>NC_133324.1:333803495-334158495 GCF_042186555.1 Aquarana catesbeiana | reverse complement strand
AGAGCCGCATTGGCTATTGAACTTCATTTTTCCGGGCTCGTTGTACGTCACCGCGTTCTTCACGTTCGGAATTTCCGACAAGATTTGTGTGACCGTGTGTATGCAAGACAAGTTTGAGCCAACATCTGTCGGAAAAAAACCAAGGATTTTGTTGTCGGAAAATCCTATCGTGTGTACAGGGCATTAAAGTGGAAACCGGCTGACTTTCCTCCCATGTGTACAGCTGCTTTCTCTGTTGGAAAACCAGCAGCTGATTTGGCATCTGAGTGTGTGTGTGGGGGGGTGGCCCCCTCAAAAGCACGGCAAGGAGGTCACTGTACTAACATTGCTTAGTTAGTACAACCTCCTCATATTTTTTTATTTTGTTTTCATTCAGCCCGCTGAGTTGAACAAACCAAACCCTAACGTGTACCAGGCTTTAGGCTGGGGAGGAAAAAAAAAAGCTAGATGAGGCTGGATGTTCAGCCAGGCAGTGAGGCATTTTCTGATTTGCACTGTGAAAAGCTTAACATATACAGTGAAATCAGAGTAAGCAATTTTAGTAAAGCCGATGAGCCTGTACAACAGTGTCCTAATAGAAATGGGATCTCTTTAGGTCCCATGCACACAGGATGTTTTTGCGGCTGCTTCTAGGGGTGTCAGGTGTGTGTGTGTGTGTGTGTGTGTGTGTGTGTGTGTGTTCTCCTGAACTCCCCTGCATGTTAGCCTATGTGTCCATTAGAGCTGCACAATTCTGGCTAAAATGAGAATCACGATTTTTTTGCTTAGAAGATAGATCACGATTCTCACGGCGTAACATCACGTTTCACAATAAAACAAAAAAATTGGGCTAACTTTACTGTTTCTTTTTTTTTTTTTTTTTTTTTTTTTTTTATTCATTGAAGTGTATTTTTTCCCAAAAAATTGCATTTAAAAGACCGCTGGGCAATTACAGTGTGACATAAAATATTGCAGTAATTGCCATTTTATTCCCTAGGGTCTCTGCTAAAATATATATAATGTTTGGGGGTTCCAAGTAATTTTCTAGCAAAAAATACTGATTTTTAACTTAAAGAAGTGTCAGAAAAAGATTTAGACTTTAAGTGGTTAAACTTCCTGCATTTACAAGTTGTTTAAAAACTTGGCAGGCTGCCTGGATTATTTATTTACACAGATGTTATTTCCCTTTTGATCTAAGAAGGAAGCTTAGTTACAATGTTTCAAGTTGAGACTTGGCAGAATGCCCGGATGCTTTCTTTTGACAGCTGAGTGAGCAGATAAAGTCTCTCCACTTGTTTATATGAAAGAATCGCAACCTCTACAGGAGAGATCGGAGGTGAATCGAGATCACGATTTTTTAACGATTAATTGTGCAGCTCTAGTGTCCATGCACACATATACTTTTATCAGCACTTGGAGGGTAGGGGCTTTTAGAAGCAGGAAAAAAACACTGACCGTGCATCCAGGAGCACAGAGGTGTTTTGGCAGAAAAAAACACTTGACGCTTGTTTTATTGCCTGTGAATTTATTTCAAAGGTCAAAAGAAAAAATAATTTGGGCTCAAATATTTTAATGGTTACATGCCTCACTGATTCATATTTAGGCCTCATGCACACAGGACATTTTGGAAAGTCTCCTAAAAGCCTTTCCTCCTGGCAGCAGTGTTTTGGCAGAAAAAAAAAAAACGCCTAAAGCTTATAAAGGTGTGTAACACATTAAGGTGCATTTACCGGCATCAGATGTTTAGGCCTGAATTCATTTAATTGGCTGGAATAATATTTTTTTTTTTCCTGCCATGAATAAAATCTCTATCCTGTAGCAGCATGTCATCTGTAATAACTATAGGAGCTGGAGAGTGATACAGACTAGATTTGCCTTTTAGAATGTTGCAATTAACAAGTTCTACTCTGTTGTTTAATGCAGTAGAATGTGTATTTTAAAAGGATCCAGCTAAATCCAATCTATTTTAGGTGTTTGCGGAAGAGCTATAGGATAGAATGTGTTGTGGTAAGGAAAGAGGAAGTGTTAGCAGATAAGTTGAAATGAATGTGTAACGAGCTGATTGGACAGGTCATGTGAGCAGACAGGACACTGTAGTGTAGAAGAATTAGGGAAGTAGCCTTTAGAACGGAGCAGACAAAACAAGAGACTCAAGCTTTGGGTAAGCCTTCGACCTGCTTATTTCAGATGTATTAAAAATCATTAAGCTGATAGCTTTCATTGGAATAATGTTTTGCCAGAATTACACAATTTTTAGCAATGTTTAAAAAAATCTAGTATAGCTGGGTTAGTAGGATGATTAGAGTGTATTTGTTTTGCAAAACCACACATGACTGTGACTCAATATAAATGGTGGTTGTAAATAATGAAATGTTCTGTGGAGAAAACAAAGTGCACTGGTGTATAGCTGTGCATTGCCTACCTGCTTTCCATGCATGTTATGGAAACTACATGTTTTATATGATTAACTTTCATTTTAAAGCCTACGGGCCAGTTCACACCATAGAAACGCAGTCCAGATGCTTTTCTGCATTCGCCTTTTTGATGCGTTTTACAGTGTTCCAGTACAGTCCAGTGCAGGAAAAGGCAGCATGGTCTACTTTTTTTTTTTTTCTGGAACTGGAACAGCCTGGAACTGCAAGCACTGGTGTGAACTATACCATAGAAAACCATATAACCTACTTTCCATGCATTTTTTGACTGGACTGCACGTGGTGTGAACTGGCCCTTAGGCTCTGTTTCCACTTGTGCAACTTTTCCTGCGACTCGGGACTGCAAAGTCGCATGACAAGTCATACTCCATGATTTCCAATGAGTACCGTTCATATCTGTGCGACTTCAAGTCACAGCAACTTCAACGTAGTCCCTGTACTAGTTTGGTCTGACTTTTGATGCGACTTAAGGTTCATAGACCTCAAGAATACACAGGCATTGCGTCAAGTTGCATCAAGATCGCATGACTTTCAGGTTGCAGTAGTGGAAACCTAGGCAGCAAAAATAAAAAACAAAAAACAAAAACACAAGAACACATTCTGCTTACTGCAAGCTATGTCCGCCATGTGCGAGTGTTTGTTTTGTTCACTTTTTTTTTTCTCTCCGTTTTGGTTATTTTGACTGCATTTAGGCTTTGTGTGTGTGTGTGTGTGTGTGTGTGTGTGTGTGTGTGTGTGTGTGTGTGTGTGTGATTGAGAGTATGTATATACACATACACAGTAGTACCTTGGATTACGAGCATAATTCGTTCCAGAAGAATGCTTGTAATCCAAAGCACTTGTATATCAAAGCGAGTTTCCCCATAGGTAATATTGGAAACTCGGATAATCCGTTCCTGTGGCACTGCTAGTGTATGCAGTACCGCATGTAACCAGAGGTGGGGGGGGGGGGCATCGGAGACATTCGGAAACACTTGGAGCCGTTCAGATGCACTCGGAGACACTTGGAACGGAGTGTTTCCGAGTGTCACTGGCGCCCCCGCACCTCTGGCCAGATACTGTACTGCACACCCCAGAGGCTTGAATCCCGCTCGTTTTGAGAGACAACGCTCGCAAACCGAGTCAGGATTTAAAAACAAAAAAGAGCTTGTATTGCGAAATGCTCGTAAACCACGTTACTTGCAGTCCGCGTGTGTGTGTGTATGTATGTATGTATGTATGTATGTATGTATGTCTATCTATCAGCAGGAAGCTTGTATTTTATAAATGCATGGATGCTGATGGGCTGAATTCTAAGAGACTAAAACCTGGTACACACTAGCAATTTTTTTTGTTTGGGGTGCATGAGGAAAAAAAAGCTTGGGAGGAGCTGCTGTACTAATTATCTGATGTTAGTATAGCGATCAATGTCTCTCGCTGAGCTGTTTGTATTCTGACAGGGGCATGCCCCCTCCTCCCACCCCTGCCAGAACACACCGGTCAGCGTTCTCAGCCATTGGAGAGCTAAGATCACTGGTCCGGTGCTGATCAGCGGACCTTTTTTAGTCATGCCCCTTTGACAGAAGCCAGCTGCTGTACACACTGGCTGAATGTTGGCCAGTTTCTATGAGGCTGGGTTCACACCTATGCAAAATGGATGTGGGTTTCGCCGCATCCAATTCGTATGGTAGAAGATTGTGACAGGCTCTCCATGGAGCCGGTTCACATATCTCCGGTGCGAATTTGCACAGGGGTCCTGTGCGTCTTTTGGTCTGAGATCGGACCTGAAATGGTGAACTGAGATTGGTATTAAAAAAAAAAAAACTGGATGATCGTTTGATAATCTCATCGTGTGTACCAGGCATTAGAGCTGCACGATTCTGAAATGGAGAATCGCGGTTCTCGCGGCGTAACATCTTTCACATTATACAAAAAAATTGGGCTAACTTTACTGTTTTAGTTTTGTTTTTAATAAATTGAAAACCAAAAACTTTTGAAAGACCACTGCGCAAATACAGTGTGACATAAAATATTGCAACGATCTCCATTTTATTCTCTAGGGTCTCTGCTAAAAAATATGTTGGGGGTTCTAAGTAATATTCTAGCAAAAAATACAGATTTTAACGTGTAAGCAACAAGTATCAGAAAAAGGTTTAGTCTTTAAGTGGTTAAACTGGCATCATTTAGACCCCTTTCACACTGGGGCGCTTTTTAGGCGTTTTAGCGCTAAAAATAGCACCTGAAAAGCGCCTCTCGAGCCGCTCAAGTGTTTTCACACTAGGGGGGTGTGCTTGCAGGATGGGGAAATAGTCCTGCAAGCAGCATCTTTGGGGCAGTGTGAGAGTGGTGTATACAGCGCTCCCAAACCGCCCCTGCCCATTGAAATGAATGTGCAGCGCTGCCAAAGCATTTCAATAGCGCCGCAACACAGGCGCTATTAACCCTTTCTTCGGCCGCTAGCGGGGGTTAAAAGCACCCTGCTAGCAGCCGAAAAGCACCGCTAAAACTAGCGCCGCTTTACTGCTAATGCCAGCACCTCCCCGGTGTGAAAGGGGTCTTACAGACTGAAGTTCATTCCTATGATCTAAAAAAAAAAAAAAAAAAAAAAAAAAGAGATGCATTGTTTTATCACTGTTGATAAACATTTGCCAGCTAAGGTGCTTTTTTTTTTTTTTTTTTTTTTTGACAGCTCTGAGCACTTGTTTAACATGAATGGGGGGAAATGCTGTATTAAGATCGAGAGGGTTGAATCGTGATAAATATTTTTTAACGATTAATTGTGCAGTTCTAATTTCTATTGAACCGCCGATACCGCCTGATATTTGGCCCAATATTCCACTCATGTGTACGGCCTTTAGGGAAAGGAGGTTATCTACTCTTACTGCATTATCCTGAATGTAAAATAAGTGAAACCTCAAGCAGAAAGCGCTATGATAATTGTACTGGGTAGGCAAAAGTAGGAGCTTGGGTACACAGACCAAATGTTCATTCACTTTTGGGAGGCTGATGAACAAGTTTGCTTGTATAGCTCTCATAAGAATTAAAGTGGTAGTAAAGGCTTCTTTTTGATTTTATACCTACAGGTAAGCCTATAATAAGGTTTACTTGTAGGTACAGTAAATATCTCCTAAACGTGCACTGTTTAGGAGATATTTACTTTAGCAGCGCCAGCGATGTCATCGGGGCATGCGCACTGCACTCTCAATGGAACGGCGTGCCATCCAAAGAGAGCCGTGCCGTGACGGTGTCTCCCACGTGCAATGCGCGGGAGTGACGTCATCACGGCTCCGCCAGTCAAACTGCTGCTTTCTGCAAAACCAAAAGGAAGACTGGGTGAAGATGGTAACCATGTCACCGGTGACAGCGAGCCGCTGGAGGGCTACTAGCACATTATGACATTCGTTTTCATGTAGGCTTTCCTTCCCTTTTTGTGGTTTTCTTCTGCTTTTATATTGGTAGCACAGAACTGTTTTCTTTTGAGCCAAAAAGTGCCTGAACATTTCCCAAAAAGTTTGGGAACTATGTTGAAGGGCTTTGGACTGATGGCATTAGTTTGAAACACTTCTGAGATCATGCAGAATCCATTGACAGATGTGTTTGTCCTTTCTGACCTGCTTAAAGCAGGTTTTCTATGCCTGTAGACTTGTATGGGTATGGAAAACTCTCTTGAAGCAAAAAAAAAATATTTGGTGGCTGCATTAGTTTTCTTAGTCCTTTTTATTATCGTACATCACGGGACACAGAGCAATAGTAGTTACCGTACTATGTGAGTTATAGGCCACCTTCAGGTGATGGACACTGGCACGCCCTAAATTAAAAAGTGCACTCCCTATATAACCCCTCCTACTGGTGGGAGTACCTCCATTTTTTCGCCAGTGTCTAAGGTGTTGGTCACAAGTAAAGATGTGTTGTGCTGAGCTCCAATGGAGCAATCCTTGCTGGGGCTAGCTATGCTGACCGGATCCATTCAAAGTGTCTTTTTTGGCTGAATTGAATGGTACCCGGGCCTCGTATCCGAAGAAACAATGTTTTGCCTGGAACGCTTCTCTTTAGAGAGCTGGACCCCGGGATCCAGTACTTTTTGGTATTAAGGCCATAAAGTTTTTACTGGTGGTGGTGCTATTACAGCTCCAGGATTGTGGGTTTCCTCGAGGATCCCCAGCTCCTGAAGGTTTAACGGAACCCACCGTGAAGGGTGAAGATTGGGTCTGTTGGTTTACCACAGAAAACCCTGCGGCGGGAAAGGTAAGTGCAGTTTTCTAAGAAATTTTAAAAATTTTCTTATGAATGTCTGCTTTAATTTAATAAATGCTGTCATGCCTATGTGTCACCACTGGGGGCTGTATTGAGCACTCACCGTCTCCTGCTTCTCAGAAAGCCCACGCTGTGTCTTGAAAGCTGCAGATGCGTCTTCCTCCGGCCAAACAGCAGACCTCCGGTAAGTCTCCAGACGCCCCCCTGTGCTGGTTTTCTTCCCCTCTTCAGTGGAGAGAGCGCTGCAAGATTTGAAAAAAAATTTAAAAAACGGCGCGAACGGCACGACGCTCAGTGGCTTTCAGACCCCTCGCCATTTCTGCTTCCCTCCCTTGATCCCATAGGATCAGGAGCCCGCGCTCGCGAAGGAAAAAGCTATTTTTAAAAAAGGAAGGGAAGGGCCGTAGGTGACGCAGGGGGGTGGGGCTTAGCGCGACGTTGGCGTCCTCCAACGTCCACGCGGGAAGGTATTTTTTTTTTTTTTTTTTTTTTTTAAAGGCACCATTGTGCTGTTGCAAGGTACGGAGGGGCACAAGAGCAAAGATAAAAGATGTTTTGTTTGCATATAAGAGTTTGGTGACACAGGCATTCCTTTGACACATTTACTACTGCATCAGGCTGAGCATTAATAGCGGTGACAGAGCTGGACTATTGCTCAAGCAGTGAAAGCATTCCTTCTGGTAGTACCTCTGCTTTGTGCATCGGGCTATGTTCAGAAGGGGGGTGAAAAACACCTCAAAAAGGGCTCTAGAAAGACTCTTACAAGTCACACGGAAGCCTAGAACCAGTAAAGATTGCATCCTCCCCTGAGAGTAATATGGCTGGTCAGAGTGAGCCACCAGGAGGGGCTGGTGTTGCAGCTGCTCTTAAACACTGCAGCCCCTGTGTATATATTAAGGAGGTTTTTTTTCTTCAACCATTTTAAGTTTGAAGCAAAAGATTGATGCTTAATCGCATCACTGAGTGGGACTAAGCATAGCAGGTCCCCGTCCATTGCTCAGGACCCTCTTACTGAGGAACATGGAGCAAGAGATGACGAATTTCTTTCAAAGACCAGGAAGAGGCTGATGTCTCCTCTCCTGCGAACCTGACACTTCTGTATCAGGTTCTTCGGAAAAGGTTGTTGGTACAGTCTCTCACTGAATTGGTCCGCTCCACATTTTTACTGCCAGTAACGCAGTCAGTGGATGAGCCCACTTCTGGTTTAGGTTCACTAAAGCCTCCCCAATCTGATTCATGTTTTTCCTATCCATTCTTGGCTAAGGAAGCTAATGTGTTCTGAGTGGGAGTTTTTTCCTCTGAAAATTTTTCATTACTTTATCCTATGAAGGAAGAGTTCCAGCAATTAACGCTGCTATATCATCTGTAAACAAAATCATGACTTGTCCAGTAGACAGTGCTCATATACTAAAAGATCTAGGGCTGAAACAACTAATCGATTAATCGACAACTAATCGATTATGAAAATAATCGATTACTATTTTCATAATCGATTAATCGGCCAGTAACATAATGGGGTTAAAAATAATATAATTAGCCCTTTATATTACAAAAAGAGCAAATAATCGCTTCTGTAAATATTACTTTCACAGTTCTACAGTAAAAAAATGAACTCCTTACAGTAGCGATTATTTGCTTTTTTGTACTATAAAGGGCTAATTTTAGTTTTTTTTAACCCCATTATGTTACTAAACGTCTTAGACCTGGTTCACATCTATGTGTTTTTGGTGCTTTTTGCAGAAACCCACTACAGTTCATTTACATGGTTTCCTATGGGACAAGTTCACATCTATGCTTTTTTTCAGCCGCTGCGTATTTGGAAAGGGTCAAGGACTTTTTTTTTTTTTTTAACGCAAAACTGTGTTTTTTTGGTTCAACATACTTCAGTGGAGAAGCTGCAGAAAAGCATTTAATGCGTTTTTGCAGCAATTTGTATTTTTTAATCTGCCCAACAACAAATTGGCTAAAAAACTGTATTTCTCTTCTAATAGTGTATATACAGTATATCTCTTCTGTCTGTTATTCTCAGAGTGGATTCAATATTTTGCTCCCTAACCATATAGTTGGTTTATATTTACCACTGCATAGAGATATTTAAGAATAAATTGCTTTTTTTAAAAAAAACTTTACATATTAACTAAATATTACAACACACTTTTTTTAAGGTTATTAACCGATTAATCTAAAAAATAATCGACCAACTAATCGATTATGAAAATAATCGTTAGTTGCAGCCCTAAAAAGATCCAACAGATAAGAAGTTGGAGTTCCTTTTTAAAAAGAAAAAAAAAAAAAACTATTTTGCTCGCAGGTTCAGTCAGCGCTGGCAGCGATCGGAGTGTTTCAGTCCTTATAGGACCAGTTTATAGAGGTACTCAGTTATTCCTTATCAGCAGGCCCAGGATTTGGCCTGGATTGTGTTTTACAGTAGATGCTATGAAAGATTCTATTCTCCAGGCCTCATGACTCATGCTAGGGCAGGTACATGTGCGTAGAATCCTATGGTTGAAAAATTGGTCAGCCAAAGCGCCATGCAAAAAGCTCTTGGCTAGTTTCCCTTTTTTATGGTGATCATTTGGAGACGATCTGGATAAGTATATCCAAAGAATTTCTAATGGGAAAAGTTCCCTTTTACCGGTTAAGAAGCGTTTTTCTTTTAAATGTGCTTCTTCTTCTCCAGTGACAGGGGCATCAGCCTCCAGGCAGTCACGACAGCCTCCACCATCAGGTTCAAGAGGTAAACCTCAGGGTCAGTCCCAGGGTCAAAGGAGGACCTGGGGGAGGAAACCCACACAATAGAATATTAAAGCCTCCTTAAAAAGGGGCGCCCCGGCTCGCTCAAGTGGGGGGAAGGCTTCTACAGTTTTCAAGGGTCTGGCAGGAACAATGTCAGGACAGATGGGTGGCTTCCTCAATTTCTCTAGGTTACAAACTAGAGTTCCGAGAGTTCCTGTCTCCCCGTTTTCTCAGATCAAACATTCCCAGAGATCCAGTGAAAAAAGTCTCTCTTTCTAGCTTTGGATCATCTCTTGTCTCAAAGAGTGATATCAATGGTCCCCTTGGAAGAAGAAAGGTTTAGGGTTTTATTCAAACCTGTTCATGGTTCCAAAACCAAACGGGGATGTCAGACCCATTTTAGGTATCAAAGATCTAAACCGGTTTTTCGAATATCTGTTCTTTTCACATGGAGTCAATCCAATCAGTAGTCTCCATCCTACAAGGGGGAGAACTTCTGGCGTCAATCGACATCGAGGATGCTTATCTCCATGTGCCGATTTTTTTTTTTTTTTTTTTCCCCCGGCTCACCAAAAATTTCTATGCTTCGAGGTAGAAAATCTTCATTTCCAGTTTGTAGCTCTGCCTTTCGGTCTAGCTACTGCACCTCGTGTGTTTACAAAGGTCCTGGCTTTGGCCAGGTTAAGGGCTCAAGGTATAACAATACTAGCCTACTTAAGATTTCTCTTAATAGATCAATCGGTAGCCCGCTTAAACCAAACTTTGGTCACCGCAGTTAGCTATCTGGGATACTTAGGTTGGATTCTCAACCTGGAGAAATCCTCCTTAAAACCATTAAGGAGATTGCAGTACTTGGGGCTGATCATAGATACAGTTTAGAAGAGTATTTTTTGCCCCGGGAAAGGATCAGTTCCATAAGGGAACTGATTCTGTTGGTCAAAACAAAGAGTCGTTCCTTGTGCGCAGTTTCATTCAAGACTGCTGTAAAACAGTATCCTGTCAACTTGGAACAAAAGGGTCCAAGCTGTGGACTTTCCAGTGCATTTATCCCCGATGTGCGTCAGAGCTTCAATTGGTGGTTGATATCCAAAAACCTTCAAAAAAGGAAAAATCCTTTCTACCGGTTACCTGGAAAGTGGTAATAACTGATGTCAGCCTTCTGTGCTGAGGAGCAGTCCTGGAAGAAGCATCTGTCCAAAGGAAATGGTCCAAATCAGAGATGACTTTGCCCATCAATATTTTAGAGATTCGGGCAGTATGTCTGGCTCTCGAGGCCTGGACGCCTAGACTACGGAATTGTCCTGTCAGGATCCAATCCGACAATGCCACAGCTGTGACCTATATCAATCACCAAGGGGGCACAAGAAGTGCGGCCCAGAAAGAGGTGAATCATATTCTGTCTTAGGCAGAAAACAACATTCCTTGCCTATCAGGAATTTTTTATTCCAGGGATAGAGAATTGACAGGCAGACTGCTTGAGTTACCAACAATTGTTCCCGGGAGAATGGTCCCTTCACCCCGACATCTTTCTGTCAATATGTCAAAGATGGGGAATTCCGGATGTGGCTCTGTTTGCGTCCAGGTTCAACAACAAGATCGACAACTCTGTGTCAAGGACAAGGGATCTGATGGCATACGGAACAGATGCCTTGGTTTTTCCATGGGATCAGTTTTTCACTGATCTATGTTCCCTCCTGTTTTGCTGATTCCGCGCCTTCTCGCAGGATCAAGCAAGAAGGGAAGGAGGTGATTCTTGTGGCCCAGGAGATCTTGATTTGCCGAGATCGTAAAGATGGCGGTAGGGGACCCATGGACCCTACCACTATGGCCAGACCTGCTCTCGCAAGGTCTGGTATTCCATCCAACCTTACCAACGCTAAAATTAGCGGTTTGGCTATTAAGACCCACATTCTGAAAGATCGTGGGCTGTTCGCTCCAGTAGTTTCTACTTGGTTAATTCTAGGAAGCAGGCCTCCAGAGTCCTATACTATAGAATCTGGAAAGCATATGTCTCCTAGTGTGAATCCAGGGGTTGGCACCCCAGGAAATATGTCATAGATAGGATCCTGCAATTCATACAGATAGTACTCAAGGCCAGCTTCATTCTTAATCCTATCAAAGGCCAGATGTCGGCCCTATTGGTCTTTTTTCAATGACCGCTTGCTTCACTCTCTCTGGTTCGTAACTTTGTTAAGGGGGTAACGCAGATTAATCCTCCAGTTTGGTCACCCCTGAACCCTTGGGACTTAATTTTAGTCCTGTTGGCTTACGGAAGCAGCCTTTTCAGCCAATACGAAATATTCTCTTGGTCCTCTTGATGGGGGGGGGGGAATATTTATTTATTTATTTTTTTCATATCTTCTGCAAGAAGAATATCAGAGTGGGCTGCTCTTTTTTTGTAAAGGGCCATATTGGTTTGTTCATAAGGATGAGGTTGTATTGCGGCCTCATCCTGAATTCCTACTGAAGGTAGTATCAGGTTTTCATACCAGGATATTGTTCTGCCTTCATTTTTTTTTTTTCCGGAGCCTCGTTTCTGTGGAAGAAAGGTCACTACATGCTCTTGATGTGGTGAGAGCGGTCAAGGTCTATTGAAAGTGACCGCTCAGGTTCATAAAACAGATGTTTTTGTTTGTGTTGCCAGACGGTCCTAAAAGAGGACAGGCAGCGTCGAAATCTACCATTTCTAAATGGTTCTTCAAGTGATTGTTCAAGCTTATGGTTTAAAGAGGAAAATTCCTCCTTTTCATATTAAAGCACACTCCACCAGGTCTGTTAGTGCTTCTTGGGCAGTGCATCACCAAGCCTCCATGGCTCAGATCTGCAAGGCTGCAACTTGGTCTTCAGTCCATACATTTACCAGATTCTATCAAGTAGATGTAAAAGATCATGAGGATATTGCCTTTAGGCGCAGTGTACTGCAGGCTGCAGTATGAGTTCTCTAGTCTTTTGGTGCCCTACTTTGTTGTGTCTCCCTCCCTTCAGTTGGCATTGCTATGGGACATAGTAACTACTATGGCTCTGTGTCCCATGATGTACGATAAGAAAATAGGATTTTTATAACAGCTTACCTGCAAAATCCTTTTTTCTTTGAGGTACATCACGGGACACAGAGGTCCCTCCCTTCTTGGTACACGTGTATTGCTTTGCTACAAAACTGAGGTACTCCCACCAGTGGGAGAGGTTATATAGGGAGGGCACATTTTAATTTAGGGCGTGCAAGTGTCCATCACCTGAAGGTGGCCTATAACCCACATAGTAACCACTATGGCTCTGTGTCCCGTGATGTACCTCAAAGAAAAGGATTTTACAGGTAAGCTGTTATAAAAATCCTATTTTTTTTTTTTTCCTTTATTTTCACATGGTTATCTGGGCAGTAAGTTATTTAGCAACTTCCTTTTAACAGACCAAGCTTTCCAAGAAAGGAGTGTTAAGACAAACCATTAACAGTTACGGGGTGCTTACAATGGGCAGCTTTTATGTATCCCAAAGGGGGAAAAAACTGTTGCTGCAACTGCTTAAAAACTGTTAGCTGGAGTTCAACTTTAATTTGTTTGGTCAAGTCCATCTTTTTCAATTGGAGCTGCTTTGTTCAGCAGGGGATACATTAGCGGGTCCCCTACTGAATCTGAACTGAAGGGGAAAGATGGTGTGTGTGTGTGTGTGTGTGCGTTTTTTTTTTTTTTTTTTCCTGGACAGATTCAGAGATAGGCGGGTGTAAATAGACACCAGTCTGTTTACATCAGCCTACTCGTAGCCCCAAATAGCACTTCTGATCAGGCGCACCTGAAAAAATAGACACGCAGACCTGATCAGAATGCCCCTGTAAAAAGGGCCCTTTTTCTGCTAGTGCATCTAACAGTACCTCAGACTGATAGTGCTGCTGTCCAAAGGTGTCTCCTGTGTAACTCCATCGAGAGTGGAGACCCCATAAGACAGGTTGTGGAACTGGAACAAGTAGATCTTAAAGCGGAGTTCCACCCAAAAGTGGAACTTCCCCTCATCGGATCCCCCCCCGGTGTCACAATTGGCACCTTTCAGGGGGGAGGGGGGTGCAGATATCTGTATAATACAGGTATTTGCACCCACTTCCGGCATGGATATACGCAGAATCTGCGGGTATTTACGCCACTTATCGTCTCCCCCCCCCCCCCCCCCCCGCTGTCTGCTGGGAAACACACAGGTCCCAGAGACAGCAGGGACCATCTGTATTGCGCTGCTCTACTCGCGCATGTGCAGTAGGGAACCGGGAAGTGAAGCCGCAAGCCTTCACTTTCTGATTCCCTTACCGAAGTTGGAGGCGGCAGCACCCGAGGACCAAGAGACGGTTTGGCCTCAGGTGCCGACATCGCGGGCGCCCTGGACAGGTAAGTGTCCATGTTTTAAAAGTCAGCAGCTGCAGTATTTGTAGCTGCTGGCTTTAAAAAAAAAAAAAAATTTCGGCGGAGCTCCGTTTTTAAGTCCCTTTTTTTTTTTTTTTTTTTTTTTTTTTTTTCCCTTTTTTTTTTTTTTTTTTTATACACATTTTATTCCACATTCTTAATGTACATGCTTCTCATGGTGTGGTGACTTAAGCCGGCCATATAGACTGTTTGAATCTTGGCTGGTTTAGCAGGGACCAGCTGAGATTCAAATCGTGTATCGGCAGTCTGAGCATGTTGATTTTGTTATGTGATTATTGCCAGCAGCTATAGCCACTAGCAATATTTACTGTGTGTCGTCCCCCCGTCCGCCCCCGATAGAACGCAATAGCTCCGCAGGAGACACACTCACTGACAAAAGCATGCCCCTTTACTTCTCTCATGGTAGGTTTATTTTAAAGGACTTGTTAAACCAAGACCACCTTTTTTTTTTTTTTTTTTTTTTTTTTCCCCATGCCAACAAGTTAAATCCCCTGACCGTTTCTTGTATCTTTATGAAACTTTATGATATAGCTGTATTTGAATTTCAAGGGCAGCACACCTGCTTTTGGTCGTTCTGAGCTTTCAATTTTTTGTTGGAAATTTTCTTTTTTTTTTTTTTCTTTTTTTTTTTATATTTTTTTTTTTTTTTTTCAGGATTGTGTTAAAACATGGTGGGAAGTAGAAACGGAGCTAGGAATTATGGAAGGAAGTTTTTACCGCTAAAATATATTTAACATGTATAAGAGGTCAGTGGCTGATGTAGCCTACCATACTCTGCATGTATCTACAATATTCCTTTTGGGAGGGCCCTTCTTAATGCTTAGTGTTGCATTGTTACTTTTTTACTTCTGTCAAGAGTAGAACTGGGGAAACAGCAGTTCTAATATGGTTGGCAGTTAAAAGCTAACATGTTTTAATACTAAAGCATGTCCCTATTTTTCGTTATCTTTCTGTACAGACATTTCATACACCAAGCCTAGGGGATGAGGAGTTTGAGATCCCTCCCATATCCTTAGATTCTGACCCATCCCTGGCAGTTACTGATGTAGTTGGACACTTTGATGACCTTGGGGATCATACAACTGTTCAGCAAGGAGCATTTGCAGCACAGTATGGAGTTCAGACTTTGGACATGCCAGTGGAAATGTCCCATGAAGTAATAGAACAGACTGGTGGACTGCTTGGAACCGGATTAACCATGGTAAACATTCAGTCCTGCAGCACAGTAATCTGTTTATTACACTTAAAACAAAAATAGGATGTTTGATTGCTTTTGTCTGTATGCAGGATTTGGATCATCCCATTGTTACCACGTACAGTGCCAACCCACCAGTTACCATAGATGTTTCAATGACAGATATATCTTCTGGTCTTCTGGCTCACAGTCAGCTTACAACTATTGATCAATCAGAGCTGAGCACCCAACTTGGTTTGAGCCTTGGTGGTGGTACTATTTTGCCTCCGGTTCAGTCTCCTGAGGATCACCTGTCACCTACACCCTCACCAACCAGCTCTTTGCACGATGAGGACATGGAAGACTTTAGAAGGGTTAGTATAATTATTTCCAAATAATTTTTGTTAAAATAATATGGGCTGTTTTTGACAATGCTAATGTCGGCTGTTGTACTTCACAGATAACTGCTCCTAAGAATATTGTTGTGGAACAAACCAAGAAACCGAAAGCTTCTAAGAAAAGAAAGAAGAAAGATCCTAATGAGCCTCAAAAACCTCTTTCTGCATATGCTCTATTTTTTCGTGACACGCAGGCTGCCATTAAGGGACAAAATCCTAATGCCACGTTTGGGGAGGTGTCTAAGATTGTGGCCTCTATGTGGGACAGTCTTGGAGAAGAGCAGAAGCAGGTAACCTTTTGAAAATTTACTACAGACAGTCCCTGAGTTACAAATCTCTAACTTGCAAACGGAGGGAGACAGCAGGAAGTGAGAGGAAATCTACCCCTAGGAAGGGAAACTCACGCCTCTAAGACCCCTTTCACACTGGGACGTTTTTCAGGTGCTTTTGGGCTAAAAATAGCTCCTGAAAAACGCCTCCCCTGCAGCCCCTGTATGAGAGCCAGAGTGCTTTCACACTGGGGCGGTGTGCTTGCAGGATGTTAGAAAAAATCCTGCAAGCAGCATTTCGGGCGGTGCTGGAGCGGTGTATACACTGCTCCTCCACCGCCCCTGCAATTGAAATCAATGGGCACCGCTGCCGAAGCGCCTACAAAACGCTTTGGCAGCGGTGCTATGCGGGCGCTTTTTACCCTTTTTTCTGCCGTTAGCAGGGATTAAAAGCGCACCGCTATAACAGCGGTAAAGCGTCGCTAAAATTGGTGGAGTTTCCGACAACAAAACCGTGGATTTTTTTCCGAAGGAAGTTGGCTCAAACTTGTCTTGCATACACACGGTCACACAAATGTTGTCAGAAATTGCGAACATCAAGAACGCAGTGATGTACAACGAGCCGAGAAAAAGGAAGATCAGTAGCCAGTGCGTCTCCTTCTGCTTTAATCCGAGCATGCGTGAACTTTTGTGCGACGGACTTGTGTACACACAATCGGACTTTCCGAAAACAAGTGAAGTTGTCGGAAAATTTGAGAACCTGCTCTGAAACATTTGTGTGCGGAAATTCCGACAGCAAATGTTCGATGGAGCATGCACAGGGTTGGACTTTCCGACAACAAGCTCACATCGAAAATTTCCCATCGGAAATTCCGATCGTGTGTACGTGGCATTAGAGTTACCATAGGAAAAGGTGTCTCCACTGAAGCTTGATCACCAATCTTTGTTTCCAGGACAACCCACATTTTTCATAATCTAATTGTCACAGGGACTGAAAGTGGGGTGAAATCTTCTGAACAGGGGCACAGACAGCAAAACAAACATTACAGGGGTGTTACCTGTTCCCTATGCTATCCAAAAAAAAAAAATGTAGTATTTTTTTTTTTTTGGCTGGGGTTTTACTTAAAAAAAAAAAAATAGCTGTTCCAACCTACATACAAGTTTTTAACTTAAGAACAAACCTACAAAATCTTGTTTGTAACCCGGGGACTTGCATGTATTTAGTCTGTGCTATGTTTTATGTGTAATGTTTTCACGGTTCAGTGTTACAAGTTATCCTTACTATTTTTAATGTTGTTTTAATTCACAGGTGTATTTTTTAATGTTGTGTAAGCCGTGTACTGTTGGGGAATTTATAGAATTGTACAAAAGAAGCAAAAGAAATTGCACATTAGAATGTGTTAAAATGGCAATTGTCTCAGTCATTGACGTGGTGTGGTTTTTTTTTTTTTTTTTTTTTTTTTTTTTTTCTCTCCCCCTAGGTTTATAAACGAAAAACTGAGGCAGCTAAAAAGGAATATCTGAAAGCTTTGGCACTGTACAAGGAAAACCAAATGTCACAGGTAAAGCTGCCTCATTAAGCCTAAAATTGGCCTTCTGTTTACATGTGTTCCTGTGGGTTGGATACTAAAATTTTAATGACCTAATTTTAGCACTTGAAATCCATTGAGAGGTCAGCGTTTCCTAGCTTTTCTTTATGGCATTTGCTGTAAAACGCTTCATGGCAGTGCACAAGAAATTTGAGGCCTTGTACGTATGGAATTCGTGTTGTATAAACAATATGTACAGCAAGTTTCTACAAGGCTTTTTATTCCAAAAATTTCAATCAACGTCAAGCAGCTTTGTAAAAGCTTTTAACCACTTGCCTACAGGGCACTTTCACCCCCCCCCCTTCCTGCCCAGGCCAATTTTCAGCTTTTAGTGCTGTCGCACTTTAAATTACAATTTCACAGTCATGCAACACTGTACCAAATTTTACCCAAAAATGGCTTTATTTTAGTTGTATTTAATCATCACTGGGTTTTATTTTTTTTTGTTTGGTGTTTTTTCAGAAAACAAAAAACAAAAAATGGGTGGGGGGGGGGTGTTTTTCTTATTTAGAACATTTTCTGACAGAAATTAAGTACAGTGGAACCTTGGTTTACGAGTAACGCAGAAAGGTTTGGAGCTGTTCGAAAATACTCGAAATACTTCGTTCCCGAGTGTTTCTGAGCCTTTCCAAGTTCAGCCGAGCTGTCCCCGAGTATTTCCGAGGCTCTCTGGCACCCCCCACCTCTGGCCACATGCGGTATTGCATGTAATAGAAGTCAATGCGGAACAAATTATCTTCGTTTCCATTGACTTCTATGGGGAAACTCACTTTTTTATATTTGAGTGCTTTGGATTTCAAGCATTCTCCTGGAACAGATTATGCTCGTAATCCAAGGTTGCACTGTAATTTTTCTCCTTTCGTCTTCCAGGACAGCCTATGAGACATAGGACTCCTCCCTCTGGGACAGGAAACACATTCACCCCAGACCTTTAACCACTTGCCAAGCAGGCCAATTCTGACATTTCTCTCCTACATGTAAAAATCCTCATTTTTTTTGCTAGAAAATTACATAGATCCCCCAAACATTATATGTTTTTTTAAGCAAAGACCCTAGAGAATACAATGGCGGTCGTTGCAACTTTTTATCTCGCACGGTATTTGCGCAGGAATTTTTCGACCGCGTTTTTTTTTTTTTTTTTTTTGTGCTTTAAAAACAAAACGGTAAAGTTAGCCCAATTTTTTTTGCATAATGTGAAAGATGAAGTTACGCCGAGTAAATAGATACCTAACATATCACGCTTCAAAACTGCACACGTTCGTGGAATGGCGCCAAACCTCCTTACTTAAAAATCCCCATAGGCAACGCTTTAAATTTTTTTTACTGGTTACATGTTTTGAATTAGAGGAGGTCTAGGGCTAGAATGATTGCTCTCGCTCTAACGTTCGTGGCGATAACTCACATGTGTGGTTTGAACACCACTTTCATATGTGAGCGGGACTTGCGTATGCTTCTGTGTGCGGGGACAGGGGCGCTTTAAAAATTTTTTTTTTTTTTTTGACACTGTTTTTTGATTACTATTCTCATACTAGGAATAAAAGTAAACATCCCTTGTAATAGGAATATGGCATGATCTGTCCTCTTTACAGTGAGATATGGGGTCAATAAGACCCCACATCTCACCTCCTAGGCTGGGAAGCCTGAAATCAAATAAATAAGACTAGGCGGCGCCGTTTGTTTGAATGCAGAGGCTGGGCATGATATCATAACATTGCGCCCGGCCTCCGAACGATCATAGAGACTCCGGCTACCATCTGGTCCATCGAAAATCTCTAAGGTCACCATCCGGGGCTGTGGCTCCTGTCTCTGACTCACCGATGGAAATGGTGAGTCGGTAGAAGTACCGGAGGGCAGCGGGGGGGGGGGCACCCCATCTCGACGCCACCTGGCGTAGGGAATCGCCGGATGAAAAAGCCGATATCTGAATAATGCCTGTCGCTGCAGGCATCATTCAGATATACTCCCACAAAGTCAAGAACGTCATATGATGGCCGGCTGTGGGTAAGTGGTTAGAGGCGGTCCTCCAGGCCTCGCCCTTCAAGTAGTAGTAGTAAATGCTTTGCTATATCTGTAATACAAGTAGTAAATCAAATGAATGTGTGTAGCATAAAATAGGCAGGGAGGTGAGTAATCATCGGGGTCAAACTGTAGGGCCCCATACTCGCCAGTGGGCTGGGCCAGGTCATCAATCGCTGATTCCACCGGCGGAGGCAGCAACAAACATCCAGCACAGGAGCTGAGGGGGCGGAGCAAATAGATAACCCCAACAGGGGAACAACCGGAGCACCAACATGGCTTTGATAGGTATAAGTGCAAGTGTCCCTAGAGGTCTCCCCTTGTCCATGATCATGAACTGCAAAAAATAGTGAAAGCGTATATTTGTATATCAGAAGGACCCTGGACTACAGGTGAGGTTCCTGCAGTGTTTGATATACAAATTAATGTATAAGGACCAGCATGAAGTAAGTGAATCACCATTTTAGGGGTCGAAGCATAGATCTTACTGGAAGTGTTGGCTTTCCATAAGCTGCTAGTAGGCTTTAGCACTATGCAAAGCTTGGTGAAAGTTAAAGCCCACTAGCAGCTTGTTTTTAACGCGTCAGCAAGCACTTTCTTTAACCTCCTCTTTCTGGAGCTAAATAATGCTTTAAGGACTTTAACAAAGCTGCTTAAAGCTGTGCAAATGCTAGAATTTTTTTCTGTAAAAACTGTTTTGATTATGAGCAAGGCCTTAGAGTCAGACTGGTATTGTTAAAGTGTAACTAGATGGCTGAGTGGGGTGGGCTCTCACCTTAACGTAAGTGTGCACAGCGTACTTGCGCATTATGGCATACTTGCCTCCTAGTGTGACCTCCAACAATGATGGGGCTGGGCTTCAGTTGCCATTTTGTCCAACTCTGCGACCATCTCCCCCCATTGCTTCCTTCACGTCCTGCTCTGCTCCTCTTCTGCCATTGGTCAGATATTGCAGATTTATAATTCTTGTGCATATGCACAAGTGTTGCATCATCCCTGGCTTCTGGCTGTATTTTCGGCATGCAGTGTTCAAGCAAAATTGATAGGATCGTGGGGCAAAGGTTTTTGGCCAAAAGGATATGTCTTTTACTGAAAAATTTATAAAGAATAAATAAATAAAACATGAGGCTAATTAGACATAAGGTCCCACAGCAAAATAAGATCTATACTTTTTTTTTCTTTCTTTTTAAATAGCTGTTGGACCTTATTTCTAATTGGCCCCATGAGTTTCTGCCAGCACATTTTGAAAATGTTAATCTGAACTCTAGTATTGGCATGCAGAGCACTGAATAAAGGATTGGCTTTTGATTTAAATGTCAGTCATTAAAAATTATTGAATTGAATGTTGTGTTAATGACCCAATATTTTTTGCAAACAGGTGGTTGTTGAGACTGTGGATTTGGATCCTCCTCCTGCTACACCAGCTCTCTTGCCTGAATCGCCTGTTCATTCTCCCTCGGTAGCAACTGTAGCCAATATACCGCAGAGTGCTGCTTCACCTCCTGTTCAAACATCTAGTCAAGCACCAACACCCCCACCTGCACCTACTCCTCCACCCCCACAAGCAATTGCTCCCCAACCAAGCATTGCCAAAATAATCATCTCCAAACAGATGCTCCAGGCGGGGCAGATCCCCACATCTATCGCTATGTCTCAGGGCATGGTGACAGTGATTCCAGCTACTATGGTGACTTCTCGTGGCATACCACTTCACCAACTGCAGCCCAGCCCTCAGACGCGAGTCACAAGATCAGTACTACAGGCAGCAATGCAGATGCCTCCACGTCTACAACCGCCACCACTACAACAGATGCAGCAACCACCACGTCTACAACAGATGGCACCTTCTCAGCAACCATCGATCACTATTCTGCAGCCACCTCCACCTCTACAGCCAATGCAAAAAGTGAGGCTCAGTGTGCAGCCTCCCCCATTGCAGATCAAGATTATACCCCCTCCTCTGCAGCCCCAACCACAGACTGTACAAGTCCAAGCACAAACCATCCCAATCATCAGTGTACCCTGTTCACCAGAAGTTCCTGCCTCACCTGAGCATTTGGAAGTATTGACAGAAGTTGTACAAGAGGTTAGTTTTACGTGTGTGTGTGTGTGTGTGTGTGTGTGTGTGTGTGTGTGTGTATGGCTTATAATTGCAGTCACCTAGAGCAGTCTCCTCCACATGGCACACAAGATTTGATTGTATGAGAGGTAATGTTCTAGTGCTGTGGTTAGCCAGAGGCAGACACTAATCAATCAAGTGCCTGCACCTGTGCCGCCTACATATGTTGGTCAGTTTTGGTATGACACAGGAGATTGAGGAAGCGCTGCTACTAGCGTTAAATATGTTCCATCTGTGGTTGAGGGTCTTGAGTATCGGGAAATCAGCAAGTTGGTTGAATCTGGAGGAGACTGCTGCAGTGGAGATAAGCAAGTATTCCATTGCTCCTAGCTTTTTTAGGTAGTATACTGCATTGGAGGCAGGCAGACCATACAGGATAACTTTCAGTCTACATACCTGCACGTTATGTCTAATGCTGGCCATACAGTATTTGAATTTCGTCCAGCTCTGATGCACCAGTCAGCATTGGCTCTCTGGGTGCTTTTGTTGCCAACCTCCTACCCAACATTCTTCAATTGCAAAATGGAAGGAGTTGGATGGAAAATTGTCGGCCGAATAGAGGCTACATCCAATCAGAGGCAACCACTGCTTGGGTATTTTTACAGCTGCTGGATATCAAAATACAATAACCACAGCAGGAGATTCGACCATCTGTGCTAGAGGAATGTGTAATATCTAATAGTTTTATGACCAGCTTTAAGGCAGGCTTCTTGATGGTGATAACAGTGGAACATGCCTGCACAGTTATTGTTGGCACAAACCATGTGAATAAAAGTTGACCACTTTAAGCAGACCCACAGGTGTTATGATTATTTTTTTTCCATTTACTGTAACTGCCACTTTAGGTGTTACAGGAAGTAGGAAACAAACGGTCAGGATCAGTCAAGAATTATACCATTAGGGGAACACACACACAACACACACACACTTTCCTGCTTATAGTCTTATAGTGTCCTTCAACACATAGAAAAATAAATGCAGTCCAACTCTCAGCAGCACCAGTTGTCAGGGTTTGTGAATACCTGAGGCCTTGCCTTACATTTTGGGCATAGTTGAATTACTGCCACTTGGACGCAACATGTCTACATCATGGAGAATAGTTCTGCTGTAATGGGTGACCTCAGCCCATTATTTTTCCTAGCAGTTCCAGCAATGTCTACTCTTTACCCTCTGAAGGAACTGACACCTGCAGTCTGAAAACAGTAGCACTGTACTCAGTACTGACACTGTAGTTTTAGGGTCTATATCCTTGGAGTCTTCTGCTCCGTTGGGTGAGGCCATGTCCCGTACCCCGTCATCAAGGGCATCTACTGCAGTCTGTGGCCAGATTCACCCAATTACTCATTGAAGCTGCCCGTATATGCTCTATGCGTTACCTAGCATCATTCGAAGGCCTTAGAACAGACTGGGACATGGAGCGCTGTGACCATCCCACTCTTAGATTGAGTTCCAACTTGTTTTTGAGGCCCTGCAGTTTCCTGCCATCACCTTAAAATTACAAGGAGTTGCTTAGACTGCACTTTGAGGATCACTGTCTCCAGCTTTGAGTCTTTCAATGCTACTACAGCTGCAAAGGTCTTTCCAATACTCCTGCTAGTTAAGGTAATTCTCTGTAGGCTGGGAGCACTCTGAAGGATCCTGGGCCCCACGTAAGTGTGTTGGAACTGTTCCCACTTGAGAGGGGATTTTTTTGGTGTGCTATATACACTGCGGATCTGCTAGTGACCCATCTTAACAGGAAACTACTGGACCGGTAGAGGGCATGCTTACCTTTTTTAAGGATTCTACTGATGGGGGAATTAGAATCCCTACTTAAAGCTGTTTGCTCTGGGAGGTCCTGCTCTCTGTCCTATTTTAGCTGTAACTCTAATATGCCAAACTGTGACAGGATAGATTAGATCACTCAAATGGCCTCTCCACTGCTGGGGTAGCCCCCTTTGTAATTTAGGGTGTGGAACAAATGTCTGAGGCCTTGTGCTTCAGTTATGATGGCTTGTTGCAAGCATCTTTTTGGTCCTACATTTGATTCCACCCTTAAAATGCATCTACAGGCGCTTTTTTTTTTTTAATAACTAACCTATACTACTTGCCTGCTATGCAATGGTTTTCACAGAACAGACCAGATTCTTCTCTTTTGGGGCCCCCCCGCCAGTTCTCCTGGCTCCTCCTTGCCGAGAGCCCCCAGAACAAACTTCTTGCACTGAGGGGCACTTGTGCATGCTCTCTCCCGATCGGGCTTTGCGTGTCCATTGACAGAGCACGGCTCGGCCCCATCCCCTGCTCTCTCCTCACTGGCTGTGATTGACAGCAGCAGGAACCAATCTCTCCCACTTCTGCCTCTGTTCAGTGAGGAGAGAGAGACACTGCTCTTGTGCATATCGCTGGATCAAGATTGGGTGCAGGTAATTAGGGGGGCTGGGAGGGTGGATTGAGATTGACTGCATGCAAAAGGTTTTTTACCTTTTAATGCATAAAGGTCTATCTGGGCCCTCCAAACCCTGAGACCCCTGTCATCCAGTCTAGTCCTAGTCTAGTCCTGACCTGTTAGAGGGCTTTTGTAAAAAGGACCTGACCATACAGGATCCACCAGAAGCTCCTTTTCCCTTCTCAAGACTCTGATCCTTTCGCCTTTTCCTGGCATCTCCACAGTAGACCATTCAGATGACCCCCTCTGAAAAGGGTCAATTTTCTGAACCCTTTAGAGGTGTATGTTTTCTGTAAGCTTTGCTTGGATTGGGCTCCTCCTATTTCTGCTGAGAATGTGGGGCTGTCAGAGCAGCTCTAAGCTGTAATGGGTATGCAAGGAATGAATGAAGCGGGTCACACAGGAGGGAGATCAGGAGAACTGATGTTTACATATGAAGAGCATAGAAGAAAAAATTTGCATTTGGCTGTGTTCCTTGCATAGCAGCAAGGCACAGGGCAAATTGGCAAAGTGCTCCATCACCACTATATCGATCTTTGTTGCAGCTACAAATGTCAGAATGGAATGGAGTTTCTCCACACTTTGTAGAAAACTGAAAACTCTCAGTATATTCCTACCGTATTAAACAGTTTTACTTTCTCTTTCAAGTTTAGTGCAAAGTACAGGGCAGGTTTACAGCACAGCCAGGTACAGTTTGGATTCTGAAGGCAGAATAGATCAGGACTCAGGTGCAGAAAACCTAGAATCCATCCATCCTCCTCATCACTCTGCCCTTTGGTGAGCTTTGATGCAGTGCTTGCAGGGTGGGAAGCAATGATTGGGGCTGCAGTGTAGTGTTGTCTTCTTGCTCCGCTCTCCTGTAGACAGCCCCGGCCAGACTAAGAGGAACTCAAGTCCTTTACAGGAGAGAGGGCATCCATCTCCCTTCTGTAAAGGGACATGTGTGCCACTGTACAGAGGAGGCAGCCAATGGGTGTGGGCGCATCCTTAGCCCTGTTTTTGGGCAGGCTGTAGCAGCAACAGAGGTTGCAGCATAGAATGGTTTGAAAGCCTAACTATTCTTCTTACTGGCCGTAAACTGACCTGATTAACAACCCTGCCCATACATGGATCGAAATTCGTCCAGTCCCTGATGAACCAGCAGAATTTCAATCCATGAATGGCCTACTTCTTGTGGGGCATTAATTCAATTCTTATCGGTCAGGAATAGTCTCGCTCACCTTCCTCTTTCGGGCTTGTAAGGTGTTGAAGAATAACTCTTCCAATGCAGTCTCCTCTATCTGTTGTCTCATTCCTTTTCAACCTTCCATCCTGAGTTTGGGAACCTGAACTCATGGACACTGATATATTTTGCATACATACTTTTGGACATTGGTTCCTAGTTTCTTAGGTCTCTCAGTGACTGTACCACTACGCTTTACTGTTTTTGAATTCCTGTGTCTCAATGGACAATAAAGAGAATTACAAATTTTGTACTTGCCATAAAATCTTTTTCTTGGTGTCCACTGAGGGACTTTAGTCCAGCTCCCCAGCATTGTGAGTTCTTGTACTTTGGTACCATTTTCTCTCAAAACTGAGGAATCTGAAGTAGAAGACTGGTTATATGGGGGCTGGATTGCTTTTTACTGTTTGCTAATGTCCCAACCTCTCTGTGTACAGGGAGGTTTATAAACTCCTGTGCCCTTAATGGACACCAAAGAGTGTTTTTTTTTTTTTTTTTTTTTTTTTCTTAGGGCAAGAACAATGTATTTTTTAGAACATACATTTTAGTAATAAATGGTTGCATAGGTAATAGTGTTTAAAAAAGGACTGTATTCTGAGTCAAGTTTAGTAATATTGCTTTAAGACTAATACTGAGAGCTTTGTATGTTGTACATTGTTTCACCTAAAACAATAACTTCACTTTGCAGGAGTCTTCCCCGCCCCAAATGGATGTGCAGCTAGTAAGTGGTTCTCCACCTCGCAGTCCATCTCCCCAGCCTCGGTGTGTACGTTCGGGATGTGAGAATCCCCCTGTGGAAAGCAAAGATTGGGACAATGAATACTGTAGTAATGAATGTGTGGCCAAACACTGCAGGTGAGTGACAGATTACTTTGGCTTAAAGGATAGGTTCATCTTTAAATAATAAATGCACAATTATTTTTATTTTTTCTAAGCCTGCAGAGCATTGCACCTGCGATCGGCAGATCGTGGTTGCAATGTCCAGCTTCTGCAGTCTCCAGCATAGCTGTCAGCAGCACAGCACACTCGCAGCTCAGCACACTCGCAGCTCATTGAAAACTACTAGCTGTCAGCCACAATGGATGATGGTACTTGTAGGCATTCATTAACAGGCAAACTGTTAATGATGCAGCCATGTTTTCAAATAGTGACTGCAGGTGTGTGGAGAAAATCCCCACCCTGCTCTCACAGGGGGCAGTAGGGGGAGAGCTGCAGATGCTGGAACATGTTCACCCTAAAAACTGGTGTAACATTTTTCAAAAGTGAACTTGCCTTTTTTTAAGGTTAAAACTGATACACAAAAATGTATAGGTTGCCATTGCCTAAGCCCCTTTTTAAAATGCTAGTTGCCTTGACTGACCCTGGATTCTATCTGTCTTTGACCCTAAAAACTATTCAACAATTAGTCAAAAATCTGCATGCTTGTTCTGTCATCAACTCCAACCTTTACAGACATTGGATCAGTTTAAATGGCAACAGCATTTTTTTTAGAAGGTGAGATTGCCAATCATAAATGTAAATGAATGGCTTGCCACAGGTTTCCTTTAAAGAATCTGTCAAGAAAAAAAAACTGCCACTTACAGAAGGATTGGACACTGGCAAACAAATTCGTAAGGACAGCCCAGGACATACTCTAGCTAGCAAAAAACAGGTTAATGCCCGGTACACACGATCCGATTATCGTCCGTTTTTTTTTTTTTAATTTTATTTTTTTCTTTTTGCATGCTATTTTCACGTTGAATCTGATGAGTTTACTAAAGTCGCGAAAATTCCCGTACAACAGCATAAAAATTCGGAAGTGATGTCATGTGTTGTAATGCATTTGTATTGCATTTTCGAATGATAGGTGTACTGATTAAACGAAAATCGTACGATCTGGCATTGTACGAAAAAAATTTCCGTGCATGTCCGATAGAATATCGGATGAGCTGTCCTGATCGGCTCTCGAATGCTCTGTACTAACGTTCCAATTATCGTACGATCGATTCGAATGCAGCATTTTTCTTACGATTTTCAGATCGTGTGTACGGGGCTTGAGATTATTCCCAGTGAGTTTTGTCACTTCAATTGTTTCTTTAACCACTTCTGGACTGCCCACCGTCGTTATACGTTGGTACTTTGAAGAGGATTATCGTTGTTATGGCAGCAGCTAGCTGCCGTAGCCCCGGTATCCTCTTCTTCAGCGGGAGGTCCACTTCAAGATAAAAGTGGTCTCTGCGGCGGATTCACCATGAGATCACTTTTATCGGCGCTCCGGTGCCCTCCACCGCTTACCGGAGCCGTCGGCAGCAGCGATTGGATGTTGTCCTTTGCGTGACATGGAGACGAGAGAGGGGAAGATGGCCCCCATCCGTCTCCATATCATTGCAGGGCGGAAGCAACGTCAAAGTGTCACTTTCGCCCATAGCTCGTAAAGGGCCATTTTATTTTTTTTGTATTTATTTATTTTTTTTTTTAAATGACGATTTTTTTTTTATTTATTTATTGCATTTTAGTGTAAATATGAGATCTGAGGTCTTTTTGACCCACGATCTCATATTTAGGAGGTCCTGTCATGCTTTTTTTTCTATTACAAGGGATGTTTACATTCCTTGTAATAGAATTAAAAGTGACCCAAATATATATATATTTTTTTTTTCTAAAAGACCGTGTCAAAATAAAAAAATTAAAGTAAAATAAGAAAAAAATAAATAAAATTTTTAAAGCGCCCCCTCCTGACAAGTTTGCGTGCAGAAGCGAACGCATACGTGAGTAGCTTCCGCATATGAAAACGGTGTTCAAACCACACGTGAGGTATCGCCACGATCGTTAGAGCAACTCAAAACTGGTAACCTGTAGACCTTTTTAAACATCACCTATGGAGATTTTTAAGGGTAAAAGTTTGTCACCATTTCACGAGCGGGCGCAATTTTGAAGCGTGACATGTTGGGTATCAATTTACTTGGCGTAACATTATCTTTCACAATATAAAAAATGGGCTAACTTTACTGTTTTTTAATTCAAAAAAGTGTATTTTTTCCAAAAAAAGTGCGCTTGTAAGACCGCTCCGCAAATACGGTGTGACAGAAAGTATTGCAACGATCGCCATTTTATTCTCTAGGGTGTTAGAAAAAAAAAAAGTATAATGTTTGGGGGTTCTAAGTAATTTTCTAGCAAAAAAAAAGTTTTTAACTTGTAAACAAATCTCAGAAAGAGGCTTGGTCCTTAAGTGGTTAAGGTGGTTGTAAACCCCAGTAATAAAATTTTGAACTAGGCATATATATCTGCAGTGTTTACTTCTCTCTCTTCAGAGCTCTAAGTGCTATTTCTCTTTGGTGCTTTGTTCCTCTGTTATCCGCATGAGTAACTTCTGACAAATTTCCGAACACATGAGATAAAATGTGATGTGATGGGGAGGGAGATGAGCACACAGCTTGTCTATTCAGAATACTGCTCTGCATGTTTGTTCTTCTGCCTATGTGAAGGGAGGGTGTGTCCCTTATTTCCTCCAATCAGCGCTCGCATAGTGTATAAGAGCTAAGTCTGCAGTTCCCCACCCCCTCCTCTGTACTCCTCACAGATACATAAGGATTATATCACAATTCTGCACTTTTGAAGGGTTGTAGATGAGAAGACTCAGATAAACAAGTAAAACTTATGTAGGGAGATTTTTATTTCATCTGTGGTATCATCTGAGGCTGTTTACTTCACCGGTTATATGTAAGGGTTTACAAACACTTTAATGAAGATTCCTTGCTACATCGCTGCTTGAGCTGTTCTCTACATGGCAACTACCTGGATTGGCCTTTCTTCTGCCTAGCTTTGAAGTGCCATACCCGGACACTGCTGGACTAGATGTTGTGGGGCTACCTTCAGGCACTGGGTTTTACATTAAAGTGGATGTAAACCCTCACATATACCCAGTGAAGTGAACAGCTTCCGATGATGCACAGAGATGAAACAAATATCCCTAAATAAGTTTTACGTGTGTGTATTTATTGCCATACAGCCAAGACAGCTAATTGGAGGAAAGACACACACCCCCACGCCACATTTGTGAAGGAAGTAATGTGCAGAGCTCTGCTCTGAGACGGCAAGCTGTCTGCTAATCTATTTATAGCAACCTCCCGCGACACACACTTCAGGCTGCCATCTTAGAGAACTTGTCAGAAGTTATCAGGCTGAAAACTGAGCTACTGGGCAGGAGAAAGCTACAGGACTCAGTGCTTTGAAGAGATCTAAGAAGACACTACGGATATATGTGCCCAGCTCAAATTTCATGAATCGGGTTTACATTCACTTTAAGACCCTGTTGTGGTAACAAGTAATCTGCAGATGGCTTTTTAGGTTCAGAGCCACTGGCATTACCTCTGCACTTGCCCTATCTCTGTAGACTCCCTCTGTGAATAGGCCGATTAGGCTATGACCTGGGAGCTCCTTACAAAAAAATGAAATTTCCCAACACACTTATTAGCTAGCCTGCAAAAAAAACAAAATAAAGAAATTAACTGACCCTGTCTAACAATTCAAGTTAAAAACGGGGTTTAGCAAATATATGTGAAAGCTTCAGTGCTTTGCCAAGGCTCCTCTATATACTCCAGTCCTAACTCTATATTTGAGAGTCTCCAAGTTGGAATACAAATAACCGTGGATAAATTAATGGCAGGTTTGCCTGGAGGGAGCCTAAAGGCAAAGGGGCACAGTGGCATCTGAAGGCATGCAATATGTCCCCATGCCAAATCCAGCAAACAAGCTATATAAAAAGATGGGAAAACAACCCTGTGGAACGCCATGGTAGTTCATTAATTCTTCCTGTCAGATTGGATCTGCTTGCCCATACTGGATGTAGAGGCACACAGATTTTCAGGAGACCTGCATGGCACCAGCGATCTGCTTGTCCCTAGTGCAATGCTTTACATGATTACTTGCAAAAAATTAGTATTTTGTTTGTTTTTTTTTTTTTTTTTTTTTTATTCTAAAAAAGTGAACTTGTCCTTTTTATTTGAACAAGCTGATGTTAGAAACTGGCTACCATGCACAGCTGCACCAGATTTTGCGCACTCCATGTTTTAGTAAATCGACCCCAAAGCATCAGTCCCAGTGTAATGATTGACCCAAGCTTATTCTCCCACATCAATTCTGGGGACACTTACTCTCTGCCTTCTGTCCTGTCCTTGTTGAGGCAGAATCCTGTACTTCGTCAGGAGCATCTACTGCAGTCATAGATACTTTGTGGCCAATTTCACCAAATCCCTTTAGTCTCAGAAGATTTTGCACCCAAATTCATGCTCCTTGTGGAAGCTGACCACAGAGGCTCTTTAAGTGATATAAAAAGTCTTGTGGGGGGTGTTTTTTTATTTTTTTATTTTTTTATTTTTTCAATAAACATGTTATACTTACCTGATCTGTGTAATGGTTTTGCACAGAGCAGCCCGGATCCTTCTCTTCTCGGGTCCCATACCAGCACTCCTGGCTCCTCCCTCCTGCCAGGTGCCCCCACAGCTAGCAGCTTGCTGTGGGGGCACCAAAGCAGGCATGCTCCCGACCCGCTGCACTGTGTGTCCATTCACATACTGAGCTGTGGCCCCCTCCGTCTCCTGATTGGCTCAATGGCTCCCACTGCTGCCAATAGCCAGTCGGGAGTGAGAGTCCCCGGAGAGGCAAGGCTCTCGTGGACATCGCTGGATCAAGAGAGGGCTCAGGTAAGTATTAGGGGGGGTTGCTGCACACAGGTTTTTTTTTTTTTTTTTTTACCTTCATGCATACTATGCGTGAAGGTAAAAAACCTTGTTCCTTTACCACCACTTTAAGCTTGCTCCCCAGTCTTCCCTTGCAGAGTTATTTGCTTATCTCCCCATGATCTTGGAGGCTGGGTCTGCTGTCACACTGCCGATCTCTGACTTGGATTCACAGTCCCCACAATTTGTCTGATTGTTTTTGAGGAATCTTGGTCCTTTGTTGTTGCCTCAAGTAACTGTTTCTGCCCTTGTTAATGTGGTTTGTAATACTCTGCATCTGGAGGATCAGCCTACTGTCTCCAGCCGTGAGTCTTTCAGAACTCCTACAGCTGCAAAGACCTTTCCACTACATCTGCTGTTTGAGGTATTTCATTGATCATACTAGAAGCGCCCTGAATTGCACTAAAGCCTACCTTTTTGAAGGCATTTGTTCAACAGTGGTCTATACACACTGTGGATCTGGCAGCAACCCAACTTAACAGGGAAACTACTGGACCAGTAGAAGATGATCTTGCCTTCTAGCATTCTACTGACCAATAGCTGGAATCCCTCTTTAACACCCAGTTTTCCCTGATGAACATTGCCTTTCAACCTGTTTGGGACCCTAATCAAATGGTGTTGGAATGAGTTGAATTCCTCCAAAAGATCTCTACACAGCGACCCCCTTCCTGATGGGAGCAAATGTCTGGAGCCCTACTCTTTAGCTGTGATGTTTACTAGAAGGATGTCCTATATGTGTCTTGTTTGCTCGTGTAAACATGGGGTCTAAGGACCTCAACTCGTGTGAAAGTTGGACCAAGGTAGTACAGGGACTAGTACAGGGACTCAAGGTGAGCGAGTCTCCAGGTAATCCCCACACACTAATCAGGTGCTAGCTGCATGCTGTGTATCATAAAGCAATGATTCCAGACAGCTGCCCTTCCAAAAATCCTCTTTATAATGCACCATAATGACTAGGCGCTAACATTTGCACAAAATGCGTCTACCTCTTTGTCCCCTGCTCCATCTGTTAACCACCTGTCACATAAAGTTTCAATAAAGAGGATTTTTTTAGGAAGTGCAGCTGTCCAGAAACATTGCTTTTTGATGCACAATATCCTGTCTCTAGTAGTGTTGGCTGACTTCCTATCAGGCAGGGGTTCAGCCTCACCCAGTGTTTTAGGCATTGGTCCTTTAGGTGGATTTGGGCTGTAGGCAATGGCAAGTCCTGTGTTTGTTTTTGTTTTTGCCTGCATAGTGTTTGTTGCCGTTTGCCCCAACGCCTCCTTTTTGTATGTTTGGACAGTGGATGACTTCCAGTATCCCTCAAATAATATATGAAAGAGGAAACACTTTTTGTACTAGTTAAAACATCCCATTCTTGAGGGACACAGGTCCCCTACCCCTCTGTTTATGTGCACACACTTGGTACTGCTTTCTATAAACTATGGCATGCTGGGAAGAGAGGGTATCCTGGGCTTACCTACAGATTTTCTTTTCCAGTGTCCAGTCCTCCTCCTGTAGGAGGTAGTATAATCTGACCTTATGTTACTTCCTGTTTCACTCAATGGACGAGAAAGAAATTATGATTTTAGGTGGGGTGGGGGTGGGGGGGACAAAAACAGAATCATTCCCTTCTAAGCAAGAAAAGGATTTAACTGCGAGCACAAAAATCCTGCTTTGGGGAAGGACACACACATGGGCACATGCGCGTGCGTGCATATACGTAACGTGTAACTGTAACCTTAAGATTTTTAACTGTTGTATGTAATTTTTCAAAATGTCATGTACCACTTGTGCGATGTATCATTTGACTTTTTGGTATTTCTTTTAACAGAGACACCTTCTTGGCTTTTGTTGCTGCACGACAAGGGACAATTGCACCTGTAAAATAACCCATGATCCCTTACGTTTCGGTATTTGTTGGATCACACAACTCCCATGGATCAAGTGAATTTCCAAGAGACACATTTTTACTGACTATATGTACATATTATGATATGTGAGGAAGACTGAAGACTAATGGATGGGAAAAATTTACCTATTTCATGCGACAGGGCCATTGACCTCTTCTGAATTGGTGGATGAAACCAGCCTTTGTCTTTGCAGGAAACCATTTCTATTTCCTGCTTCCAAGAAACTTATTTCCTCTAAATTAATGGAATTTGGAGGCTGTTTAGGCATATTCTTGTCTGTTCTATTATTGTAAGGATCAAGGGCAAAGGATATTCCCTACAACACCAAGTACAGCCTTGTCTGTTATTCCCCAACCAATGGCTTTTTCACAATCTCTGGGATTTTTTTTCAAGAATGCAGTGATAAAAAGACTAAACATCTGAAAAAGTATGATGAAGAAAAAAAATACATAAATAAATCAACATGTATTTGGAGGAATATTTACACAGGTCTTGTCAGTGAATTATTAAGCGGTTTGAAATTGTGTATTAGTGTGGATCCAACTTTAAGTCCCTTAGGTGTTCTTCATGAGAGCTTGTAAGAAGCAATTACAATTGTTTGATTGCAGAGTTTATCATGTTAAATGATGCATACCTTTTGATTTATGTAACAAAAATAATAAAGCACTCCAAGACTGTGAGATCCCCGAATTAGGTAGGGTAGATCCTAGCATGTCTGTCTTTTGCTACTTGGCCCCATAGTCCAAGCACTGATTAGCTGTGTGCAAGGACCCAGCCTTAATGCCGCATTAATCCCTAAACCAAAAATATATTGCAGCTACCAACCAGATGTTGTGGCTGCATCAGGGTGTTTTTTTTTTTTTTTTTTTTTTTTTGCAGATAGCGTTGCCAGTCTGGGGGGAGAGGAGTGTTAAATGTGTAAGCAGATTTAGAATCACTAACAAATTGAAGCCAAACTGAAGCTCACACTTTATAATTGGTTACAACATTTATTTATTTTTTTTTCGATTTTGGGATAAAGGTTTTGCCTAACTAAAAAATAACAGATCATTTTAATCACCCCTGCCAGTGTTAAGTGGTTTGGCTCATCCGTGTAAACTGATACATTCTGCTGGAGGGTTTGTGCTGTGAAAAACAGCCTTGCTGGCTGGATCACCAAACGAAAATAGCAAGAAAGGCAAAATAAATAAATAAAGGAAACTAATAGTCATTACATGTTATTGGTAAGTTGCAATATAAAACGTTTGCTTTTGGGTTTAATACTGCTTTAAGCAGAGGCATGGAGTAGAGAGTATAGCACATAAATGCTTGCCTCATCTAGCCCCAAAGATCTTGTGATCCTGCACATAATTATGCTTGCCCCATCCTACTCCAGAAATCTTTTTGTGTGTGTTGGTTTTTTTTTTTTTTTTTCTTCCTTTCTTCTTCAAGCAAAACATGCAACAAGTAAATAAAGAGGCTTCCATTGCTGTTCTCTCCTGAAAATATAAATTGCCTGTTTTGTCATGCAGATCCAATGGCTTTATTACTTTGAGGCACTGACCTGGAATAAGTCTGCAGATCAGTTTATCTCCATTGTCACTTTATAACCTAACCTGGTATGTTTTTGTTCTAAGTCAGTGATTGAAAGTATTGAAGCTAGAGACAGCCAAGCAACAAGTATGATCAGAAATTACATTCCTTGGTTTGCTTTCAAAAAGTTTTTGTGGCATAGCTTTTTTTTATTGGACAGGGTAACGAATATTGCCAGTTTGGCATATATAACCATTGAACCCAATATTTGGGAATTGTTACTTTTTAATGTTTCTAATGAGGGAAGATGGACAAGCAGTTGCTTGAATATCATTGCTAGTGTCTGAGTTTAGGTCTCGTTACATAGCAGATTAAGACTCCATACACACTATCCAACTTTTGTCCACTTCAGATTTACCAAAACCATGTAGTGCACGGGCCTGCCTGATTGCATACAAATTGAAACTCTTAAGGTTTGAGCTCATATTATATGGTTTTGGTAAATCTGAAGGAAAAAATCTACAGAAAATTGGTGCGTATGCAGCTTTAGAACCCGCTCTTCAGTGAAATATGTATTATTCATGAAGGTTTGAGGGGATATCTCTTGTCGCTTTTTTTTTTTTTTTTTTTCCCCCGCACTCAAAATTTTACATCATATTTGAATATAAGATATTGAAAACCAAGTTCTGGAATATTTGGACAACAATAAATTATTTAAGAAGACTGTTTTTATTGAAACTCTCTTGGACTTCCTAGTAGTGGGTACCGACTCCTCAAATGGTTGGGAAATTGCTGTTCTCTACTTCATAGCAACACTGTGGGTTCACAAAAGATGCCTCATTGGGATCCTTTGTGTTCTTTAAATGAGGTCCTTACATAATTACATCTTATGCATTACGACAAAGGCAGTGCATGTTAGTTTTTACATTGCATGGCACAAAAAAAGGGATCTGGCACCAAATGCTATATGTCCCTTTTTTTTTTAAATAGGCAAATGCTGAGTGGCGATAAGTCTATTATCAGCCATCCTCTGTCCGGGAACGCTGTAAAACATGGGAAAAGCAGGGAGGGGGAGGCGCCAACTAAGTAGTATTAGATCAACATTTATGGCAGAGTTAAAAATAAAAAGAAAACTTACAGGAAGCAAGAGAAATTCATGCCCATCAAATATTGATCAATAATGGCGGTTCCTTTGCCATCCTGCGGGTTCCACACACCATCCAAGAGGCAGGAGGTACCCAATCCGGTTTACTGTTTCCCCAGCCTCTTGGGCCGTTTGTGGAGCCCGCAGGATGGCAAAGGGACCGCCAAGATTGATCAGTATTCGATGGGCATGAATTTCTCTTGGTTCCTGTGGTGTTTTTTTTTTTTTTTTTTAACCCTATGCAATAAATGTTGATCTAATAATACTACACTTAGTTGTCGCCTTCCCCTCACTGCGTCTTACATTGCATTGTTCCTTAACCTCCTTCATGAAGAAAGAAATATAAATCTTAGGCCTGATTCACACTTGTGCTATTTTAGATGCAGCTTCTGCCACACAGAATCACGTGACAATGACATTCACATTATTCACTGGGAACACTACTGTGCATGCGCGAGGCCCGCTCCTGGAGGAGGAGGCCCCAGCCATGACGTCAGTAGCCGCAGCTGAGGCTCCCAGAAGTGGGAAAGGATATCTGTCAAAGACAGGTATCCTGTCCCCCCTCCCTGAAAGGTGCCAATTGTGGCACCGGAGGGGGGGGAAGGAATCAGATGAGTGAAAGTTCCACTTTTGGGTGGAACTCTGCTTTAAGGAGCTGGCACTCACCCATGTCCTAACAACCAGCAACTCATCCCTGGTGGGGAGGGGGGTGTTTGTGTACGCGGGCAAGGGGCTTATTTGAATCTGGAAGCCCCCATTAATAAGGAGGTCCTCAGATACCAAATAGTGTTATGTTGCCACCTTTAGGTGATTGGACAGCAATTTAAAAAAGACAGGAAATCTCATCCTAGGCATAATACCTCCCTTTTAGGCTAGGCTTCAGTGTGTTTTTATATAGTTTCTTAGGTGATGGGTGTCTGTGCAGTCTCTGCATGCAAAATAGCCAGCTGCTCAATGGTTCCACCTGGGCTCTTTTTCATGTTCCATAATAAATTACCTTGCCAGACTGGTACTATACAGGTCCAGGGTAATGATCCCCAGGAGTAGAGTTCCTGAAGGCCCTTGTCATATTGCTTGCCGTGATGGGTGAAGATTGGAACCCCTAGGGGGCCCTGTGGCATGGAAAGGTGAGTGCCCTGGGGCAGTCTGACAGTACACTAGCCTATATCTGGTGCCCCAACATACACAAAAAATTATTTTTACTGTATTGGGCTCCCTTGAGCAATTCATAGCAGTTGCAGAGCTTAAAGTGGCAATAAACCCATCAATTTTTAACAGGAGAACTTCCCAGGCAGTCTGAGTGGAAGTGGGAGCAGGTACCTATCGGGAGCAGGTACCTATCAAGACCAGGTACCAACCCAACCCCCCCCCCCCCCTCAAAAAAAGTTACATTTCCTAAATGGGAGAGGGAGGCCTTAAAGCAGAACTTCCCCCTTTAAAGAGGCTGCGCAGTTTTCCTTGTGGGGCACTGGCAGCATTAGAAGTGGTCAAGTCTAGTGGGGTAACCAGTGCACTGATGTTGGCACAGTGTCCTTACTGGGATCACTGTTCCCAGCAAGGGTCCCTTTACACTCGTCGGCAGGTTATGCCTTCTTGACGGCACAGAGAAAGTTATGTAGAGGGTGAGGGGCCCCACATACCTTCTGCAGGTAGAGAGGAACCTGGACGCAGCTCCCGTGCAATATATCTATAGACGCAGGTAGACTGCACAAGACACTGACAAGCCTCTTGATTTGCCTTTGCATGAGGGTTCTGGGAGAGATGGTCATGACCTTTTGCCCAGTTTCATTCCAGGCTCCTCCACCAGAATGTTTTAAAGCATGGGACAAAAGTACACAGTCACTGGATTCCCTGATGTTAAACTTCAGCGCAAAACGGACTCTGGGCTGCTGGATGGCCTCACAAAGGCTGGAACTGGAAAAATTGTTTCTCCCTGTATCCTGGAGGATCTTGACAATGAATGCCAACCTGGTGGACTGGTGTGAAAGTCTGGTAAATCTCTCAATCCAGGGAACTTGGTCACTATTGAAGACGTCATTGCCCATCAACATCCTGGAATTAAGGGCGATTCATATTGCCCTGCAACATCAGTCAGTGCAGCTGAAGGGCCTCCCTGTAAAAGTTCAGTTGGTGGTGGCGGCGTACAATACTCCATGGAGGCACCAGGAAATTTTTTTTTTTTTTTTACACTATCCAAAGTTAAAACAACAAGGGCAGAAGATTTAATAGATGGAAAGTTGGAAAAAAATGACTGAAGGTCAGCTTTAAACTTACCTGCTCTGTGCAATCGTTTTGCACAGAGCAGCCCAGATCCTCCTCCTCGGGGGTCCCTCATCGGTGCTTCTGGCCCCCACAGTAAGCAGCTTGCTATGGGGGCACCCAAGGCACTGCTGTGTCCATTCAGACACAAAGCTGCGGCTTGGCCCTGCTCCACCCCCCCCCTCCTCCCTCCAATTGGCTCACTGACTTTGACAGCAGCGGGAGCCAATGGCACCCACTGTGTGTCTCAGCCAATCATAAGGGAAAGTCCCGGATAGCCGAATCTCTTGCAGAAATGTGCCTTGGTAATGTAGGTTGCTTGTATTCCTTACATTCCCAAGAGTTAGAAACAACCATTGGAAATTGTACTATTTGTACTGAAATAAAAAATATACAACATACGTTTGCAAAATGTGACAATGGATTAAAGTGTTTGTTCACCAATGCCAGAAGTCTGCCAAGCAAAATAGGTGAGTTGGTAAGCTCTGGTGCACTATGATCTAATTGGTATTGCTGAATCTTGGCTTCATTATTCTCATGACTGGGATATTAATATTCCTGGCTAGGCTTTCTTTCGGAAAGGCAGGGTAAAACGGAGGGGTCATGTAGCATGTAGGCCTTCCTTTACACAATAATCATCTGAAGTGGGTGACTGGGGGCAAAGAGAAAGTATTAAATACTTTCTGCAGCTCTGTGTATACAAAGGAGCATGGGGGGGAGCTCATGTCCATAATTGGGGTGACAGTGACACAGCCCCAAATGATTCACAATGGCTCAAAAGTGGTCCAGAAATATTTAGACAGAATAAAGGTGGATAAAGCACCTGGACGAGATGGTATCCACCCACAGAACCTAAAAGAATTGAGCTCTGTCATTTCAAGGCTATTGGTTTCTAATATTTAGGGACTTGTTAATGACTGGAATAGTACCACTGAATTGGCGCAGGGCCAATGTGATGCATATATTTAACCACTTCACATCCTGCATAAAGTCATATGACATCCCCAGGAGGAATCTCCTATCCTGGGCGGGCGTCTTATGACGTCCTGGGCCCCCCGGCCACCTGGGGTGCGCACGCGCGCCGCTGCGTCATTTGGGACCCGATGCGCGTGCCCGGCGGCCACGATGTCCACCGGGCACCCGTGATTGCCCGTTAACTGAGCAAACACACATATCCTCGACTTGTCAGGTAAGAGGAGACAGATCATGTGTTCCCAGTACAGAGGAACACCGATCGGTCGCCTCCCCTTGTGAGTCCCGGCCCCCTACAGTTAAAATCACTCCTAGGACACAGTTAACCCTTTGATCGCCCCCTAGTGTTAACCCCTTCCCTGCCAGTGACATTTATACAGTAATCAATGCCTTTGTATAGCACTGATCACTGTATAAATGCCAATGGTGTCAAAAGTGTCCAATTTGTCCGCCGTAATGTCACAATCACAATAAAAATCGCAGATCGCCGCCATTACTAGTAAAAAATAAATAAATAAATAAAAATGCCATAAAACTATCCCCTATTTTGTAGACGCTATAACTTTTGCGCAAACCAATAAATATACACTTATTGAGATTTTTTTTTAAATTTTTTTTTTTTACTAAAAATATGTAGAAGAATACATATCGGCCTAAACTGAGGAAACATTTTTTTTAAAAATGGGATATTTATTATAGCAAAAAGTAAAAAAAATTTTTCTTTTTTCAAACTTGTCGCTATTCTTCTGTTTATAGCGCAAAAAATAAAAACCGCAGAGGTGATCAAATACCACCAAAAGAAAGCTCTATTGGTAGGGAAAAAATGATAAAAATTTCATTTGGGTACAGTGTTGTATGACCGCGCAATTGTCATTCAAAATGCGACAGCGCTGAAAACTGAAAATTGGCCTGGGCAGGAAGGGGGTGAAAATGCCCTGTATTGAAGTGGTTAAAAAGGGGTTCAAAGTCTTTACCAAGTAACTATAGACCTGTTAGTTTAACTTCTATAGTCAGGAAGATACTAGAGAGTTTAATAAAAGACTACATAAACGAGTTCTTGCTGGAAAAAAATATTTTAAACAGACGGCATGAATTCATGAAAGACAGAAGTTGTCAAACCTGATCTCTTTTTTGAGGAGGTAAGTAAAACCTTGGACAGAGGGGTGGCTGTGGATGTGGTATACTTGGATTTTGCAAAAGTGTTCGATACAGTTCCCCACACATGGCTCATGTGTAAGGTAAAGTCTACAGGCTTGGAAAGATCAATTTGTAAATGGATGGAAAACTGGCTAAGGCTACTTTCACACTGAGTCATGCGGGCGCTGGGGGTACAGCGGCGCTAAATACAGCACCGCTTTACCGTCATTTTAGCGGCAATTGCGGGGCGGTTTTAACCCCCCGCTAGCGTCCAAAAAAGGGATAAAACCGCCCGCAAAGCGCCGCTGCAGCGGCGCCTTGCGGGCGAGTTTGCAGCGCTGCTACATTGTTTTCAATAGGAAGGGGCATTTTAGGAGCAGTAAATACACCGCTCCTACAGCGCTCCAAAGATGCGGCTTGCAGGACTTTTTGGACCGCCCTGCAAGCGAATCGCTCCAGTGTGAAAGCCCTCAGGGCTTTCATACTGGAGTGCATTGAGCGGCTCTTTCGTGGCGCTTTGCAGGCGCTATTTTTTTTAGCACTTTAGCGCCTGCAAAGTGCCTCAGTGTGAAAGGAGCCTAAAAGACAGAATTCAGAGAGTAGTGGTTAATGATTCTTACTCTGAATGGTCTAAGGTTATCAGCGATGTACCCCAAGGTTCAGTGTTGGGACCCTTATTTTTTACTATCTCTATAAATGATATAGGGTCTGGGATTAAAAGTAACATTTCTGTCTTTGCAGATGATACTAAGCTATGCAGTGTAATAACGTCCTTACAGGATGTCTCCAATTTACAAGCTGACCTCAATGCACTGTCTAATTGGGTAACTAAGTGGCAAATGCGGTGCAATGTTGAGAAATGTAAAGTTATGCACTTGGGGGCTAAGAATATGCATGCATCATACATACTAGGGGGTGTACACCTGGGGGAATAAATGGGGGAGAAGGATCTGGTGGTCTTGGTAGATCACAAGCTCAATAATAGCATGCAATGCCAAGCTGCAGTTTCCAAAGCGAGCAAAGTCCTTTCTTGTATTAAGAGAGGTGGTATTTTGCCCCTGTATATATCATTAGTAAAATCACATCTGGAATATGCAGTTCAGTTTTGGGCACTAGTTCTCAAAAAGGATATCGGGGAACTGGAGAAAGTGCAGAGAAGGGCAACCAAACTGATAAAAGGCATGGAGGAGCTCAGCTATGAGGAACTGAATCTATTCCCTCTTAAGAGGAGATTAAGGGGGGATATGATCAATATGTACAAATACATAAGTGGTCCATATAGTGAACTTGGTGTTGAGTTATCACTTTAAGGTAATCACAGAGGACAAGGGGGCACTCTTTACGTCTAGAGGAAAAAAGATTTCATCTCCAAATACGGAAAGGTTTCTTCACAGTAAGAGCTGTGAAAATGTGGAAAATACTCCCTCCAGAGGTGGTTCTGGCCATCTCCGTAGATTGCTTTAAAAAAAGGCCTGGATTCTTTTTTAAATGTACATATTTTAACTGGGTACTAACCTTTATAGGTAAAGTTGATCCAGGGAAAATCTGATTGCCTCTAGGGCGATCAGGAAATAATTTTTTCCCCTGTTGTAGAAAATCGGAGCATGCTTGGCTGGGGTTTTTCGCCTTCCTCTGGATCAACTGTGGGTGAAGGATTGTGTATATGGGATTGTATTTGATTTTTTTGTTGAACTAGATGGACTTGTGTCTTTTTTCAACCTGACGATGTAGAATCGGATGCAGAAACCGGTGTTAAAATAGGGTCCTGGTTTGGGTGTTTTGCAGACCTATGGCAGAGCGAATTGTTGCCTAACCCTTTGCACCTGTAAGGGTAAGTGGTGGTAAAATGTGCAATGAATAATGGAACGTGAGCACCAAGTTTTAAAAGTTTAACACCGTATAAGTGAACAAGTTTCAAATACTTTCCTGGTTTCCTGATATCTGTAACATATAAAGGCATACAATTCAAGATACACAAATAATGTAAATCAAGTAATAGCTTGAAAAAAAGGTATTTGCCCCCTTTCTGATTTTTTATTTTTTTGCATATTTCTCACACTTAAATAATTCAGCTCAAACAAATTTTAATATTGCACAAAGATAACCTGAGTAAATCCAAGATGCAGTTTTTAAATTATTATTTAATTTATTAAGTGAAAAAAGCTGTTCAAACCTGCCTGGCCCTATGTGAAAAAGTAATTGCCCCCTCCCATGCTGAATCATGAATGAACTGTGATTAACCACAATTCTCTGGAAAGCAGAGTTAAATTTCACTTGCCACACCCAGGCCTGATTACTGCCAGACCTGTTGAATCAAGAAATCACATAAATAGAAGTGAAGCACGCTAACATCACAAAAAGCCACACATCATGCCACAATCTAAAAAAAAAAAAAAAAAAATCAAGAACAGATTAGGAACAAAGTAATTTACATGTATTGGTCTAGGAAGGGTTTCAAAGCCATTTCTAAGGCTTTGGAACTCCAGTGAACCACGGGGAGAGCCATTATCCACAAATGGAGATAACTTGGAACAGTGGTGAACCTTCCCAGGCCGGCCTACAAAAATTGCATGACGACGACTCATCCAGGAGCTCATAAAAGAACCCAGAACATCTAAAGAACTGCAGGCCTCACTTTCCTCAGGTAAGATCAGTGTTCATGATTCAACAATAAGAAAGAGACTGGGCTAAAAATGGCATCCATGGGAGAGTTCCAAGGCCAAAGCCACTGCTGACCAAAATAACACAAAGGCTCATCTCACATTTACCAAAAAACATCTTGATTATCCCCAAGACTTTTAGGCAAATATTCTGTGGACCGATGAGACAAAAATTGTACTTTTTGGAAGATGTGTGGCCCATTACATCTGGCATAAAACTAATACACCATTACATAACAAGAACATCATACCAACAGTAAGACATGGTAGTGGTAGCGTGATGGTCTGGGGCTGCTTTGCAGCTTCAGGACCAGGACAATGATCCGAAACACAACAGTCCACCTCCAAATGGCTCAAACAAAGCAAAATTTAGGTTTTGGAGTGGCCTAATCACAGCCCGGACTTAAATCCAATTGAGATGCTGTTTTATGACCTTACACAGGCCGTTCATGCTGGAAAACTCTCCAATGTAGCTGAATTAAAACAATTCTGCACAGAATAGTGTGCCAAAATTGCTCCACAGCAATGTGAAAGACTCATTGCCAGTTATTGCAAACGCTTGATTGCAGTTGTTGCCACCAAGGGTTGCACAACCAGTTATTAGGTTTAGGGGGCAATTACTTTCTCACATAAAGCCAGGCAGGTTTGGACAGCTTTTTTGCCTTAAATGAAACCATCATTTAAAAAATGCATTTTATATTTACTCGGGTTATCTTTGTGTTATAATAAAATTTGTTTGATGATCTGAGTAATTTAAGTTTGACAAATATGCAAAAAAATTAAAAATCAAAAAGGGGCAAATACTTTTTCACACAACTGTATGTCTCACACTTTTACTGTTGGGCTGCAGTAACCATTCAATAAACAGGATGACCCTGTCTTATTCCGAAGAGTTGATCAAAGAATCTGAAGTAAAATAAACTAGTTAAGCTAGTAAGAGAAGAGGTCCATCACCTTAGGATACGAGCAAAAAAAAAGCTAGGGTAGGGTTACAGGGGCATGCCCAGGAGGTGTGTCCTCAAAAGCTTTGCCAGAGTTCAATCACCCAAAATTACCAGCCTATAACCCAGGGTCTATGAACATTAAGCCTGTGTCCTGTAGGATATGATTAAGATAGCACTAGGGGGGACATGGGATCCAGTGCTTCTAGAAATGGCATGTATCAAGGCAAGACATTAAAGGGTCAGGTCCCTGTTAGGGAAAGGAGCAGTATTAACAAGTCCTAGTAGACCCTTCAGATTCCCCTGGAGAGAAAGGGAATGCTGAGGGGTACCATGTACCATGAAGGGTTCAACATTATCCATGGACATCTGTGCATTTAACAACTCCTGAAGCCAAGTTCCAGTAGAACAGGAACAAGGAGCCTAAGGTGCAAGGAACCTGGGAATTTTTTTTTTTTAAGAGATATAGCTGAAGGAGATGTCATATAAAAGCAATTAGTCTGTAGGCTGGGATGAGTTCCCTGAGAACCTAAATGTCAGAGAGACAAACTACTTTAGGACCCATCCAGCCCCCTCACTTGTAAAAGTGGGGGCGCACCTTTATATGAAAGGCTTTTCAGAGGGGTTAATTGACCTCTGGCTATGAACCCGAGGGGCTGAGAAGGGTTAGGCTCTGAGGACCTATGCATACCAGCTCCCAATGTGGATGAAGGAGGGCCCCTCCACTGAGGAAGGAACATTGTCTGTAGTGCAGATAATCATGGTGTCAAGAGCAGGGTCTAAGAGATTTTGTTCCTCGAGGGTCAATCAGTTCAGATGCTCTTTGGATTCAGCATCCCAACTATGTAGCCAGAGTGCTTCTTGCATCTGTATGGACATCAGACATTTGCTTGGAGGTGTTTAGCTAGATATCACAGCTAATGCTGTCAGGTGCTCTGTGAAACCATGACCTAACCCAAAAGTGTAACGTTAGAATCCACATAGTCTGACATAGTTTGAGAGATTAAATTAACCGCCAACAAGGGTGGAGGTCCGCACCGGTGAATTGAACCTAGGATTTAAGGAGGGATGCTATAGAGTAGGTGCGTGCACCTTCAACCAGTGTAGTGGTATTCCTGTTGAGCTGAATTACTGGTGCATCTACAGTGGGGACAGACCAACCTAATACCAGAATTCTCTTTTAAAAGGAAGATAGTAGAACGCTTAAGGGTGTTTCCAGTAACAGAGGAATGATTAAAATAGCAGGTCAAGTGGAAAGGTGTTTGCACCTGTAGGAGCTCTATAAAACCCAAAGTCTGGAATAGTAGGCTGCTCCTCAAATTCAGGGTAAAAAAGAAAAAAAAATACTGCATCACTAAGATTTGAAACATTACCCTGTGAATTTGAGTAGTTGGCGGGAGACTGCAGTGCCCCAAAAACAATCTCTTCAGAGACAAACTGTGGACTCCGAGTCAGACATAGTAAAGGGGACCCCATTTGATTCAAGAACTTGGGGGGGGGGGGTTCCGAGCCAGACTGCAGAGGATGGTGTCAAAGCGTGATTAGAGTGTCAGAGAAGGTGAAAAGCTAGGATGTCCAGAATGGACACTGGCATCCCTGTGCACATGGAAGATGCCTTGCCCTCACCCAACGAAGCTACAGAAGACTCCGATGATGAAAACCTTATAATTAATAGGGGCCCCAGATTCTAGAACAGATGGTGGTTCCTTCTGGCAATATGCCCCCAGAATCACTAGGGGAGCAGAGGGACAGCAGAACTGTCTTGGGGAAGACATGTGTCCTGGTTAGGGGTAATGCAACTAGGCCCAATGTGAGGCAAGGTCTCAAAGTATTCACACACCCAGGCAGTTGGTGCTGATGAAGGTTTCAGGTGGCCAAGTTACAATAAGCAAAGAGTGGAACCAGACCAGAGATCTACGTGGTTCTGCAAAGCAGCAGGGGATCATTACTTTCTCCAGGCTGAGTGGCAGGAAAAAGCCGATTGCACTCCACCCAGCAGATGTTGTCAATGCTCTATGCCTCAGCTATAACGATTACTGTATCAAAAACCAGCAGTGGTGGGATTTTTGAAAAGGCGCCCAACGCTGCAAATGGTGAAGTAGCTCTTTGTACTTTAGACCGTCCTTCAGAGACCGGAGCACACTTGGGGCTGTGCCCTGGCTTTGTGAAGTGCTCTGCAGCTAACACACACATCCAGTCCAGTAGGGCCCAGGTACAGCCTCCAGCGCTAATGCTGAGGAAATACTATTCTTCATAACTGCCAAACAGAGACTATACATAACTAGGTCACATCCCTAATGTAGTGAATCTTATCTCATCCCTTGGCTTGATGCTTAGTTTCCCCTTGCTGTGTAGTGTGTGTCACATGATCTGGTTCTAGGAGCCTATTGGCTCCTATATCGTCCAGGAGCTGCGATGCACACAGCGGGCTCTCCTCCTCCCCCTTTTCCCTGGGGCGGGTGGGGGGTCTCGCTCTATGCATCATCACGCCTTTGCGCTAGAGAGTGTGGCGTAATATCCTGTGGCGCCATCTCTCCTGCGTCCTTTACACCTAGCAGCTGTATGGGAGTACTGTTTATGGTGCCAATGATGGGCGGCTTCGCCTCTCAATCGTTGATGCCTTCCTCCCGCTCGTAACATTGGTGGGTGTGCGACGGCTGTATACATATTAGGTCCCATTTCCGGGTGACTCTTCCACCTTGGTGGTCTGTCTCTGCCTTTGCTTGGCCAACCATATACATCATGCTGGACTTCAGCTTTCACGTTCCAGTCTGGGGAATTTGGTAATTAGAATTCAACATCTTTTGGAGTCGGCACATTTTCCTTGGTGGTTTAACTTTACATTCTTCACTTATCTTACCATTTACTCTCACTTATCTGGGTTTTGATTGACACTTTCTATTGTACATTTGTCCTGCTCTATCTGCGTACAGGACATACTGCACATCGTGTATTAACACATTATGTTCTTTATAGAAGTCTTCCCATGATAGGTCCCCCCCCCCCCCCCCCCCCCGGATGTGGCCCCTGTTGGTTCTACGGGCCGTTCCCCCCACCTCAGCTTCCGTTAGATACCCTTCCGGTGCTTCCGGTTTCTAGTGCCACATTTAACATACAGCTTTGTTTGTAAGTATCTTAGAGAGTGGGGCTTTATTAGTTTCCAATTTTTATTTTATTTTTTACTTTTAAGCCTTCCTTTTTTTTTCATATAGTTAGACCACATAGCAATTTCTTTACTTTATTACAGATGCAAGTCACCTGCATGCTCCTAAAGAGTGAATATACCCTCCATGAAACGCAAAGACCTGTCATATGGCTGTGTTTCTATACATTATGGGCTGCATTAGAGTTTTATCTTATATGTACTGTCTACAATCATGTGAAGGGGGAAAAAAAGGGGGGGGGGAAGGGGGGGGGGGAAGAGGGGCGGGGGAAAAGCTTGGTGACTACTTTCTCCAGCAATCTAGGGAAAAAAAAGACTACAGAAGGTACAATTGGAAAGCCCACTTTAGTTATAAACCACACACAAGATGTTGTTTCCAGAACACCAACTTCTGCAAGCAGGGTTTTTTTTTTTAAGCAGGATAGTACAATACAGCTAAACCTAGATGAAAAACATATACCATCAGCAGGTACACTGTGTTCCTTGAATGCTTCTTAGAACGTTTAATTTAGAATACAGCACTTTACCAAATAAGTACAATGCCATACATTTGTATTTACAATTGTAAAACAAGTCTTTTTACAAAAAGTGATAAAGTCCTTTTTATTGGGACTGCATAGATCTCAAATGCCTATGCATTTCTGATCCAAATTATTTTGCTCATTCATGTAGTAAGAGCAGTTCATCACAGTCTTTGGTTTTGAGATCACTCCATCAGGATACTGTTGCTTAAATCGAGCCACAACATCAGGATCTAGTAAATGAATCCCATCCAACTGGTTTCCTAATGTTATCCTAAAAAAAAAAAAAAAAAAAAAAAAAAAAAAAAAAAAAAAAAGCGAGTGGTCAGTAAAGCTACAGAGCAACATGTGAAACATTGTTACATTAAAATCTTATACAGTTATATTTGTCAGTAGTACAAACAAAAGGCTTTTTTAATCACTTGCTTACTGGGCACTTAAACCCCCCTCCTGCCCAGACCAATTATCATCTTTCAGCGCTGACGCACTTTGAATGACAATTGCGCGGTCATACAACACTGTACCCAAATGAAATTTTATTCATTTTTTCCCACAAATAGAGCTTTCTTTTGGTGGTATTTAATCACAGCTGGGATTTTAATTTTTTGCTAAACAAACAAAAAAAGATGGAAAATTTTGCAAAAAAAAAAAAATCATGTTTCATAGTTTGTTATAAAATTTTGCAAAGAGGTAATTTTTCTCCTTCATTGATATGTGCTGATGAGGCGGCACTGGTGGGCACTGATAGGCTGCACTGATGGGCATGGTCAGGCACAGTTAAGGCGGCACTGATAGGCACAGTTAAGGCGGCACTGATAGGCACAGATAAGGCGGCACTGATGGGCACAGATAAGGCGGCACTGATAGGTGGCACTGATGGGCACTGATAGGTACCACTGATGGGTGGCACTGATGTGCAGCACTGTTGTTGTGGAACTGATTGTGGGCACTGATGGGTGGCACTGTGGGCGCTGATGGGTGACACTGGTGGGCATTGGAAGGCGGCACTGCTGCCTATTGCTAGGTGTCACTGGCAGGGGGCACAGATGATCGCCGTGAGGGAGGGACTGCCGGTGATCGGCTTTTTTTTTCCTCCTCACGCTGTCAGCGGGAGGAGAAAAAATATCCGATTACCGTCTCTGTTTACATCACATGATCAGCTGTCATTGGCTGACAGCTGATCATGTGGTAAGGGGTCGGGACCAACCCCTTACTCCGATCTGTGATCAGGCGAGTCTCATAGACTCGCTAATCACCGAGCGCGCCCTGCAGGGGGAGCGCAGGCCACTCATGCATGGGACGACGTCAATAGACGTCATCCCAGCAATGTAGGTGCACGCTGTTGCCGTCATTCGGCAATAGCGCAGATCTGAAGAGGTTAATTAAGAGTATAGAAGTCTATCCTGAATACTTTAAGTGAAAATTAGGCATGTTTTCTAAAATTTCTTGAAGTATTTTCTCACTTTTGCAGTCAAATTTGAGAAAACCCCACTATATGTTTGTTATGCATTTTCATTGACACAGCATGCCTAAAAAAAAAATTCTTGCCTTTTAGAGGTTTCTCAGGAGGAGTTATCATGGCTGACTGCTAGGTTTTTTGAACAATAACCTGATCCAAGTCTGTCCTCACTAACATACAATGCAAGAAGCTCAACCTCTGCACCTTTAAACCTTTGTTAGGACAAACCGTGTTCAAATCTGATTACATTTGATACTTGCACAGTACAGGCAGGGTTAATTATGGCAAACATAGCTGCCCAGCCCCCTCATGAACAAAGAAAAGTAGAATATTTCCTTGCTGGAGGGTCCAGAAGATATATAATTATTTTTTTTATTTGATAAGTTATGCTACGTGGATAGGGACATGTAACAAAGTAGGTGTCATCCCAATTTGGCTGCAAAAGTGGAAATACATTATCACTACAACCCATGAGACTTTACCACTTAAGGTCCGCCCTGTAGAAGATTTATGGCTACAAGGCAGCACCATCTGCATATATATATATATATATATATATATATATATATATATATATACACACACACACACACACACACACGAGATCTGGTTCTTTCAGGTAGTGGGCGCAGCTTGCTCCTGCTGTGATGATTATACACAGCATGAGCTGAGCGGCAGGTACCACAGACTTGATGTTCACCGGCACCCGCCGATCCCTCAGTATACAGGTAGAATGGCAGCCTGCTCATATAAACAGGGTAGTTTGCCGTTCTGTCAGTAGGGAAGACATGGATCCTGTGTTCCTGCAAAGCAGGGACATGCATCCATGCCTTCCCCTTGTGAAAGCACCTCCCATAGTACACAGAAACACAGGCTAGGAACACAGTTAACCCCTTTTATTGCCCCTGATGTTAATCCCTTTCCAGCCAGTGTCATCAGTACAGTGACAGTGCAATATTTTTTTAGCACTGATCACTATATTAGTGTCACTGCTCCCCAAAAAGTGTCAACAGTGTCTGCTAGTGTCCAAATGTCCGCCCGAAATATCGTAGTCCCACTATAAGTCGCTGATCACCGCCATTACTAGTAACAAAAAAAAGATAATAAAAAAATTTTAAAATAAATAAAAATATCCCATAGTTTGTGAACGTTATAACTTTTGCGCAAACCAATCAATATTCACTTATTGAGATTTTTTTTACCAAAAATATGTGGCAGAATACATATTGGTCTAAATTAAATGAAGAAATTCGATTTTTTTTCAATGTTGTTATTGGATATATTTTATAGCAGAAAGTTTTTTTTTTTTTTTGCGCTATAAAACAAACAAAACAAAACAAAAAAAAAATCGCAGGAGGTGATCAAATATAAAAAGAAAGCTCTATTTGTGGGGAAATAAAAAAAAAGTACATACATTTTATTTGGGTACAGTGTCACACGACTGCGCAATTGTCAGTTAAAGCAACACAGTGGCATATTGCAAAAAAAATGGCCTGGTCATGAAGGGGGGGGGGGGGGGTGTTAAATCTTCCGGAGGTGAACTGGTGAATAAAACCATACAGAGAGCCCTCATAGTCTCAGTGGGCTCAATTCACAAAGAGTTAGACCCTATACACACTATTAGATTTTCTGCAGATTTTTGTCTTCAGATTTACCAAAATCATATATTAGGAGGTCAAACCTTAAGAGTTTCAATTTGTATGCAATTAGGCAGGCCCTTGTACTACATAGTTTTGGTAAATCTGAAGACAAAATCTGCAGAAAATCTAATAGTGTGTATGGGACTTTAGTTTACTCTTAAAATCTGATTTTTCCAAACTTTTTTTTTCAATTCACAAAAAAAGCTACTAAAATAAAGCATGAGTTATTTTATCAAAATGTGAGGTATTTTACTAATGCGATATATTTAGTGGAATGTATACAGTGTAGAAGGATTATTACCCGTCAGTTTTTATTAGAGGTAAAATGGTTTAAACCGTAGAAATATGCCAACTCACAAAGACCCCTTTCACACTGCCAGCGGGCAGCGTTAGCGCTAAAGCGACACTAGTTTTAGCTTTTAACCCCCGCTAGCGGCAGAAGAAAGGGTTAAATGCGCTCGAAAAGCGCTGCTGCCGAAGCGCTTTGGCAGCAGTGCCCATTCATTTCAATGGGCAGGGGCGGTGGAGGAGCGGTGTATACGCCGCTCCAAAGATGCTACTTGCAGGACTTTTTCTAACAGGCACTCGGGCTTTCACACTGGGGCTGCAGGAGAGGCGATTTTTAGGTGCTATTTTTAGCCCTTTAGCGCCTGAAAAATTCCTCAGTGTGAAAGGGGTCTAAGTGAGTGGGGTCCCTGCAGCAGCTGTAGTAATATGAAAGAGAAAATATTACTGGAATACCAGTCAAAGGGAAAATTCTTTCACAGGACACATGTGGCGTATCAAAAACAACCAATTTAAATTCAGTAAATACAAAAGATCTGGATAAATGTCAAATACTGTATGAAATTAGTTTTAAAAATCACACACATACAATGTATTGTCAAAAGTATTGGGACTCCTGCCTTTACACACATGAACTTTATTGGCATCCCAGTCTTATTCTGTAGCGTTCAATATTGAATTGGCCCAACCTTTGCAGCTATAACAGCTTCAACTCTTCTGGGAAGGCTGTCCACAAGGTTTAGGAGTGTGTCTATGGGAATGTTTGACCATTCTTCCAGAAGAGCATTTGTGAGGTCAGGCAATGATGTGGACGAAAAGGCCTGGCTCGCAGTCTCCGCTCTAATTCATCCCAAAGGTGTTCTATCGGATTGAGGTCAGGACTGTGCAGGCCAGTCAAGTTCCTCCAACCCAAACTCACTCACCCATGTTTTTATGGACCTTGCTTTGTGCACTGGTGCGCAGTCATGTTGAAACAGGAAGGTGCCATCTCCAAACTGTTCCCACAAAGTTGGGAGCATGAAATTGTCCAAAATGTCTTGGTAAGCTGATGCCTTAAGTGTCCCCCTTCACTGGAACTAAGGGTCCAAGCCCAACCCCTGAAAAACAACCCCACACCATAATCCCCCTCCACCAAATGATTTGGACCAGTGCACAAAGACAACAGGCTGATCCTCTAAAGGCAGAGTAGAATGCATGGCATCAATAAGACCCGACGTGACTACCTGTAATTCTGAGGTGATGGCAAGAGACTGTGGTGCCTCAAAAAATCAGTCAGAAAAATCTGATGGTACTCTGAGTTGGAGATGCTAACAGGAACCAGTGGCCCAACCTGATGTAAGGCCTTTGCAGGGTCAGACATAGACTCTGCAGAGAATCACACAAAAGTGCATTTAGAGCCTCTGTGGTCAATGTGTGCAAAGAGTTGAGTGTACGTGGTCAAAAAGTCCTGAGTGGATGTGGAAGTATCTAGAACAGGGTAGGGGACTTGTTCCCCTGACTGACCTGAGGAAGACTAAGATGAAGAAAATCCTTAATTACAGGGATATCAGGTTCCAGATTACAAGGGCTTGTTCCCTTGTAATGGATGTAGAGTAGTTCTCAAAACCACTATAGGAAAAACAGACTGGGGTCAACTGTAGGCCTCAGTTACTCAAAAACCCTGATGGCAAGGCAGCTGGAGGTGACCAGGTCATTGTAAATAGGTAATAGGGAAAAAAAAAAAAAAAGGAGTTCCAAGAGGTGCTTGCAAGCAGGAGCAGCAGCAAGATAGTCCTTCTTCATTGCTCAATGGCAGCAAAAATTAAAGCAGAAAAGCACCCAGTAATGCTAATAGCAAGGTAGCTCCTGGTGCTTCAGCCCAAACAGCCTTACTTAACAGAGTTAATTTAGAGACAGGACAAAAGCATAGAGGCAATGCCACAGCTATGGAATTGGAGAGCACTCCACAACTAGCTTTTTACCAGCGTACTAAGGTCTAGAAAGCACAAATGGAACCCAGTATTCAAAGGTCACATTCTAGGCTAGCCCCACAGCTTCCAGTTCAGCAGGTTTTGGGTACTGCACTCCAATATCATGCTGAGGAAAAGCTGATGTCGATAGTTGCTATGTAGAGACCAGCTCAAGCTGCTATGAAGTGAAGAAGCTTGAAGTCTATTGACAAAGAATTTAAGTATAAAAGCAAAAAAAAAAAAAAAGAAAAAAGAAGAATAGGTTATCAAAGATTTGCACTCCATCCAGCCAGTGACGTTAGTGCTTAGTCCTCAGCATCAAGCCCTTACTTTAGTGAAACCAGAAAAATTTGAAAGGTGTCTAGCAGTGCAGATAGCCAAGTCGCTCCCAATGCGGTAGAAAGACAGGCCTTACTCGCAAAATGGGTTTTAGAAACAGGGTCTTGCTCTGGGGCCGTGCCATGGCTTCGGACCTGGAGAGCGCTCCATGGTCTTAAAAGCACCACCATGCAGAGCCCAGTGCCCAAATGTCACACTCCAGGATAGCCCTGTAATCCAGTTCAGCTGGGTTTGGGTAACGCCTTCAAAGCCAGGACAGGTACAAACCAGCTCACGCATTTACTTCACTTCATTGAAGAAGTCAATGAAAGAGGAAAAAAATAAAAAGGCAAACAAAATGAGCAAAAACAGCAGAGCTAGAAATAAGACGTCCATCTTCTTAAGACCCTAGCAAAAAACTAAAGCATGAGGGGTATATCGGGGGGCTGGGTTACATTTTTTTTCTGTCTGCTAGTGTCCAATCCTCCTGTAGTATAACCTGACAGTATGCATATTTCTGTGTTCTTCAATAGAAAACAAAGAAATGGAAATTTATGAAAACCTGATATGCCTTCTGAATGATTTGCGATGACTTTTTCTGCTAAGACAAAAAAGTAGAGAGCTCTATGGAACTGCGTTACACTAAAGTAATGATCAAGTAGCCTTGGAGATAGTAACTCATAGAAAACAAGAGAATTGGAGATATAACCAGAATGCCAGTCATTACAGTGTGGTGATTTGTGAAAGTTGGTACCAACCAATTTGGCTGCACATTATGGGGTCGTCCAAAGAGCTCAATCTTGCGTGTTCCAGGTGAGAGACGCTCAATCATGCCATAAATCTCATCAGGTTTGTGGCTTGTAGAACGAACCTATAAGATTTAAAATACATTTCTCGTTTAATCAAATGCGTCAAGATTTATTTTCATAAATTAAAGCAAACTTGTTACCCTAGGAGGCATGAGGGGTTGATATTGTTTAACCTGCCTCCAAATACTACATCCCTGGATGTCTGTGGCTTCAGTACTTACTAAATTACTGAACTGGCATAATCATGCTGATTAGGACTTATGACTTCACTCTGACTTTTCTAATCTGCATGGTCAATGTCTTTAACCACATCCCCATTCTGACTGGACGTCATATGACGTCCTTCAGAACATGCTGCTCGTGCGCGCCCCCCTGGTGGCGTGCAGCGCGGCGATCGACAGTAAAGAGCCTTTGACGTAGGCACTTTACCATGTGTCAGCTGTGTCCAATCACAGCTGATCACAGTAACTAGGAAGTGCGAGTTATCAGCATTCCTCTACTCATGCGCTGTCAGCGTGAGAACCGATAAGCAGCTTTCCTGACAAAGGAGATCTGCACTGATAATGCAATGATTATCAGTGCAGCCCCATCTGCGATGCCCAGCAGTGCTGCCTTTTAGTGTCCATCAGTGGCTCCTCATCAGCACTACCCATAAAGGCTGCCCATCAGTGCTGAACATCAGTGCTGCATATCAGTGCCCATCAGTGATGCCTGTCAGTGGCTCATCAGTGATGCCTGTCAGTGGTTCATCAGTGCTGCCCATCAGTGTCGTCTATCAATGCCCATAAAGGCTGCCCATCAGTGCCGCCTCAGCACACTTAAAATGAAGAAATTAATAAGAACTTACATATTTACAAAATTTTATAGTAGAAACAAAGAAAAAACTTTTTTTTTTTTTTTCAAAATTTGTTTTGTTCCATTTGTTTAGCAAAAAAAACAAAACACAGTGGCGATTAAATACCACCAAAAGAAAGCTCCATCTCTCTAAAAAAAAATGACAAAATACTTTGTTTGGATACAGTGTTGCTTGACCGTGCAATTGTCATTCAAAGTGTGATAGTGCTGATGCTAAAAATTGGCCTGGGCAGCAAGGGGGTGAAAGTGCCTGGTACTAAAAGTGGTTAAAGGAGAAGTGGGAGAAACTATAAAAAAAATAAAAAAATAAACCACAAACAAGCACATACTCCTCACCTATATGACTGTCCCTCTCAGACTCTAAACCTGATAACTGAGCTATCACATGACCACTGATCGCTCAGTTCTCCGGTCCCCTCTAAGCACAGAGCAGCGACTGTCAGTCACCGGTCTCTGCTCTGACCCTTCATTGCTCACTGAAGTGTTGGGCAGGAGCGGCTGGCTTAGGCATCTGGGTGGATCCTGACATTATTTTCAAGAGACATCCAGAGACTGGAGCGGCTTGGTGATGCCAGCCAACAACGGGCTTTAGCCTGCTGTCAGCTGATTTGGTGTGCACAAATAAGCGCATTCCCACGAGAGACATAAGACCAAAAGAGATACTAAAGCCAGGCACAATCAGGCAAGTAGAATGTTCAGGAGAAAAGCAATGGCCAACCCCTTATTTTTCTCAATACATTTTTTATTCAAACATTTGTTCACTTAAAAACCTTGCACGACAGTAGCAATCCATTGGTTATGGGAAAAGAGCAGAAACCGTCACCAGAAAGTAGTCAGAAAATGGTGATCGGATGTCTGTTCATGTCCCTGCTCATGCTTTCATGTTTATTATGTTTACTATGGAGTCTGATGTCTATGGGCATCTTAAAATGTCTACACAACAGAAAAAACTCTGTGTACCTCAGCCACAATTACATCACAGTCAAGACCCCGGTTAAATCCTTGTGGGTTTCCTTTCACACCAACCTGAAATGTAAAAACAGAAGAAACATCAGAAGTGCTCATCCCAGTAGGTATACCTCCCTAAAGCCCCCAAAATACTGTCTTAAAGAGTTAGATCACCTTTTAACAAAAAAAGAAAAGTTGAACTGGAAGCATCCTCCCCACCCCCCTCATCTGCATGTACCTTAAATGCTCCCCATCTTTCACTACCCTCTCCAGCCAGTACAATAGTATGGCAATGGCCAGCCTATGCATTTACATTATCCTGCATGCATTGCACAGCAATATTTCCTAGACTGGGAGATCAGAATTCCTGGGTAAAAAAAAGATAATTCTTGCAGTTTTGATCAAAAATAGGGTTACATTATAAAAGATTGAATACTTTTTGGTCTGTAATATACTGTAGTCCTGGTCTTCAGTCTCTATGGCTGGGATAAACAGAAGAGTGATAGTGTTTCAGCTGGGGATGATTTATGAGTGCAGAGCTTGGATTCAGTGAAGAAAGCCAATGAGAGGGGCCCATGTGTAAGTGAACAGGTACAAAATAAAAAGGTACAGAGTTCCCATTTGAAGCTGCAACAGACAGAACAATGCTCCGTCTCTCTCTGAATTAAGATGTTCCCAAATTAGGCTGTAACGAACCCTACAATTTTTTGTAAATAGGTTTAACTAGTACATAGTATTAATAGCTGAAAATGCCCAAATGAGCCAGACACCATCTGTAACTTTAGACTGGCAAAAGGGTTCTTGGGATTCACACACACAGCCTAGCAAATACATTTGAAAAACAAATAAATCTGTGCAAACTGATAAACATAGATTGGATTTCCGACGGACATGTCATCTCTGAATATTGGTCGGTAAAGAAAAAAAAAAAAAAAAAAAAAAGCGCCTTTGCCAGAGATACCTGAATCTGCACATGGGAAAATGAAGAAAGTTTCCCATGATTATATTTACTTTTATTCTAGTTTATTAAATGCAGATGATACTTATATGGGTGTATCTGAATGTAATAAACAGATTTAAAAAATAAGTTCTTGCTACTATGAAAAGAGTACATATATGTCATCAGTTAACAAAACAATTACCAAGCAGTGCTCTTTGCCATGATTAAGCCAATGCCCAGTGCGTCCAGTTCGGATAATTCTTTGTAACTGGTTCGTTTTTACCCAGATTATCTCATCCACTCTCTCGTATCTGTAGATAGGTAATCCAATTAAAACTCTGGTTAGAAAAGAGCATCTATCAGTCACAAGTGGAAAAACTGACAGTACCATACACTTACCCCCACAGCTTCAAGCATTCTCGACCCAGTTCCATAGCTCTATAAAATGAAAAAAAAAAAAGTTAGAAATGTATTCATACAAAATAAATATACACAATGATAGTGACAGGAACCTTGTGGAAGAAGACACCTTGCCCACATCCCTATAAGACTACACAATGGGAAATTTCCTCTGATGGGACTTTATAAGGCAAGAGTCTTCAAACAATGATATATCAAAAAATTATATAATTTTATTATCAAAAGTTAAAACATGACAAGGATAAAAGAGGTGGATGCCAGCAAATTCAGATGGTGGTAACAACAAGAGTATACATATCTGTTTGCAATAATGCAATTAACCCCACACAGACTGTTTCAGCAGGGGGCTGAGAACAGAGGTCCAACGCGTTTCAAGGTTATAAGTGTTGAGACCTCTTCTTCAGGGGCTACACGTCTGTCTGCAATATCTAAATTCATGACATAAAAAAAGCATACTGAATAGACAAGTTAGTGCTCCCGATCTGCATATTTGTTCTGTTTAGCAAATGAAGCTACTGACAGACAAGGTAATTGGAATTTTGAGGAGGGGTCAGCAGTAGCATACTACATCTGCTTTTCAATAAATAAGTTGCGCTAGTTTCTAAACAATGTGATTGAATGAGTAAAAAATAACAAGTAACAAATAAAGTCCATCCAGTGTAGTGACATCAATGTGAAATGAGGAATGATGCATCCAAGGAATGTGATATAAAAGAGAGCCGACTTTCACCACTAGACACACTGCCGCCTACCAACTTTCTATGATCTCCTATTACGGGAGTTCACAAGCACTTTCCCCTTAATACCCAGCCCCAGGGTCTTTGTTAAAGACAGCAACAGTCTCAGCCACAGCGTCTTCAAAGGTTTCCACCACTCGACTAGGACACATAGGCAGATGTAGTATGCTACTGCTGACCTTCTGAAACAGACTGTTGCTGTGTTTAAACAAAGACCCTGGCTGGGTTTCTAAGACTAAAGCGCTTGTGAACTCCTGTAATAGGAGATCATAGAAAGTTGGTAGGCGGCAGTGTGTCTAGTGGTGGAAGTCATCAGTGTTAATTTTGGCAGCGAATTTCGATTTCATTTCAGTCTTATGCCCTGTACACGCGGTCGGACATTGATCGGACATTTCGATAACAAAATCCATGGATTTTTTCCGACGGATGTTGGCTCAAACTTGTTTTGCATACACGCGGTCACACAAAGTTGACGGAAAATCCGATCGTTCTGAACGCCGTGACGTAAAACACGTACGTCGGGACTATAAACGGGGTAATAGCCAATAGCTTTCGTCTCTTAATTTATTCTGAGCATGCGTGGCACTTTGTGCGTCGGAATGGTCCACACATGGTCGGAATTTACGCAAACGGATTTTGTTGTCGGAAAATTTTATAGCAAGCTCTCAAACTTTGTGTGTCGGAAATTACGATGGAAAAAGTCAGATGGAGCCCACACACGGTCGGAATTTCCGATAACAAGCTCTGATCGCACATATTCCGTCGGAAAGTCCGACCGTGTGTACAGGGCATTAGTCTTAGGACTAAAATGGTATTTTAGTTTTAGTCCCATTTTAGTCTTCTGCAATTGTTTGAGTTTTCGTCGTATTTAGTCAACTAAATCTCCAGTAAATTTTAGTCGACTATAATCTCTAATACATTTTAGTCGTCTAAAATCTATTGGGTGTAAATAAATTGTAATGCATTAACATTTAACATTTCTCTACAATTTCCAAATTCATATACTGCTGGAGTGAAAAATCTAATATGTTATTATTTTATTGAGGTATGAACATGCACTACAGACCAGTGTTAAATTTGAAGTCAGACTTCAATTTAGTTTTAGTCTTAGTCTTTTGACTAAAATGGCATTTTAGTTTTAGTCCCATTTTAGTCTTTTGACTAAAATTTCATTTTAGTTTTAGTTGCATTTTAGTCATTTCAATTGCTTTAGTCGTATTTTAGTCGACTAAAATAGTATTCATTTAGTCGACTAAATTAACACTGGAAATCATCTATCTCTTTTATATCACATTCCCTGGGTACATCGTTCCTCATTTCACATTGATGTTACTACACTGGATGGACTTTATTTGTTCTTACTTGTTACTTTTTACTCAATCACATTGTTTAACCAGTTGCCGACCGCCGCACGACGATGTGCGTCGACAGAGCGGCACGGGCAGGCAAAAGGACTTACAGGTACGTCCTTGCCTGCCCGCGGGTGGGGGGTCCAATCGGACCCCCCCCCGGTGCCTGCGGCGGTCGGCAAATCTCCCCCGGCGATCAGTGGTGAGGGGGAGGCCATCCATTCATGGCTCCCCCCCTCGCGATCGCTCCCAGCCAATGGGATCATTTCCCTGCCTCTGTATTGTACACAGAGGCAGAGGAAATGATGTCATCTCTCCTCGGCTCGGTATTTTCCGTTCCGGGCCGAGGAGAGAAGACTGTAATGTGAGTGCACCAACACACACACACACACACACACACACACACACACACACACACAGTAGAACATGCCAGGCACACAAAACACCCCGATCCCCCCCCCCGATCGCCCCCCAATCACCCCCCCCCCGTCACAAACTGACACCAAGCAGGTTTTTTTTTTTTTTTCTGATTACTGTATTGGTGTCAGTTTGTGACAGTTACAGTGTTAGGGCAGTGAGTGTTAGGCCCCCTTTAGGTCTAGGATACCCCCCTAACCCCCCCTAATAAAGTTTTAACCCCTTGATCACCCCCCGTCACCAGTGTCGCTAAGCGATCATTTTTCTGATCGCTGTATTAGTGTCGCTGGTGACGCTAGTTAGGGACGTAAATATTTAGGTTCGCCGTCAGCGTTTTATAGCGACAGGGACCCCCATATACTACCTAATAAATGTTTTAACCCCTTGATTGCCCCCTAGTTAACCCTTTCACCACTGATCACCGTATAACCGTTACGGGTGACGCTGGTTAGTTTGTTTATTTTTTATAGTGTCAGGGCACCCGCCGTTTATTACCGAATAAAGGTTTAGCCCCCTGATCACCCGGCGGTGATATGCGTCGCCCCAGGCAGCATCAGATTAGCGCCAGTACCGCTAACACCCACGCACGCAGCATACGCCTCCTTTAGTGGTATAGTATCTGAACGGATCAATATCTGATCCGTTCAGATCTATACTAGCGTCCCCAGCAGTTTAGGGTTCCCAAAAACGCAGTGTTAGCGGGGTCAGCCCAGATACCTGCTAGCACCTGCGTTTTGCCCCTCCGCCCGGCCCAGCCCAGCCCACCCAAGTGCAGTATCGATCGATCACTGACACTTACAAAACACTAAACGCATAACTGCAGCGTTCGCAGAGTCAGGCCTGATCCCTGCGATCGCTAACAGTTTTTTTGGTAGCGTTTTGGTGAACTGGCAAGCACCAGCCCCAGGCAGCGTCAGGTTAGTGCCAGTAGCGCTAACACCCACGCACGCACCGTACACCTCCCTTAGTGGTATAGTATCTGAACTGATCAATATCTGATCCGATCAGATCTATACTAGCGTCCCCAGCAGTTTAGGGTTCCCAAAAACGCAGTGTTAGTGGGATCAGCCCAGATACCTGCTAGCACCTGAGTTTTGCCCCTCCACCCGGCCCAGCCCAGCCCACCCAAGTGCAGTATCGATCGATCACTGTTACTTACAAAACACTAAACGCATAACTGCAGCGTTCGCAGAGTCAGGCCTGATCCCTGCGATTGTTAACAGTTTTTTTGGTAGCGTTTTGGTGAACTGGCAAGCGCCAGCGGCCTAGTACACCCCGGTCGTAGTCAAACCAGCACTGCAGTAACACTTGGTGACGTGGCGAGTCCCATAAGTGCAGTTCAAGCTGGTGAGGTGGCAAGCACAAGTAGTGTCCCGCTGCCACCAAAAAGACAAACACAGGCCCGTCGTGCCCATAATGCCCTTCCTGCTGCATTCGCCAATCCTAATTGGGAACCCACCACTTCTGCAGCGCCCGTACTTCCCCCATTCACATCCCCAACCAAATGCAGTCGGCTGCATGAGAGGCATTTTTATGTCCTCCCGAGTACCCCTACCCAACGAACCCCCCCAAAAAAGATGTTGTGTCTGAAGCAAGCGTGGATATAGGCGTGACACCCGCTATTATTGTCCCTCCTGTCAATCCTGGTCTTTGCATTGGTGAATGTTTTGAACGCTACCATTCACTAGTTGAGTATTAGCGTAGGGTACAGCATTGCACAGACTAGGCACACTTTCACAGGGTCTCCCAAGATGCCATCGCATTTTGAGAGACCCGAACCTGGAATCGGTTACAGTTATAAAAGTTACAGTTACAAAAAAAGTGTAAAAAAAAAAAAAAAAACACAAACAAAAATATAAAATAAAAAATAATAGTTGTCGTTTTATTGTTCTCTCTCTATTCTTCTGCTCTTTTTTACTGTATTCTATTCTGCAATGTTTTATTGTTATTATGTTTTATCATGTTTGCTTTTCAGGTATGCAATTTTTTATACTTTACCGTTTACTGTGCTTTATTGTTAACCATATTTTTGTCTTCAGGTACACCATTCACGACTTTGAGTGGTTATACCAGAATGATGCTTGCAGGTTTAGGTATCATCTTGGTATCATTCTTTTCAGCCAGCGGTCGGCTTTCTTGTAAAAGCAATCCTAGCGGCTAATTAGCCTCTAGACTGCTTTTACAAGCAGTGGGAGAGAATGCCCCCCCCCCCCACACCATCTTCCGTGTTTTTCTCTGGCTCTCCTGTCTCAACAGGGAACCTGAGAATGCAGCCGGTGATTCAGCCAGCTGACCATAGAGCTGATCAGAGACCAGAGTGGCTCCAAACATCTCTATGGCCTAAGAAACCGGAAGCTACGAGCATTTTATGACTTAGATTTCGCCGGATGTAAATAGCGCCATTGGGAAATTGGGGAAGCATTTTATCACACCGATCTTGGTGTGGTCAGATGCTTTGAGGGCAGCGGAGAAATCTAGGGTCTAATAGACCCCAATTTTTTCAAAAAAGAGTACCTGTCACTACCTATTGCTATCATAGGGGATATTTACATTCCCTGAGATAACAATAAAAATGATTAAAAAAAAAAAAAATGAAAGGAACAGTTTTAAACTAAGATAAAAAAGCAAAAAAATAATAAAGAAAAAAAGCAAAAAAAAAAAAAAAAAAAAAGCAACCCTGTCCCCCCTGCTCTCGTGCTAAGGCGAACGCAAGCGTCGGTCTGGCGTCAAATGTAAACAGCAATTGCACCATGCATGTGAGGTATCACCGCGACGGTCAGATCGAGGGCAGTAATTTTAGCAGTAGACCTCCTCTGTAAATCTAAAGTGGTAACCTGTAAAGGCTTTTAAAGGCTTTTAAAAATGTATTTATTTTGTTGCCACTGCACGTTTGTTCCAATTGTAAAGCATGTCATGTTTGGTATCCATGTACTCGGCCTAAGATCATCTTTTTTATTTCATCAAACATTTGGGCAATATAGTGTGTTTTAGTGCATTAAAATGTAAAAAAGTGTGTTTTTTCCCCAAAAAATGCGTTTGAAAAATCGCTGCGCAAATACTGTGTGAAAAAAAAATGAAACACCTACCATTTTAATCTGTAGGGCATTTGCTTTAAAAAAATATATAATGTTTGGGGGTTCAAAGTAATTTTCTTGCAAAAAAAAATAATTTTTTCATGTAATCAAAAAGTGTCAGAAAGGGCTTTGTCTTCAAGTGGTTAGAAGAGTGGGTGATGTGTGACATAAGCTTCTAAATGTTGTGCATAAAATGCCAGGACAGTTCAAACCCCCCCCAAATGACCCCATTTTGGAAAGTAGACACCCCAAGCTATTTGCTGAGAGGCATGTCGAGTCCATGGAATATTTTATATTGTGACACAAGTTGCGGGAAAGAGACAAATTTTTTTTTTTTTTGCACAAAGTTGTCACTAAATGATATATTGCTCAAACATGCCATGGGAATATGTGAAATTACACCCCAAAATACATTCTGTTGCTTCTCCTGAGTACGGGGATACCACACGTGTGAGACTTTTTGGGAGCCTAGCCGCGTACGGGACCCCGAAAACCAAGCACCGCCTTCAGGCTTTCTAAGGGCGTAAATTTTTGATTTCACTCTTCACTGCCTATCACAGTCTCGGAGGCCATGGAATGCCCAGGTGGCACAAAACCCCCCCAAATGACCCCACTTTTTGTAATTTTTTTTTTTTTTTTGTCATTATTCAATCACTTGGGACAAAAAAAAATGAATATTCAATGGGCTCAACATGCCTCTCAGCAATTTCCTTGGGGTGTCTACTTTTCAAAATGGGGTCATTTGTGGGGGTTTTGTACTGCCCTGCCATTTTAGCACCTCAAGAAACGACATAGGCAGTCATAAATTAAAGGCTGTGTAAATTCCAGAAAATGTACCCTAGTTTGTAGGCGCTATAACTTTTGCGCAAACCAATAAATATACACTTATTGACATTTTTTTTACCAAAGACATGTGGCCAAATACATTTTGGCCTAAATGTATGACTAAAATTGAGTTTATTGGATTTTTTTTAGAACAAAAAGTAGAAAATATCATTTTTTTTCAAAATTTTCGGTCTTTTTCCGTGTATAGCGCAAAAAATAAAAACGGCAGAGGTGATCAAATACCATCAAAAGAAAGCTCTATTTGTGGGAAGAAAAGGACGCAAATTTCGTTTGGGTACAGCATTGCATGACCGCGCAATTAGCAGTTAAAGCGACGCAGTGCCAAATTGGAAAAAGTGCTCTGGTCAGGAAGGGGGTAAATCCTTCCAGGGCTGAAGTGGTTAAAAACTAGCGCAACTTATTTATTGAAAAGCTTATGTTGTTGTGTGTATCTCACAAGAAGTTGCGGGTTGGGTTCACTTATTCACTTTGATTGCGCAGTAATTATATTTTCTTAGTAGCATACTACATACTTTCTCAGTACAGGTTAATATAAAGTATTTTGATAGGCATTACGTATAGAACTGACCAAATATCAATTCTTAAATAGATATGACACTCTCATATGTCAAAATCTGGGAAACCAATGTTAATAACTTTTTTTTTTGCAGTTATCCAGGATCATGCGACCGCTCACTTGGTCAAAAAACTTTCCCTGAAGCTGGACGTCAATGCAGGACTGAGCATTGTTGATTATTGTCAATAGCACATAAACTTATGGTACAAAAAATGATTTTACCCCCCCCCCCCCTCCCACTTTTGATATGTGGAAGAAGCAACTGATTAATGCCATCCTAGAGGTTGTCCTAGAGGTCCTAACAAACTTTCAAAAATTTGGGGTGCCTGGTTGGAAATTCCTGGTTTAGCCCCAACATAATTGATTCTTAACAGATTACTTCCCTAGACTCATTGGGGTTGATTTACTAAAGGCAAATACACTGTGTACTGCAAGTGCACTTGGAAGTGAGGGGAAGCTCTGCTGATTTCTTTCATTCAATCATGTGCAGACAAAAATGCTGTTATTTTCCTTGCACGTCCCCCTCAGATCTACAGTGACTGCACTTCCAAGTGCAATTGCAGTGCAGAGGATTTGCCTTTAGTAAATAAACCCCATGGTTTCCTACCTTGGCAACTAAAGATTTTATACACTTATTGTTTGGGTATGGGTCATATGATAGGTAAATAAATACATGTACCATTGTTCTGTTCTTTTATCCGTGTTTATTGATTTTGAAAATTGTATGGTATTCGTAAGGAAGGCCATTCCCAATACTGCCATATTCTTTTTATTAAAAAAACAATACTACATAATATACAATTTCAACAACAATAACTTGGAAGATGGTAAATGATTTGATGATCTTATATACTCTTCATTTGTTTAAGCTTATATATGCAATTATTACAGTGCACTGAGAGATTTAGAGCACACTGATTGAGTGTTCCTCTTTTACTGTACTTACTATGCTTCTACCAATGCTATGTTATGAACTCCTGCTTTTTATTGTTTTGAATTGTTTTATTTGTATGAGCTTGTTTTGGGCGTGTACATTTTCTTTGTTTTATAAATTTTTCTCAATGAAATTGATCAGCGTAAAAAAAAAAGAAGAAAAAGGAAAAAAGAAATTGCTGTGAAAATCAAATATCTTTTGGTTAACAAACTAAAAAGGGGTGAACATCAGAAAAAAAAACATGTTTTTCTATGTTTCTGTCTTAGTCCTTTATAAAAGGCAACTTGGTGCTTATAAAAAAAACAATTGGTTTTACCTTCCAGTTACCCAGAGGAACAGGAATCCATCATCCTGCAGTACTGGAATCTGCAATTTTCTCATCTCATCATCTGTCAAGGTCCCATATGGCAGTTCCATATGAATATCCCATGGTGGGTCAGCCATTACCACAGAGAACTTGCCCAAAATGCTCACGTCCAGGTATCGGATGTCACACCGGATCCACTGATTAACAAATGACCCAAAAATTACACTTGGTAAAGTCAAACCAATACAGCTATTAAAGGCTAACTGCAACGTTAGCAGCTGGTTACACCCATATTTAGAGGATAACATGTAATACATTGCTAAGAAACAGCCACACCCCCCTTCAGAGATCTGTGAATGAATAAACTACAAGTACTGTATTCCACCAGAGCAGACGAACTTGTAGTTCACAATGGAATACAAGTGTGATAACCAGTGTATTTGTACTGTATATTGACACTTTCTCCAGCTCTCCTGGCAGCCTGTACAGAGCTGAAGGAAAAGTCTGCAGGAGCCTGACATTACACCCATGATCTGCTGAACACGAGTGCAATGCTTTGCAGGCTCCTGTGAGGAAAAAAAATAATAATGCTATTTTTTTTCCCCTGAACAATCCCCCCCCCCCCCTCTTCTTTTAAAAGGTGAATTTAGCCTTTAGATCATACTAGCAGATTTAAACATAAAAATGCTCAACCACATTGGTGTCAAAACATGTGCAGATGTATAACTTGCTTTTCACTGAATTGGCATTATTTTCTCAGGGCAGGGCAGAGCTGATTGCAGGCAGAGTGCTGATGGGCTTTTGTTTGTGTCATTCAGGTTTGGCACTCCTAAAGTGCAGAAGAGAAAGAGATCACCTACAGATCAAATACACCTATTAAGTCTTGCTCAACTTTTGCAGCGATCTGTGGTTTTCTGCACTAGAAAAATGGCAATCTCCACAAGGACATTTTGAAAACAATTGTTTTTTTTTATGTGCCTTGTTTACACTTAAATGCAGCCTGAGCTGAAGTGCAGAATGTGCAATATGTCCCCAGTTTTCTGTCCCACACAGCAACACACTTGCAGCTATGTTTCTATATGTGTTTCTAGGCACCGCATCTCAAAAAGCAAACAGTGATCTCAGAAGCGACTCATGCCAAACTGATGCAAAAACCCAAAGCACGCTGACACAGACTGCATTTAGTCTGCATTTTTTTGTCCACCAACGAAGGCTACAGAATCTGAAAGGAGGTGATCAACTTTGCTAAACAGCAAGGTAATGCAGAATAAGAGCAGTGAGACAGTTCATGGAAAAGATTAAGTCTGCAGCTTGACTTTTGTACATAAATTAGCACTGTGTCCATTTAAAACATGCTCATGAAAGCTTCTTTATTAACTGCGCGTTTTAAAAAACTATCAGCAGACAAAAAAGGCTAGTTAAATTCCACAGGAATTCCTGAGTACATAGTATGCCCCCATTAACATCAGAGCAGTGGATGTTAAAAAGACGTTACAGCCAGTGTACGGGGCAGTCCCCCTTTCCCAAGCCTAAAGGGTAACTGGCATGCAGGGCATATACTGCATTTCTTAGACCATTAAAAAGAAGGGCCATATAAATACTTTGTTTATAAAACTGTGCTTTGACCAGCATTTGACTGGCAGGGGAATTAATATCAGAAAGACAGCTGCACTGCACGGTGTCAAAGGAGAATTCGGTGCAAACGGCCGAATGACCCTCCAACTGCAATGTGTAGCAAAACATTTAGTGTTGGTATTACCACTGCTAAATGCAACAGCTTCCTCCTGGCTGTTAGAGAGCTGGCACCTTCAGCTATTAGCTGGGGATTACCCAACTTCTGAAATGTAAGTGCGCATTCTACTATATTTACACTAATAAAGAGTTTGATATTACACCAGATACATGTGCTCTTTTCTATTTCTCTTGAATATTTTGTCAGTACTAGAAATTAACTACAAGCAGTTTTTAATCCCATTGAAATCAGAAAACTCACTCAATAATCAACTTTCTGTGTGGAAGAATACAATACATAAAACATCAGGAAAAAAATAAATAAATAAAAAATAAAAAAAATGTATTATATCCAACAATTGAATATTCTTACAACAGTAAAAAAAAAAATAAAAATATAAGGTTACCTGTGGGGGGAAGAGACGACCTACACTTGCGTCTCCTACACTCTTGACTAGAGGCATATCTTGACATGGAGCAGAGCCGATCCCAACTGCAGTTCCTCCAGGCTCCACCCATGCATCAATCTCATAATGAACATATTTACAAGTGTCCATATGGAAACAGGTGTTCAGAAAAGAGCAGTCACCGAGAGATTCATCGGTATGTGGGTTAATGATGCGTCTATTAAAAAAAAAACCCCACAAAAGTCTAGACTTAACATAGTGTTCGCAGAATAGAATAGAGAGCAAGCATTTAAGAGCATTCTTAAAGTCCAAGTGTCTCTACTTCTCTTTGCAAAATAAAACAAATTATTCATTTGGATGTTATCTTTTGTTTAGCGGGGACATTGTGAAACTGTACAGACAGTATGATACACAAGATGTTTTATTATCTTATTATACACAGGCTAATATCTGTTTAATGACAAATAATATACCATACCATCTATGAAAACCAGAACTGAAACAATAGGAGTAATTTACTAGTTTAGGTTAGTTGTAAAAATGATACAATAAAAACAAAACAATCACAAAAAGATAGTAAGCTCTATGCAAAGATATAAAACAATGAATGAGATTTTTTTCTGGAAGACAAATTAAAAAAAAAACAAAAAAAAAAAACACCACGCACAATATTTTTTTACTTTTTGCTATAATAAATATCCCATTTTTTTTTTTTTTTTTAAACAATTTTTTTCCTCGCTTTAGGCCGATATGTATTCTTCTACATATTTTTGGTAGAAAAACAAAAAAAACAAATTGTGAACGCAAGCATCGGTCTCGTGTCATATGTAAACAGCAATTGCACCATGCATGTGAGGTATCACCGCAAACGACAGATCGAGGGCGGTAATTTTACGGCATAAGATCATCTTTTATATTTTATCAAACATTTGGGCAATATAGTGCATTAAAATTAAAAAAATGTTTTTTTTTCCAAAAAAATTGCGTTTGAAAAATCGCTGCGCAAATAGTGTGAAAAAAAAAATTTGCAACACCCACCATTTTAATCTGTAGGGCCTTTGCTTTTAAAAAAAATATATGTTTGGGGGTTCAGAGTAATTTTCAAGCAAAAATAAAAATCAAGTGGATAGAAGAGTGGGTGATGTGTGACATAAGCTTCAAAATGTTGTGCATAAAATACCAGGAGAGGTCAAACCCCCCTAAATGACCCCATTTTGGAAAACAGACACCCCAAGCTATTTGCTGAGAGGCATGTTGAGTCCATGGAATATTTCATAGTCTGCCACAAGTTTCGGGAAAAATTACAATTACATTTTTTTTTTTTTTTTTGCACAAAGTTGTCACTAAATTATATATTGCTCAAACAAGCCATGGGCATATGTGGAATTACACCCCAAAATACATTCTGCTGCTTCTCCTGAGAAAGTCACGTGTCAGTGATGCAACGCGTGGGAGGAGCTTAGGACGTTCAGTGCTGCAATACACCTGAAGGTTAACAGCAGCTGTTTCTCTATGGGAAACCTCGTCCACAGCGGCTGACTGCAATCTGCATATTTGAATGCTTCTAATAGACCGGGAGTTTGTGAGTGTATCTCTTGTCCCTGTTTTGCTTGTGTACTATCTAGTAAGTTCACTGCACAATGATCTATTTTTTCTTTGCTTGCTTTGCATAAAACCTTTATCCTGAGAGCCGAATCACCAGCAGTATTATGGCTAAAGTGGGATGCAAGAAAAACTAAATATCCTGATACAAACGATCTAACCCAGTGAGTCAATCAATCTGGATTAATGGAAGGAACTGTTTAATTATTTTTACTTTCCCCCACTATTTATCTCTGCCTGGACATTGTACTCAGAGTGTCATTATTATTTTATTTATATTCACCGTCACATCACCAATTTGAAGATTTATTTTGGCAATTTTAACACATGTATTAGCACCATAATTATTTATCTATTTTATTCACATGTATGCATTTTTTATTCCTGGATTTAAGCTTAGTCGCAGCAGCATATTGTGCATTATTTATTTAAAGCGCATCAATTTTATACTTATGACTAAAATTGAGTTTGTTGTAAAAAAAAAAAAAAAACATCGCAGAGGTGATCAAATACCACCAAAAGAAAGCTCCATCTGTGGGAAAAAAGGACCCAAATTTTGTTTGGGTACAGCATTGCATGACTGCGCAATTAGAAGTTAAAGCAGCGCAGTGCCAAATTGTAAAAAGTGCTCTGGTCAGGAAGGGGGTAAATCCTTCCGGGGCTGAAGTGGTTAAAGTGGACCTTTACTCACTCAAAAGTGATCATTAATACTCTTCCCCACCCCTTGACATTTTTTAATGGGGAGCAGGTACCTTTTTTTTTTGACACGAATAACTGCTGCATTTTTTATCTAAGTGAGAACTACATCATTCAACCTGCTCCCTCCCCACCCACAGACTCCTGGGACCTCTTTCACACATCCCATGAGGCTGCATGACCAATCTCTTTGCGTCGTGCAATCTCACACATGTGCAGTAGGAGCCAGCTGTGATTCCTCAGCAAGTCATAGCCACCTCCCAAATCCAAAATAGAGGCACCAGGGACCCACAGCAGTGAGATGAACCGGTGGGGGAAGAGGCTGGACTCCAGGACTAGTAACTTCATTTTTTTTTTCCCCTTTTTAGAAGGGTGAAGTTTCTCTTCACCTTCCTAAATATGACTATTTTATAAAATTACACCGCATTTCACATTTTTTTTTTACCAATAATTCCTTACCTGAAGTGTAGTTTCCGACAAGGAGTGTCTGCTCCAGATGCTCTTGTACACTCTTCTTTTGTCCCATAGTCACAGAACTCCTGGACCTGAGCTCTTCCACGGGAGCGGAACTTCTCCACAATGGATTGCTCTTTGGCTGTGCTAGTATTGAGGAGCTCCAAGATCTCCTGACTTACCTAACATTTCAAAAGGGGAGAAAAACTAAATAAATAGTAGTAAAAAGTGAAGACCAATAAACGACTAATTTCAACCTGCCAACAAATTACTGAATTAAATAGAGTAAAAAAATGTACAAAAGTCAATATTAGTTATGACGCAGTGTAAAAAAAGAAATCCTGACCATCAGTACGTACTTATTTTGTTTGAAGCCTTATGCCGCGTACACACGGTCAGACTTTTCAGCTACAAAGTCCGACAGCCCGTTCAACAGACTTTTCAACAGACTTTCGGTGGACTTGTGGCAGACTTTCTAACGAACGGACTTAACTACATAAGATCACAAAAAAGTCAGACGGATTCGTACGTGATAACGTACACCGGACTAAAATAAGAAAGTTGATAGCCAGTAGTCAATAGCTGCCCTAGCGTCGGTTTTTGTCTGTCGGACTAGCATACAGACGAGCGGATTTCTGGGTCCGGCGGAGATACGACGTAAAGATTTGAAGCAAGTTCCAAATCTAAAGTCCGTCAAATTTGCGACTGGAAAAGTCCATTAAAGGTCCGGTGGAGCCCACACACGATCGGATTATCCGTCGGACCAGTCCGGTTGAAAAGTCCGACCATGCGTACGCGGCATTAAAAAGCAGAAAATTGACAATTTGGAAATGTAGAATTTCTTGTTACAAAATGTGGGTCATGTGACCAAATTTATACATCCTGAAAAATAATAGATCAAAAAAGAAAATGCAGACTGTAGTAGCTAATTAATTCTAAATCAAGCTTGACAATCTCAAAGAGAACTTGGGGCCCTGTGAAAAAACAAAAACGTACCTTCTTACTTTGCTGTTCTTTAGTGGACTGCTGACTTAGCAAGCTCTCGATTTCTAAGTCCAAATGGGATGCATGTTTGCGGGCCTTCTTATGGGGCTCTGGTGCTTTTTTCTCTCCTGAAGCACCAGAGGATGAGGCTACTGATGAAGAAGTAGCACCATCCGTCTCCTGTATTTTTCTCTTTTTTGCTCCTGGAGCGGTAGCTTGTCCTTTTCTTTCAGATACAGCTCCCATCATTGCTGAAAGCTTGGAATGGTCAGCAAAAATCACTACAGTGGGACGGTCGTTATCTTCATGCTCAACACATTTTACTTCAATAAGCTCCTGAGCAGCAAATTTTTGTAAAAGGCTTTCAACTGCTTGGCGTGACACAGGAAGTTCTGGCTGCAACACAAAATTTTTTAATCTATTATATGACACATCATAGTTGAACTACAAAATAGGAACAATTATAACTGATGAAACTGAAACGATGGACACATTTTGATTTATGTGAGAGCACTCCGCTCGCTCCTTTTAAATTATATACAATCAAGCAGACTAATCAAATATGAAGGAAAACGCCAACATTACGATTAGAGTAAACATTCACTTACACAAACTCCTCAAGTAGATGGAAACCCCATCACTAAAATCTCAATCGTTAAATGTGTATTTTAAAAAGGTATATTCAATCTGTTCAAATCAGCAGCTTTCGATAAAATTAAAAAAAAATAGTGATCCTACTATGAAGAGGGCATTCTTATTATAAGGCGACAACACTTTGTCCTGGTCTCCCACGGATTCCTCTTTGCTGTCACCCTTTCACACTCCCTTCTGATGGAGACTATAAATGGCATGTTCCACAGCTGTCACCATTAGGAAGCTTATCCAGAGGAATCACCTGCTACCTGCTCATGCATGTAGGCTGAAGGTGACAGCTGAAGATTATAAGCACTGACATATAACTGATTTAACTATATTTAAAAAAAAAAAATAAGCAAATAAAAAATGCTTTAACAAACTTTCATTCAGTTAGGGTTGACTGGGTTTGAGTCAGTACTGATCTCCACCCAGTAGCCCCAATTTCATCCCAGTACAGATCCCACCCTCACAGCCTTCCTCAGTACAACCCTCTCTCTAATAGCCGGCCTTCCCCAGCATAGACCTCCAATTTGTACCAATCTCCTCTCTCCTCTCTCCCACCCCAAATGCAACAGTGGTTCCGTGTTAGAGAAACACTCTCCTTGACTTTGTTAACTAGTTCCCATCTGCCTATAGCAGATCGACAGGTTTTCATTGTTCTGAGTAGATGTCACATGACATCCTTCAGAAAGGCCGCTCATTCACGCTAAACCCCCCCCCCGCCCCAATACCAATCGCAGTAAAGAGCCTATGACCTAGGCTTTTTACCATGTAATCAGCTGTGTCCAATCACAGCTTATCACAGTGCAAATGGGAAGTGCTGGTTATCGGCATTCCTCTCCTCACACTGATAGCATGTGAGGAAAGGAGAGCTGATAAGCGGCTTTTCTTAAGTGGGACATCTGCAATAGTGCAATGATTATCAGTGCAGCCCCATCCGTGATGCCTTTCAGTGCTGCATATTAGTGCCTTCTCATCAGTGCAGATCAGTGAAGGAGAAAACTTACTTAGTTACAACATTTTATAACAGAAACCAAGAAAAAAAAAAGTTTTTTTCAAAATTTTTTGTCTTTTTTCAGTGGTTTAGCAAAAAAATTAAAAACACAGTGGTGATTAAATACCACCAAAAGAGAGCTCTATCTGTCTCAAAAAAAAAAAAAAAAAAAAAATTTCTTTGGGTACAGAGTTGCATGACCGCGCTATTGTCATTTAAAGTGCAACATCGCTGAAAATTGGCCTGGGCAGGAAGAGGGTGAAAGTGCACGGTATTGAATTGGTTAAATGACAGGAGCCTTCCTCTGGTCTGAAATGCTGCTGTGAGATGGCCAGAAGCAGAGCTGCAGTGCAAATACAATAGGCACTGCAACACGAAGTAATACACATAGAAAACAAATGTCAGACAGTCATTGAGTAATCAGCAACCACCCAACATTTTTCTGCTGGTGGCCCTGCAGCATCCCAGAGCGTTAGCACATGGTGTGGATCGCACGCCCCAGGTATGCTTCTTTTATATATACATATAACTAGGCCAACATCTTATGTTTTCGCCACAGACAGAAAAGAACAAATTGCCTCTTATTTTTTTACATAGCATAACACTGTGCCAGGGACAGGGGTTATCCACTTCACAGAAGAAAGTTCTAAGTGCACGATATGGCACCACAGCGTTCTTGGTATGCGGATGGGAAATACTTTGGTTTTTATGTGCATGACAGATGCACTTTAGCTTTAGAGCAGTTCTCACCGTAGCAATAGCATGTTGAATGGATACAGAGTTTGCTGGCAGGATAAGTGACAGATCTGACAGATGATGCAGTAGTTTACTTTCCAGTTCAGGATCAGGAATTACTTCTGTTGGTCCACTTGATGGCTTTGAAGTTTGTGGAGCAGAAGAAGGGACTGGGCTATCACTACGGAAACCTGGAGCCACCCCAGCATCTGGGTTCTGGAGATCTGGAAGAAGAGAAGACAAGAATCAATCTGTGCAAAGATTCACAATGACATCATATCTCATTAACAGCAGCCTGTTGAAAGTGATATTCTGTCATATTTGATATTTACTTCTTTATTGGTATTTTAAAAGCATTTTATGCATTAAGTAAAATAATTATCATTGAAGGATTTTTAAAGCAAATGTCAAGCCAAATACAGGTTTTCTAGTTTTGGATAGGGTTGGGCAGGGTTAGAACTCCTGTCAGATTTATAGTGTTATCTGGGACTCCATAGGAGAGATTTCCCCTCACTTCCTGTCCTGCTGACAATGTTTTACTGGACAAAAAGCGAGGGTAACATTCTGAAGCTAGGTTTAGATCTGCATCTAAACTTGCCACTCCTCTGAAAAGTTTCAACCCCATTTTTGCCCCAAAAAACACGCCTCAAGGGAAAGCACAGCTTGAGGTTATGGGGTGTTTGTGGCACTTCCCCATTCACTTGAAAAATATGTTGGATAGTTTTTAAAGAGGATCTTCACCCTACAAAGAAAACAAATACTGTAGCTGCTGGTCTTTAATAAAATGACACCTGCCTGTCTGGGGATCCAGTGCCATCCTCACCGGGTGCACGGCATGTTCACTAAGAGAAACCAGCTGTGACTCTTTGTGGCTTCACAGCCAGCTTCCCACTGCGCATGCAGGAGCTGCGTCGTGCTGTGTGAATGGTCCCGAAGCCTTCTGGAACCTGTGACATGTCCCGGAGGTCTGCAGGCAAAGAGAGGGGTACCGAACTTCTGCTGTAATCAACAATTTTTTTATAAAGTGCCAAATGTTGCACAGGAGGCCTAACAGGGTTGAGGTTGGGATTGCTCTGAAGCCTTGAAATTAGTAGTCATTGCTGGTCCAATGAGCTTCAAAAGGGGAGATTCTCCACTCTGCAGCTGCACATATGCAAGGGAGTGGGGGATACTCATGACATCATTATCTTAATATGACCATGTGCCTGTATTAGGCCAATGACCCCCATCTCTTTGTTTACATCGGCTACAGGGATGACAACTTTATAAACCTTCCTCATGCTGTTAAAAACTAGAAAAATGTTTTTGGCTTGAAAACACACTTTAGATGTAAGAGTAAAAGAACTTTTTTTTTAATTGAAGCAGCTTTTTGTTTTATTATATTTAGCTATTAAAGCCATACTGAGAAAATATAGCGGTTGCAACTCTCCACCTTCAAAAAACCTATAGTTACACTTACCGGTAATGACAATTCTACCAACCATCCAGGACGGCAGGCCTACTTAGGAGTGCCGTCCTGGAAGGTGAGAGGAGAAATACAAGTTGCCTGGCCGTCATGTCAATCCAAAATTAGGAGCAAAAAAGAAATAAAAAAATTAGCACAAGTGATGCTACTTACATGTAATCTGAAGGATCCCTTGTGCTGGTGCCAGCTGTCAGTTTAAATTCTCTGTTCTACCAATACCACACAGCTGTCATCTTCTGGTAATGCAGGGTTTAATACGAGCTGTCACAAGCACTCATGAAGAGTGCTGACTATGCCCTCCCTTTCCATCCAGCGCCTCCATTCATAGAACCTGTACTATAGCGTCCGTTAATGAAATGTATCTATAAACGGAGGACAGACAGATAAATGAAAGGTCCACCTCCTCCATTCATTAAACGCTTTTCATCCATGGATGCTATAGTATAGGTTCTATGAATGGAGGACAGGCAGATGAATGAAAGGTCCACCTCCTCCATTCATAGAACACTTTTCATTCATGGAAGCTATAGTATGGGTTCTATGAATGGAGGACAGGCAGATGAATGAAAGGTCCACCTCCTCCATTCATAGAACACTTTTCATCTATGGAGGCTATAGTGCGGGTTCTATGAATGGAGGACAGGCAGATGAATGAAAGGTCCACCTCCTCCATTCATAGAACGCTTTTCATCCATGGAAGCTATAGTATGGGTTCTATGAATGGAGAACAGAGAGATGAATGAAAGGTCCACCTCCTCCATTCACAGAACACTTTTTATCTATGGAGGTTATATTGCGGGTTCTATGAATGGAGGACAGGCAGATGAATGAAAGGTCCACCTCCTCCATTCATTAAACGCTTTTCATCCACGGAAGCTATAGTATAGGTTCTATGAATAGAGGACAGGCAGATGAATGAAAGGTCCACCTCCCCCATTCATAGAATACTTTTCATCTATGGAGGCTATAGTGCGGGTTCTATGGATGGAGGACAGGCAGATGAATGAAAGTTCCACCTCCTCCATTCATTGAACACTTTTCATCTATGGAGGTTATATTGCGAGTTCTATGAATGGAGGACAGGCAGATGAATGAAAGGTCCACCTCCTCCATTCATTGAACACTTTTCATCTATGGAGGCTATAGTGCGGGTTCTATGAATGGAGGACAGGCAGATGAATGAAAGGTCCATCTCCTCCATTCATAGAACACTTTTCATCCATGGAAGCTAAAGTATGGGTTCCATGAATGGAGGACAGGCAGATGAATGAAAGGTCCACCTCTCCCATTCATAGAACACTTTTCATCCATGGCAGCTATAGTATGGGTTCTATGAATGGAGGACAGGCAGATGAATGAAAGGTCCACCTCCTCCTTTCATAGAACACTTTTCATCCATGGAAGCTATAGTATGGGTTCTATGAATGGAGGACAGGCAGATGAATGAAAGGTCCACCTCCGCCATTCATAGAACACTTTTCATCCATGGAAGCTATAGTATGAGTTCTATGAATGGAGGACAGGCAGATGAATGAAAGGTCCACCTCCTCCTTTCATAGAACACTTTTCATCTATGGAGGCTATAGTGCGGGTTCTATGGATGGAGGACAGGCAGATGAATGAAAGTTCCACCTCCTCCATTCATAGAACACTTTTCATCTATGGAGGTTATATTGCGGGTTCTATGAATGGAGGACAGGCAGATGAATGAAAGGTCCACCTCCTCCATTCATTGAACACTTTTCATCCATGGAAGCTATAGTATGGGTTCCATGAATGGAGGACAGGCAGATGAATGAAAGGTCCACCTCCTCCATTCATAGAACACTTTTCATCCATGGAAGCTATAGTATGGGTTCCATGAATGGAGGACAGGCAGATGAATGAAAGGTCCACCTCCTCCATTCATAGAACGCTTTTCATCTATGGAGGTTATATTGCGAGTTCTATAAATGGAGGACAGGCAGATGAATGAAAGATCCACCTCCTCCATTCATAGAACGCTTTTCATCCACGGAGGCTATACTGCGAGTTCTATGAATGGAGGACAGGCAGATGAATGAAAGGTCCACCTCCTCCATTCATAGAACGCTTTTCATCCACGGAGGCTATATTGCGAGTTCTATGAATGGAGGACAGGCAGATGAATGAAAGGTCCACCTCCATTCATAGAACACTTTTCATCCATGGAGGCTATATTGTGAGTTCTATGAATGGAGGACAGGCAGATGAATGAAAGGTCCACCTCCTCCATTCATAGAACGCTTTTCATCCATAGAAGCTATAGTATGGGTTCTATGAATGGAGGAGCTGGGTGGAAAGGAAAGGTAGTCAGCACTTTTGACAGCACTAACTCAAAGGATACTTTGGATTAAATGTAAGTACCATCCCTTGTGCTGAGTACTCTAAACTTAGGCTTTAAATATTTGAGCCCGTGATCCACCCTTGATATTAAGAATAACATTTGTACTTTTGTTTCTGAAAGCTTATTCCTAGTCAGTGACTGAATATAAACAGAGATCAGAGACAACCAAGCTACTAGCATTACAGGAGGTCAAACATGACAACCTCCAAAATGCTTTTTTTTTTTTTTTTTTTTTTTTTAATAAAGGGAGTGGAACTATCTTGGCAGTTTGAAAGGACTATCAGCCCTTCCCACTGAGATCCACTCTGTAGATCAAATTGTACAGGGTGGTAGGGAGGAGGGTCTCTATACAGTAGCACAGATGTGGCTGGGAAGGTGTGCAGCTGGAGGAAAAAGATCACAATGACTTGGTTTTACATGTTTATTAGCAGAGTAAAACGAAAACCCCGTCTGCAGTAAGGGAATACAAGATGATGGTGTCTACCATGCAGACTGGTGAATAAAGAGAGGCAGCACATTACCCAGCACCAGCTGAGAGGTGACATCCTTCCTCCTCCGCTGCAGACGCTCCCGCAGGTAGTCCAGCTGCTTCTTGTGAGCCTGGATGGAGCTCCATGTGTCGGACATAGCGCTCGGCACCGTCCTCAGCCGCACTGCAATCACTACACACCGTTCTACTCCCCCACCGGATGTGTACAACGCACACCGGAAGGTGCAGCTAGCGTCATACGTAAACCCTTCCCCGAACAAGAGAACTTCCTGCTAATAGGTTCCATAAGGCGACTGCTTGGCGGGATAACCAATAGCAGTGCCCCTTTCATCTGCGTTCCTTCTCGTGCTTCGGAGGGTGGTGAAATGAGAGCTGCGATTGGTTAAAACCTAAAATTGTATCAGCGGCCACGGCGGGGAGAGATTGTAGCCAGTCAGTCAGATTCCATGTGTAATAACACATTACAAGTGCTGAGCTCATAGCTCACAGCTGTCTCTGGCTTCTGTTCTAATTCCTCCTCAAATGGCCCTCTTTAACCCCTATGTACGGATGTGTATATGAAAATTGACTTTTTTGTTCATGACCAGGCCATTTTTTGCTAAACACCACTGCGTTACTTTGACAAAATGTATGTCCTTTTCCCCACAAATAGAGCTCATTTGTGTGCTGAAATAGAGTGGTATTTGATCACCACCGTACTTTGAATTTTTTTGTGCTATAAACCAAAAAACACCGTCAATTTTGCAAAAAAAACAAAAACAAACTATCCAATAAAAGAAAATTGAAAAAAAAATCACATTTCTCTATAAATTTAGGCCAATATGTATTCTGCTACATATTTTTGGTAAAAAATTCTAATAAGCGTATATTGATTGGTCTACGCCAAAGTTATGGCGTCTACAAACGATGGGATATATACTGACATTTTTATTTAATTATTTTTTTACTAGTAATTGCGGCGATCAGCGACCTATAGCAGGAATGCGATATTGCGGCAGAGAGTCTGACACGTTTGACACTTTTTGGGGACCAGTGACACTAATACAGGGATCAGTGCTAAAAAAATATGGACTGTAACTGTACTAATGACACTGGCTGGGAAGGGGGCGATCAAAGGGTTAAATGTGTGCCTAGCCAGTGTTTTGGTGTACTATGTGAGGTGCTTTTACTAAGGGGAAGTAATGAATTTTATTGCCTGCTTTGCAGGAAAAGAAAATCTATTACTTCCCCATTGACAGGACAGAGATCTGCCTTGTTTACATAGGCAGAGCCCCGTCTTGTGTGTCTTCCCGACGATCCGCGGGTGACGGCGGTCATCAATTGGTCGACACCTGTTGATCAACATCTGCTGTGTATAATCACAGCAGAGCCGAGTCACCTGCGGCACACGTATGTGCCCTCTGCCTGGAAGTGCCTAGTATGTAGGAGAGCCATCTTGCTGCCGTATATGTAAGTTATATGGTTGGCAAGTGGTTAACTGCCAGCATTGTTTATCCATTATAATATTGGGCACTTTTACCCCCTTCCAGCCCAGGCCAATTTTCAGCTTTGGGCGCTGTTGCACTTTAACTGACAATTGCACAGTCGTGCAACACTGTACCCATATGAGATTTTTATCATTTCTTTCACACAAATAGAGTTTTGTTTTGGTGGTATTTAATGACTGCTGGGTTTTTATATTTTTTGCTAAATAAATGAGGAGAAAAAGCTGAAAATGTTGAGAAAAAAACATGTTTTTCTTTGTTTCTGTTATAACAGTTTGCAATTTAAATAATCTTTCTTCATAAATTGAGGTCAAACTGTATTCTCTTACATTTCTTTGGTGAAAATAACCCAAATCAGTGTTTATTATTTAGTCTGTAGGAAAGTTATAGAGGTTGATTTACTAAAGGCAGATATACTGTGCACTGCAAGGGCATTTGCTCCAGAGCTTAGTAAATGAGGTAAAGCCTTACTTTGCAAAGAATAACCAATCACATGCAAGGAAAAAAAAAAAAAGAATTTTTGCTTGCACGTGATTGGTTGATAAAAATCAGCAGAGCTTCCCCTCAAATCTAGAGCAACTGCACTTGCAGTGCACAGTATATTTTCTGTTACTGAAACAACCGTCCAAAAACTATGGTATGTATGAATGTTTTTCATTTTTTTTTTACAAATATATATGTGAAAAGTGTGGCGTGCATTTGTATTTAGCCCCCCTGAGTCAATACTTTGTAGAACCACCTTTCACTGCAATTACAGCTGCAAGTCTTTTTGTGGATGTTTCTACCAGCTTTGCACATCTAGACCGTGACATTTTTGCCCATTCTTCTTTGCAAAATAGCTCAAGCTCTGTCAGATTGTATGGAGAGCGTCTGTGAACAGCAATTTTCAAGTCTTGCCACAGATTCTCAATGTGATTTAGGTCTGGACTTTGACTGGGCCATTCTAACACATGAATATGCTTTGATCTAAAACATTCCATTGTAGCTCTGGCTGTATGATTAGGGTTGTTGTCCTGCTGGAAGGTGAGACTCCGCCCCAGTCTCAAGTCTTTTGCAGACTCTAATGCCCTGTACATACGACCGGTTTTGCCGTCGTAATAAACTCTGAAGGTTTTTCCGACGGAATTCCGCTCAAGCTGTCTTGCCTACACACAGTCACACCAAAGTCCGACCGTCCAGAACGGGGTGACGTACAACACGTACGACAGGACTAGAAAACGGAAGATTAATAGCCAGTAGCCAATAGCTTCTGTCTTGTACTTGCTTCAGAGCATGCGTCGTTTTTGGTCGGAACAGCATACAGACGATCGGTTTTTCAGATAGTATTTTGTTCCATCGGAAAAATATAGAACATGTTCTCTATCTAAGTCCGTCTGAATTTTTGACGGAAAAAGTCCTATGGGGCATACACACAGTCAAAATATATGATGAAAAGCTCCCATTGGACTCTTTCCATGTGTACGCAGCATAACAGGTTTTCTTCTAAGATTGCCCTGTATTTGGCTCCATCCATCTTCCCATCAACTCTGACCAGCTTCCCTGTCCCTGCTGAAGAAAAGCATCCCCACAACATGACGCTGCCACCACCATGTTTCACGGTGGGTATGGTGTGTTCAGGGTGGTGTGCAGTGTTAGTTTTCTGCCACACATAGCGTTTTGCTTTTAGGCCAAAAAGTTCAATTTTGGTCTCATCTGACCACCATGTTTCACATGTTTGCTGTGTCCCCCACATGACTTCTCTGATTAATGCTCTCTTTGCCCAGCCTGTCAGTTTAGGTGGACAGCCATGTCTTGGTAGGTTTGCAGTTGTGCCATACTCTTTCTATTTTCAGATGATGGATTGAACAGTGCTCCGTGAGATGTTTAAAGCTTGGGATATTGTTCTATAACCTAAGCCTGCTTTAAACTTCTCCACAACTTTATCCCTGACCTGTCTGGTGTGTTCCTTGTCCTTTATGATGCTGTTTGTTCACTAAGGTTCTCTAACAAACCTCTGAGGGCTTCACAGAACAGCTGTATTTATACTGAGATTAAATTACACACAGGTTGACTCTATTTACTAATTAGGTGACTTCTGAAGGCAATTGGTTTCACTAGATTTTAGTTAGGGGTATCAGAGTAAAGGGGGCTGAATACAAATGCACTTTTCAGATATTTATTTGTAACAAAGTTGGAAATCCGTTTATTATTTTCCTTCCACTTCACAATTATGTGCCAATTTGTGTTGGTCTGTCACATAAAATCCCAATAAAATACATTTACGTTTTTGGTTGTAACATGATAAAATGTGGAAAATTTCAAGGTGTATGAATACTTTTTCAAGGCACTGTATGTACAATATAAATATATAAATATATATATATATATATATATATATATATATATATATATATATATATATATATATATATAGATAGATAGATATCTATATAGATATATATAGATATAGATATACGCACACAATATTACCAAAAGTATCGGGACTCCTGCCTTTACACGCACATGAACTTTAATGGCATCCCAGTCTTAGTCCGGAGGGTTCAATATTGAGTTGGCCCACCCTTTGCAGCTATAACAGCTTCAACTCTTCTGGGAAAGCTGTCCACAAGGTTTAGGAGTATGTCTATGGGAATGTTTGACCATTCTTCCAGAAGCGCATTTGTGAGGTCAGGCACTGATGTTGGACGAGAAGGACTGACACCGTCCACGTTTTAATACATTTTAAAATGTTTGTTTACATTTATAAGTGTGTGTCTCTGTACATATATATATATATATATATATATATATATATATATATATATATACAGACACACATGTGTTTGAGCTTTAGGGCGCACACCCTAATGCAATAGTCTGCGCACACCAATGGGCCATCCCTAAACTGTTCCACCAAAGTTGGGAGCATGAAATTGTCCAAAATGTCTTTGTATGCTGACACATTTATGCCCTGTACACATGATCGGATTTTCCGACAACAAAACCATGGAATTTTTTCCAAAGGATGTTGGCTCAAACTTGTCCTGCATACACACGGTCACACAAAGTTGTCGGAAATTCCGAACGCGGTGACGTACAATACTTATGACTAGCCGAGAAAAAGGAAGTTCAATAGCCAGTTCAATAGCCTTCTGCATGATTCAGAGCATGGAATGCGAGTACCTGGAATGCGAGTGCGCTGCATGTGTGCATCTCAGACTGCTGCTGATTTCATGTCCACGTGCATTACCTGCTTTTGCTCATCCTAAAGCCATACCTCCCAACTTTTTGAGATGGGAACGAGGGACACCTATTAAAAAAGTATGAAGGCATAGGACACACCCCCAGCCACTACCTCCTAAAGGAGAAGTATAGCAAAAAATGGTTAGTTAAACGCACAAGTGCTTAATTTTACCACTACTATTACTTTATATTGACTTTTGAAATGTACAAATGCAGCAATTTAGAGATTGGATAAAAGGTTTAGCACTGGGAAACACTTTTTGAAAGATAAATAGTGCATTTTATATACAACAATATAGATCAGACCAAAATGAGGAACAAATGAGGAGGAAAGAGGGACAGAGGGACATTGTTTCAAATCAGGGACAGTCCCTCAAAATCAGGGACAGTTGGGAGCTTTTCCAAAGCACATACAAATATACATGGACTAATTACTGCAATCGCATCAACTTATGCCCGCATAAGTTCAGACAGGCCCCTCTCCTATACCTGATATAATGGCTAGACAATCTCCCATGTCAATTTACTATATAAGAGGGGTTCAGGCAACAGTCTTGTTAGCTCTGAGGAAGAGGCTAGTCCTTGAAATGTGTTAGTTATTGGATCTTCACCTCCTGCCACATGATATGATGTACTGTGGACTGGCCGATGCTGTACTATGTGATAAGCTTTGATGCAATTGTCATTTTGTTAGTATATAACTTGCCACATTTTAAATTAATAAAGCTATGGTTTTAGGATAATGCACTAGGTCTGTGTGGTTCCAGTGGTTCCAGACTCCCCCAGTCTCATGGGGGAAGGAAGATGAGACTTATCCAGATTAAGCCAGGATGGAGACATAGCCTACTTACTCTAAGCGGGTCCACTACCAAGCGCAGTAGAATTTGTGTTTGTGACCATTTACAACAAACAGATGCCTGCCAAAATTCTTAATATGTTTTATGACTTGTTCTTTCTCAGGGGCAATGCAATGGACACCATGCCATAGTCAGCAAAAACACAGTGAACAGCAATTGGCCTGAGAGCAAATGGTTAAAAGCATAGTGATACATGTGAAGAGGTCCGACCCATCACAGGAGAAATGGAGGGAACTCAGACAGACCAACGCAGAGATCCCCTTAGGAAAGCTTCAACTTAATTGTACTCGGGTCCAACTAGCAACATGGCCAGCCAGCATCATCCAAATGGGCATGCAGCAGCCTGAAGACATCCAATCACAGACGAATGGCGTTGAGGTAGTATTCCCCGGACGATACATCACTTCCTGGTGATGTCACATCCTGTCTCTGGCATGCAAGGTGCTTCCGGTCCTTGGGTAGCAATGCCCATCTCTCATACACGCTGCATGTACCTGGTGCTGGTTGCTAGGCACAAACGAATGTGAGTGTAACGAAGCGTGACCCAAAAAGACAAAATTTAGGTGTTGCTGGGGACATGATTAAGCTCCAAGCGGTGGAGTAAAATGCGTTGAGGCGTGGCCTAGCTAAAGTCCAGGCTGAGGTTGCTATTCATCTCACTTCATGCACATGGGTCTGCTTCATGATGTGTGGCTTATGGATCCTTTCCTTTGACATTGCTGTAACGAAGTGTATTTTTTAAAAATTGAATAAAGCTAAAGGCATTGCACAATTAATATTTTTCTATAATATTGTTTTTCTGGAGTGATGGTTTACAACATACGAAGGATCCGGGCAGAAATTCAGTGAGAGCTGGATGACTCACAGGCAGCATCACTGAGACCTCCCCCCCAATTTCTAGAATGTGCTGGAATCTTCTGGAAAGATGGGAGGGGAGGTAAGGTGGAGCTGCTTGGAGTATTCTGAGGGCCCTCACCAATCCACAACTTGGATTGGCAGGGGGCGGGCCCCCTCAGATACTCTGAGTCAGCCCAGCTGGGAAGGAATATGTTTGGGTGGAAGCTGGAGATGCAGTGTTAGGCTGTCGTGGCATTTGAGGGAGCTCCCCAGTCTGGAAGGGGTGACCTTGGGCCTGGGCTCAGGTGTGGAAGGGACCCTCTCAAAACACACAGAGGTGTCCTGGCCAGGAGGCACTGGGAGCAAGGAAAGGACAGCAGGAGAACACTGCCAGGCAAGGCTCCAGGAGGAACAGGAACAGCCAAGAGGGCTGGTGAGTGACACACAATCAGGAGAACTGGGAGGCATGCCTGAGAGGACTGGGATGGAGCAATCTGGGATGGGTGCAGAGCCAGTCAGGAGGACTGTGGTGGCACGGGCAGTGGAAAGGGGCAGCTGCAGCCATGAGGGCTGGCAGTGCCTGAAGAGGTGATGCTGGGAGCAGTAGCCACATATAGGATAGCTAGCACCAAGGACTTCTGTTCTGCTACACCATAGGGCCCCTCGGTCCATGCCTGCAAGGGGCATTTCATCAGACCCAGAGGTTGAGGAAGAGAGATTGTATATACCGGAGTGTATATAGTTAAGTCCCTACCAAGTTTCTTCAATTAAGTGGGCATCCCAGATGTACCCTATCCCCATCCAAGTTCTATTCCCCTAAGAAAACATAAAAAAAAACCAAAGCGCAAGGACTGCTTCTTGACTCGGTGTGTCTGGTAATTCGTGTGCCTGGCTGTGCAGGGTAGAAGACGAACCACATTCACCAGCGGCCCCTACAGGGGTAGCGCTACACGCAGTATTTGGGTTAAATTTTAAGTTACATATTGATGCAAATGATTCACATAATATTTGATGGATTCATTGTATTTTTGTAGCAGCGCGGCCTATTTATACACTTATATGAGTTACAATTTTCACGTTACCTGGAGTTAGGCTTTAGGGAGGATAAGGCTGCCTCCAGACAACCTGCCCACAATTTATTCATTAGTCTAAATGCTCCAAAATGGAAGCTTTCATAATTTAGCATTAGGGACTACACTTTACCTTGATGTGGCAGTGTGGCTTCCACATATATTGGCAAATGTGTGCATATAAAACTTCTGTTTTTCCTTGTCAAAAGATTTTATTGTACATACAATGCGGTATTTGACATTACAGTGAGTACAAGTTATGCAATAAAGGAAATGAAGCTCAGAAATACATATTTAAACAATGTAGATTATATATTGCATTATAAGTTCTTATGGTATTAATAATACATACAAATGGTGCTGGTTGTAAGAGGAGTTGTGTTCTATGGTTAGTATGAGCTTCCAAATAAAACAAAAAAAAAGAATAAGTAGAGAAGAAAGGAGAGATAGAAAGAGGAAGTGCAAGAAAGAATAGAGGGAAGAGTCCGTATGGTTGAGTCGAGGCGAGGTCCATCGCAGTCACTAAAGACTATATAATGCATTGGTTCACTGGGTCAGTTACCATGGTAGTAAAACTTCTTTGTTAAAAGTTGAAGGCAAGTAGTTGCTAATCCATGGTTGCCATATTTTATCAAATTTGACAAACGAGTCATTGTCAATGGCTACCATTTTAGCTTGAGTCATGGTTACGTTCATTCGATTTACTACCTCTTCCACTATCAATGAAGGAGATCTCCAGGCTTTTGCCAGTGTTTGTTTTGCCGCTGTAAATAGTTGGATGAGTAATTTAAATTGGTTATGTGTTAAAAATTCTGGTTTTCGGTTAATGAGAGCCATTGCAGGATCAGGGGTGATGGATATTCCTAACATTTTAGATGCAATAGTAAAGATAGCCTTCCAAAAGATTTGTGCTTTGGGGCATGACCACCAAATATGAAAGTGAGTACCTGGGTCAGAGCATCCACGATAACACTCTGTCGAGTAGTTATGCACATATTTCGCTATTCTAACCGGTACAAGGTACCATCGTATTAAAACTTTATAATTAGCCTCTATTGCTAGTATGTTTGGGGAAGCCGATTTGGTTGTTAACCAAATTTGATTCCATTCTGTTGTTTCCAGTGTTCGTTCTAAATCTCCCTCCCATTTCTGTACATATGATGGTTTCTCCGTTTCAGGTTGGTTTACTAATTGAGCATAAAGGGTCGAAATCATGCCTTTAGCATGAGGATTATCTTTACAAAATTTTTCAAATGTAGTGAATTGAGTCAGTGGAGATTTTGTGGTTAAGAGAGGCATAAAGAAATTTTTAATCTGAAGATATCTAAATAATTCTGATTGAGGTAATCCATATTTGTCGCAGAGGGTTGGGAAGGGAATAAAGGATGAGGAATTTACAAATTTGTGCATGTTTAGTACATCATAAGTAATCCATGCTTTGAAAGATCTAGGTGAGACCCATGCTGGGTAGAATGCAGGGTTTTTATAGAAAGATAATAGAGGGTTATGTAAAGATTGTAATTGATTTCTGAGTTTGTATTTGTCCCACATGGAGATAAAATGTTTGGTAATTGGGTTACCTAACCCTCTACGATCTCTTGGCGAAAGCCAGAGCAGATTTGCGATTGATAAGGGATCGCAGTCAGCTGCTTCAATTGACACCCAAAGAGGGGATTCATGTTGTGTATGGTATTTAGTTAAAGTTGCTTTATGAGCCGCTCTATAGTAAGAGGCAAAATTGGGACATCCTAGACCACCATTCAACTTAGGGAGATATAATGTATGCAGTTTCGTACGAGGTTTAGAGGAGCCCCAAATAAATGAATTTGCTTTTCTTTGTATAATTCTTAAGTAATAGGCAGGAATTGGGATAGGTAAAACTCTGAATAAATATAATAATTTGGGTAAGATTGTCATTTTTATTGTGTTAATTTTTCCAAACCATGATAGAGGGAGGTGATTCCAGGATTTCAGCATATTTGTTATATTTTTAATCATTGGAGGGTAGTTAGCTGAAAAAAGATCCAAATAGGATGCAGTGAGATGTATTCCTAGATAAGGGATAGATTTATCTGCCCAAGTAAATGGGAGACCGTTTTTAGCTGAATTTAATTCCAATGTTGAGAGGGATATGTTTAATGCTATACATTTTTTAGAATTAATGAAAAGACCCGAAAAGGCAGCAAAGTCATCAAGTATTGGCATCAAATTGGGGCCTGATATTTGCGGTGATGAAAGAAACAAGAGGATGTCATCCGCAAATAGACATAGTTTGTGATGAAATCCTCCTATCTCAATTCCAGTTATGGTTGGTTCTGATCTAATTCGTTGGGCTAGAGGTTCTATGAGGAGGGCAAACAACAGGGGCGAAAGCGGGCACCCCTGTCTAGTGCCCCTCTCAATGTTAAAGGCCTCAGATTTATACCCTGCGTATTTAACGTATGCTTTGGGTTTATTATATAAAGCTTTGATCCAGTTTACAAAATTAGGGCCAAAACCCCATTTTTGTAACATATAATGCAAGTATGGCCAAGATATGGAATCAAAGGCTTTTTGAATATCAAGTGAAAGAAAACAGGAGGGAATGCGTCGGGTCTTGGCAATTTGTGCTAAAAGAACCGCTCGTCGTACATTATCGCCTGCTTGGCGAGTTGGCATAAAGCCAACCTGATCACGATTTATAAGAGTGCCAATGAAATCACCAAGACGGGACGCTAAAATTTTTGCCAAAATTTTGATGTCTATATTAAGCATCGAGATAGGACGGTAGTTAGTACAGGATGTGTCATCTGCATGAGGCTTAGGAATCATGCATATGATCGCCGTTAAGGATTCCTGTCTAAATGAATTGTTTTCAAGTAGTGCATTAAATGTTTCTGTTAATATGGGGGAAATAGAGTCTGAAAAGGTACGATAATATAATGCTGAATAACCATCAGGTCCTGGTCTTTTATTAATTTTTAATTCTTTGATGATTTTTGCTACATCTTCTACCTTGATGGGTTCCTCTAATTGCGCTTTTTGTGAATCAGATAATTCAGGTAAATTAATTTTTGAGAAAAAGGAATCTGCTTCGTTTAAATTAAACGAATTTGACTCCGTATACAGTGTTTTTAGGTGGGAACGAAATTTATGGACAATTTTAAGGGGATTACTAGTGTATATATTTTTAGATATCTTCAGCTTAATTGGTTTAAAAGATTTATTAGTTGTTTTGAGTGCACGTGCCAAGTATGTGCCTGGTTTATTCGATTTCATATAAAAGGCATGCCTGGAACGACGTAATATTTTATCAGTTGATTCTGTTAGAAAAAGATCATATTCCAGGCGTGCCTTCTCTAATTCACTTTTAGTAATTGGGTTAGGATTGTTTTGAAACGCTAAGAAGTGGGAATTAAATTGTGTTTCTAATTTTCGTGCAAGATTTCTACGTTCTCTTTTGAGTATACCAATCTGTTGCTGAAATATCCCTCTCAACACCGGTTTATGAGCTTCCCAAAGTGTTATTGGAGAAATTTCTGGGCTTTTGTTGAGTATGAAATACTCTTTCAATGCATGTTCAATTTTATTTCTATATATAGGTTGTTTGAGTAATATTTCTGGTAGATACCATGTTTTATCTTGAGTTTTAGGTATAGTGGATGTAATGGTGGTTAGGACTGCGTTGTGATCAGACCATGGGATGGGGATTATGTTTGATGATAGAATTTCTGGTATCATCCCTGTGGTAAGAAAAATATGATCTATACGACTGAATGTTTGATGGGGGTGTGAAAAATATGTGTAGTTTCTTTTTGTTGGGTTACTCTCCCTCCATGAATCAACTAGATTGTGTTTCGAAAGAAGTTGAGAGAGGGATATTTTAGATTGGTTTCGAGGTGACGTATATGGAGTTTTGTCCAGAAATGGGAGGAGAACCTGGTTGGAATCACCACATACTATAATTGTTCCCATTTTATGTGCATTAACTACTTGCAAGAGATGTGTTAAAAATGGAATTGGTTGTTTGTTTGGAGCATAATAGGAGACCACAGTTACTTCTGTATCTAAAATGTTTCCCGTCAGGATTAAATAACGTCCTTCCGGGTCTTTAATTTCCGAGTGGACTGTGATTGGGGTGGAGCGGTGGAATGCCACTAAAGTTCCGCGTTTTTTGGTATTGGCCGAGGCAGTAAATACTTGTGGATAGGATGAGCTAAAAAATTTAGGTGTTGAGTTTATTGTAAAATGCGTCTCTTGAATACACACAATGTGTGCCTTTTGTGTTTGGAATGATCTAAACGCTTTAGTACGTTTCTGTGGCACATTGAGTCCCTGCACATTGAGGGATAAGATGTTTAAAGGAGCCATGGTAACTGAGTCAGTAGGCAGCACTTACCAATTATTCTGGTTTGGAGAACGCTGGACTCAACCCATACGGACTTGAAAAGGAGAAAGAGAAAAAAGAATCTTGTGTGATCTGGTTTAGGGAAGAAGAAGAAAACAGGTAAGATTTCATTACATAAGCTTAAGAATAAAATACTAAGGTGTTCAGAATTTGCCCGTGGTGAGGGGTGAAACCACTCAACAGGGGGTCGAAGGCCTTCGTCAGGTCTCCCCATATTAAGCGGGGGGGATCCGAGGAAGACTAGGTGAGGCGCACGGAATTTCCGTGAGCAGGAGAACCACTTTGTAAAAAATGTAAAAAGGAAAAATAACATCACTAGGATGTAAATTTGTAGCCCTTAAGGCTTAGAACGAAATATCTCTATATTATCTAATGTTTTGAAGAAAAACTTAACACTTATGAAATAAAGATTGTTTAAATTCTCTGTTATTTAAGTAGAATAAACTATCCAGTCTGGAAAAAGAGGAGAAAAAAAATAATATATATATATATAAAAAAAAATATGTTTTGTGGTTAGTGTTTAGGTTTACTACTAAACTTTGTTTCAGTATTTTACCTAAAAGTATCACTTATAGAAGTAAATTTGTATCATTTCAGTCATGACTAGGTCTTCTTTTGATAATAATAGTGTTTAATTCAAAGTTGCAACTGATAAATAGGAAAGGTATTTTAACCAATCTGGTTAGGGAAAAAGAAAAAGCTACTTAGTTTCAAAATATGAAGTACGTATGGAACTTATAGGAATGGTGTTTTCGTATGATAATATTCAACAAACTCAGATGACATCTGAGTAAAGAGTTAATCTAGCCCATCTTATATTTATTTTTAGAATAATAGTATGGGCTATAGCATCTGGATAAAAAAACCTCTTGTTTTTTTTTTTTTTTTTACAAAAAAAAAAAAAAAAAATATGTGTATATAATCTATATAACAATATATCTAAGAAATAAATTTATAATTCTCCTGACATGACTGAGCTTCCTTATTTATTTGATTATAGTAGTGTGGAACTCAATGCTGCATACAATAAATAAGGAGAGCTACTTTAAACCATTCCATTTATATAAAAAAAAAAGAAAAGAGAACAACAAAAAAAAAACAAAAAACAAACCTGGTTTCATGTTTTGGGAATAAATATGGGACTAAAAAGATCTATGTTCTCAGATGATTATGTTAAGCATATGTAATTGTTACTTGAATCTGGGATTTACCCTTGTCCATATTGTATTCTATTTATTAGAATACAAGTATGGGATGTAAATTCATGTAAGAATTGCATTGTGAATGCATCCAATATGCTGTGTATTCATTGAGAGCATATCTTTTTAGTTAATTTTATATTTTATGTTTAAATTCATGTTCCTGGAAAAATAGTCTTTCAGTCCATTGGATCTAGTTCTTGTTCTTGTGGAGGGGATATATAGCGGCCTCTCTTGTGGACATGTTGGTTGCCGTTTTTTTCTATAGCTGGGGATGAAGTTGGTAGTGAAGAAGCGGATGCTGTTCGTCTTCGTGAGGTATTGATTGCAGATGTTCCATTGATCAAGTTAAGATCTTGTAGAGCTTGTTGTAGTTCGTTCGGAGATCTACAAATGTGCCTGTTTCCTTGGTAGGTAAAACGTATGGAGAATGGAAAACCCCATTGGTATGTGATATTGTTTCTTTGCAGTTCCAGCAGATGTATTTTCATGGCACGTCTTTTAGAGATAGTAACTTGAGAGAGATCTGCGAAAATCTGAAAATTGTGACCTTGAAAGGTTAAGTTTTTTTTTTCTCTGGCCGCAAATAAAAGTTGTTCTTTCGTTCGATAAAAATGGAACTTTGCTATGATGTCTCGAGGGGGTCCATCTGTTTTTTTAGGCATGAGGGCTCTGTGTACCCTATCCATTTCCAACCTTTCGATCGGTATTCCTGGTTGTAATTCTTGGCATAAAGCTGTTATTGTAGAAGATAGGTCAACGATCGATTCAGGAATGCCTCTGAAACGCAAATTTGACCTTCTTGCGCGATTTTCATAATCTTCCAATTTGTTTTGTAAGATTATATTTTCTTCTTTAAGAAGATCTATTTCAGTCATAAATTCCTGTGTTGTGTTTTCTAGTTCTTCAGTTTTAATTTCCAGCGCTGCTGTACGGTTCCCCAATTCTCTGATTTCTTTAGTAAGATTATTGGTTATTTGTTCTGAGGTAATCTTTAATGCTTTGTGTAGCATTTTCTCAAATTGTTTGATAAGGTTTGGAGTTACTGCTGGTTCTTGTGAAGATTTTTGTGACAGAAATAATTCTGTGTCAGATTCATCTGAGGAGATTTGCTGTGACAGCTTTGTCTTTCTCCTGCTCTCTGAGGTGATTATGCCTGAGGCTGAGGAGACTGAGGGGACTGGCGCCAATTTCACTGCAGTCTTAGCCTGTGTGCCTCCGCTGGGGGCATTTTTATATTTATTCCGGTTTCCCCCTAGTACCATTTTGCTTTCAAAGTTTTCTCTCACCTCTCAGGAGTATAATGTCTCGTTTTTGAATGAAAAACGACGGTGGGCTGCCTTTATACAGCGGTTCTCCCTTTTCACGGAGCGGAGCTCTAGCAGGACATGTCCGCTGCGCTACACTCCGCGCATGCGCCCCCCAAAACTTCTGTTTTTAATGCAAATTGTTAGCTGTGGGTTTTTTTTTTTGGTGGCTAGTGTGTTGGGAAAGTTTTGTATTGTGGTTGTTCTATAAAAACGCATTTTTTATGTGCCTCTCGCTAAGGGAGTTCTTACAAGAATGGTGCCACTGACCGGGCATAAACAAGTCGCAAACTACCCTGTACTTCCCACAAGGCAATGGGGCACATGAACTGCTGAGTAACTTAGCTGATGAGAAACAAAGGAATGGACCCATTATTTAGGTAAGTGACCTGGAAAAACAACCATACAGTACATTCCCTAACAGGCTGCCCAACTTACTATGTTATGTTTGGCCATATTCTTGGGGCTAACAGATCTATTGGTCACAGTACCCACAGAAAAATGTTAACACACTTCAACTTCCTGGGCTTCCTGGGCTGGGGAGTAGAAACAATACCTGTCTGAAGTTCAGTAGTTTGTTAAAGATCAATCATGGGTGGAGCATTGAGAGTTCAAAGCATCAGACTTTGATCTTCAACCTGGGTACAGGAGCAAGTCTGATGTAAAGGTGCACACCAATTGGGAAAGGTGTTTTACAACAGTTTATTCCAGGTGTGCCAGTCTAGGGCATCCAAAGAGAAGGAAACCAGGAAAAACCAAGATGCCATAAACTCCATATATCCAATGAAACCCACAGGGAGGCCATTATGAGGGGTTCTGATGAACCTGTCCAGGTTTGTGAGCCACAGTTCTGGTCTATGCTCCCGCTGTGGGGCCCTTTGTACCACCATCTACTGACACGCATGAATACTAAGATACATTGATTCTTGTCTCAAACTGAGACTCCTGAGGTGCTCCCTGAGACCTGACTTTGGGAGACCCTGCGTACATTTTACACAAGAAGAATCTGATTGGTCTGCAAACCTGCTAGAGACAGTAAGTTCAAGCAGGGTGGGGTGTAGCGATCTGCCCATTTATGCACCATGCCCAAATGCAGATGCAGGATCCTTTAACACTTTTGTCTCTCAGAGAGGCAATCTGATGAGGCAGAGGTAGCTAGGCTTGTAATTTTCAGCCAGGTGAGGGGACCTTCTCTGTCATAACTGGCATACGGGCAGGGGGTCTAAAAGTATACATCTTCCTCAGAAAACCCAGCTATGGTGGGGAGCACCTCCAAAATTGCTATCAGAGTATTGCATGTCCAGTGGGGTAGTCCCCTGCTGAGTTCGGAAGTCTGGGATCACTTCACCTGTTCACCTATGTTTACAGAGCTACCCTTGACTGCATTTAGAGCAGGGATCTTCAAACTACGGCCCTCCAGCTGTTGCGGAACTACACGTCCCATGAGGCATTGTAAAACTCAACATACACAGACATGACTAGGCATGATGGGAATTGTAGTTCCCAAACAGCTGGAGGGCCGTAGTTTGAAGACCCCTGATTTAGAGGATAGAGCTACCCTGGACTATACTGAAGTTAGATTTCACTGCCACTGTCCACCAATGCAGGAAGAGAGTGGGGGTTACATTTCACTGCCAGTGATTACCAATGAGGGGGGAGGGGGGAGGTTACCTTTTATTGCCACTGATCACCAATATAGGAGGGGGGGGGGGTAAATTTCACTGCCATTACCACCAATACAGGGGGTTTAATATTCACTGCTACTAACCACCAATGCAGGGGAGATTTCATTTTTATTGCCAGTGATGACCAATGCAGGGGGATTAAAATTTTCACACCCAGTGAATACCAATGTGGGGAATTAATTGTACTGATACCAGTTCTGGGGACTAAAATTGTGTCTATTGACACCATTGTTGGGGGTTATTATTGCATCCACTGACACCAATGCTGGGGGGGGGTTTATTGTTGCATCCACTGACAACCATGCTGGGAGTTATCATTGCGTCCACTGACACCATTACTGGGGATTATTATTGCCTCCACTGACACCAATGCTGGTGGTTATTATTGCCCCCATCCTGAGGGTAATTATTGCACTCACACCAATGCTGGGGGTTATTATTGTGTTTTGTGATGCCAGTGTTGGGGATTGTTATGCATCCACTGATACCAGTGTTGGGGGTTATGATTGCACTCTTTGACACCAATCCTGGGGGTTATTATTGTGTCCACTGGCACCGACGTTGGGGGTTATTATTACATCCACTGACACCACTGCTGGAAGTTATTGATGTGTCCACTAACTTCTTCACTATGCATTGTGACACGCTGCAAAAAAAAGACCAACATATTTGGGCATTGAGGTACGTAAATGTGCTGCTATTGTCTGGCCCTCTAACGCTGCGTACAGACGATCGGAATTTCTGACAACCAAACCATGGAATTATTTCTGACGGATGTTGGCTGAAACTTGTCTTGCATACACACGGTCGCACAAATGTTTTCGGAAATTCTGATCGGCAAGAACGCACTGACGTACAACACATACGACGGGACTAGAAAAAGGAAGTTCAATAGCCAGTGTGGCTCTTCTGCTTGATTCCGAGCATGCGTGGAATTTTGTGCATCGGAATTGTGTACACACAATCAGAATTTCCGACAACAGATTTTGTTGTCGGAAAATTTGAGGTCCATCTCTCAAATTTTTGTTGTCGGAAATTCCGACAGAAAATGTCCGATGGAGCCTACACACGGTCGGAATTTCCGATAACAAGCTCACATCGAACATTTGTTGTCGGAAATTCCAATCGCGTGTACGCGGCATAAAAGTGTCGGGACTGCACTTGAGGCCCTCTATAATTTTCAAGTTGACCACTGCTATAAAGTCTAATGCCGCGTACACACCATCGGTTTTACCATCGTAATAAACTCCGACGGTTTCTCAGACGGAACTCCGACGGAATTCCATTCAAGCGGTCTTGCCTACACACGGTCAACCCAAAGTCCGACCAAAGTCCAACCGTCCAGAATGCGGTGACGTACAACACTTACAACGGGACTAGAAAAAGAAAGTTCAATAGCCAGTAGCCAATAGCTTCCGTCTCGTGCTTGCTTCAGAGCATGCGTCTTTTTTGGTCAACAGCATACAGACGATCAGTTTTTCCGATAGGAATTGGGTCTGTCGGAAATATTTAGAACATGTTCCATTGCTAGGTCCATCAGAATTTTCGAGAAAAAAAAGTCCGATGAGCCCTACACACGATCGGTATATACGATGAAAAGCTTCCGTTGGACTTTTTCTGTCGGACATTCCGATCGTGTGTACGCGGCTTTACAGAGAATATACTATAGAGCATCGTAACCCTCACTGAATCACACATACACTGATCCATGTTTGTGCAGCTTTCATAATCTGTTTTGCGTTATTCTGCAATGTATGCAGTCCCTTTGCCATTCTGACCCCGTTTTGCATTATTAATTATAACTTTGCACCTGTTTAGTAAGATGCAAATTACAGCTACTCTTAAACTGATTATTCGGCTGATTATGAATCCTGTTACAATACAATTGTTGTAGTTTCAAACTATACTATACAAACTATGAGTGCTTGTTTAAATATTATATTCATAACCAAAGAATTGTGGTTTCTGCATGGTGAATTGCAGCTTAGATGCTGCAGGCAGTATTTTGAACAGCCAAAGTGAATAAGGTAAGGTAGTGTATATTGAGCTGTTTGCTTGGTGGTTACCAGAAATATGTGGCAAGTGCTCTCTTGTAATGGCTTTTATATTCACAATTGAAAATATAGAAAGTTTAAGCACATAGGCTATTTTGGCCAATTCCATATCCAAACACTAGACATCTAGACATTTACACATAGTGGATGCCTAGTGATCACAGCAATAGGCATTGTATAAATGAACTAAAATTTAGAAGTCATTTGAAAAACTCTGGGTCAAAAAGTAAAAGGTCAATACAATTTAAAGCACCAGATTAACCATTTACTGTGAGGCCTTAGTATAGTTTAAGAATTGTAAAAATAATAGTTGATAGAAAAATTACCATAGGGGTCAATCAAAGACAGAGAAGACTGGCCAGCCATGTGACAAATAAGGAAACAAATCAATGATTATAAAAGAGTGTGCTATATAAGGAAGACAGTTAACATTCCAGAGTTTACTTTGGTCCTTTGTTACAACAATGTTTTCAATAGTTTTGTATTTTCCTCTGAACAGAGCAGCTTGCATTTTTTCCTTGCACAAGTTTACTCAATCTTACATGCAAGCGATTTTAAGGCATAGTCCTGTTTGTTAAATTTAACTCAGAATGGCCATTTAAAGTTAAATCGTTTGTAGGAAACAGAAGATGTATGCAAATGTGCTGTCAGTACCTCATTAGTATGCTTATTTTAGAAAACTAAATGCTTTCTGTTTGTTTTTTAAAATAAAAAAAAAGTAATAGTAATTTTAAGAATCCATTCACACTTGTGTGACTTAAAAAATGTGCAATTTCTATTGCAACTTTACAGTACGACTTTGATGCGACTTTAGATGAGTGCGACTTCGTTGCGACTCTGACTTTGACGATTTGATTGTTTTTTCTCTACAAAGTCACACACAAGTTGCTTGTATATCATGCAGGTGCGACTTTCATGTTACTTTTGAAGGTTACATTGAAGTCTATGACTCTCAAGTCACATGAAAGTTGGACCAAAGTAGTGCAGGAACTACTTTAATGTCGCTGTGACTTTAAGTCGCACAGATATGAATGGTACTCAATGGGAAACATGGGGTGCAACCTGTCATGCAACTTTTCGGTCCAAATTCGCATGACAAGTCACACAAGTGTGAATGGGACCTAAAACTCTTCCTGTATTCTGTTTTGCTTCCAAATAGAAAGCACAATAAAGGAAAAGTATCAAACGTGGAGCAGCCAGAATCTGAGGCAGCTTTGCTTGCCAATTCCTTCATATCTTTTATTTTTAGAGCTTAACTGAACAAGCTGAAGATAAAATTCCAGATATTGAGCAGCTACCATAGGTTTTTCTTTAGAACTCAATCAGTACTTTCTAAACCAGGGTTCTTCAAACTACGGCCCTCCAGTTTATCTCTGTACTTTATTTAACCACTAATGCCTCGTATACACGAGCAGGCTTTCCAGCAGACTTGGTCCGACGGTCTTTCCGGCGGACTTTCCAGCGGACTACCTGAACGGACGGACTTGCCTACACACGACCGGACTTTCCGGCAGGCTAGGTCCGCCCGTCTATCCGACGGACTTTCGCCGGAGTTACGGCGGACTTTCAGAATGAACGGACTTGCCCACACACGGACAAGTCCGTTCATTTTGAACGTGACTCGGGTACGACGGGACTAGAAAAGGAAGTGAATCTCGCCGCTTTTATCGGCAAGATTGACACCTTGCGTGCCCCGTCGCGTACTTCTGGGCTTCTTCTCTTCTTCCGATGTTGACACAATGGTCTCTCAGGCTGGAATGCTCTCTGAGCGCTCCGATGTGACTTATATAGGCGGAGACCCCGCAACCTTATGCCGTCACAGTCCCTGGGCATGCTGGGACTGTGACGTTTTAGGGGGGCGTGGTCAACATCACACGGTGATCAAGCCCCCTAAAACGTCACAGTCCCAGCATGCCCAGGCACTGTGACGGCATAAGGGGGTGGGTCTCCGCCTATATAAGTCACATCGGAGCGCTCAGAGAGCATTCCAGCCTGAGAGACCGTCGTGTCAACATCGGAAGAAGAGAAGAAGAGAAGAAGCCCAGAAGCCAAGAAGCCAGAAGTCCGGGCCTCCGCTGGCAAAAGAGCGGCATGAAGATAGCGGAGGAGCCGGCAGAAGAACTGGAACACCGGGAGAAGAGACCAGAGAGAGCGGAGAAGAACCCAACAAGACGCCGGGAGAAGAGGAACCGGAGGGACCCCCGAAGTCGGAAGAAGACCCCCGAAGCCGAAAGAAGACCCCCCCCCCGGAGCTATCTAATAAATTACTTTAAAAACCTGTGTAGTGTGTTTTATTATTGACACTTTTTCCCTAGGTAAATGGGTAGGGGTACCATGTACCCCATACTCATTCACATAGGGTGGGGGGCCAGGATCTGGGGGCCCTCTTATTAAAGGGGGCTCCCGGATTCCGATAAGCCCCCCTCCTGCAGACCCCGACAACCAACGGCCAGGGTTGTCGGGAAGAGGCCATTGTCCTCATCAACATGGGGACAAGGTGCTTTGTGGTGGGGGGGCCCCGCAGGGTGCCCCCTCCCCCAAAGCACCCACCCCCCATGTTGAGGGCATGCGGCCTGGTACGGTTCAGGAGGGGCGCTCGCTCGTCCCCACCCCCTTTCCTGACCGGCCGGGCTGCGTGCTCGGATCGGAGTCTGATATGGATTTTAGGGGGGACCCCACGCCGTTTTTTCGGTGTAGGGGGTTCCCTTTAAAATCCATACCAGACTTAAGGGCCTGGTATGCCCCGCGCTCGCCGCAATGGGAAAATGTGTTTTTCCTATTGCAGCGAGCGCGAGATGCAATACCCTGCCCTTGCGTCGTATCTGGTCCGTTGGACCAGCATACAGACGAACGAGACGAACAGGCTTTCCGTCCGGCGGACTAAGAATTGAAACATGCTTCAAATCTAGGTACGGCGGACTTTTGGGAAAAAAAGTCCGCCGGAGCCTACACACGATCGGATTGTGCGGCGGACTCCGGTCCGCCGGACCAAGTATGCTGGAAAGTCCGCCCATGTGTACGTGGCATTACACTTAAACCCCCTTCCTTACCAGACCAATTTTCAGCTTTCAGTGCTCCCACATTTTGAATGACAATTGCTCAGTCATGCAACACTGTACCCATATGAAATTTGTGTCCTTTTTTCACACAAATAGAGCTTTCTTTTAGTGGTATTTAATCACCTCTGGGTTTTTTATTTTTTGCGCTATAAAAGAAAAAAGACTGAAAATTGGGTTAAAAAAATGCATTTTTCTTCGTTTCTGTTATAACATTTTTCAAATTAGTCATTTTTCTTCATAAATTTTGGCCAAAATTTATACTGCTACATATCTTTGGTAAAAATAACCCAAATCGGTGTATATTATTTGGTCTTTGTGAAAGTTATGGAGTCCACAAGCTATGGTGCCAATGTCTGAAAATTGATCACACCTGATGTACTGACGGCCTCATTTCTTGAGACCCTAACAAGCCAGGAAAGTACAAATACCCCCCAAATGACCCCTTTTTGGAAAGTAGACATTCCAAGGTATTTAGTAAGTGGCATGGTGAGTTTTTTGAAGTTGTAATTTTTTCCCACAATTCTTTGCAAAATCAAGATTTTTTTTTTCACAAAATTGTTATATTAGCAGGTTATTTCTCAACACAGCATATGCATAGCACAAATTACACCCCAAAACACATTCTACTACTCCTCCTGAGTGTGGCAATACCACATGTGTGAGACTTTTACACAGCCTGGCCACATACAGAGGCCCAACAACATGCAGGGAGCACCATCAGGCGTTCTTGGATAAATTACACATATAATTTCTTGACTACCTCTTACACTTTTGACAGCCCTGGAGCACCAGGACAATGGAAACGCCCCAAAAATGACCCCATTTTGGAAAGAAAACAACCCAACGTATAATCTATGAGGCATAATGAGTCTTTTGAACATGTCATTTTTTTCTACAAGTTTTTGGAAAATTTGTAAAGAAAATGAAAACGCATTTTTTTTTTACACAAAGTTGTCCATTTATACAATATTTCTAACACATAGCATGTACATACCAAAAATTACACCCCAAAATAGATTCTCCTACTCCTCCCGAGTATGGTGTTACCACATGTGTGAGACTTTTACACAGCCTGGCCACATACAGAGGCCCAACATGCAGGGAGCACCATCAGGTGTTCTAGGGGCATACATGTCAAATCTAATTTGACTACCTATTACACTTTTGTAAAGGCACTGTAGTGGCATGGATGTGGCATGGATGAGCATGAATTGGTATGGATGAGCCGTGGATGGGGATGGCTGAGTATGGATGGGATGACTGAGCATGAATGAGTATGGCTGAGTACGGCCGGGTACAGCTGGGTACGGCTGAGTATGGATGGGATGGCTGGGTACGGCTGAGTACGACTGGGTATGGCTGAGTATGGCTGAGTATGACTGGGTATGGTTGAGTATGGCTGAGTATGATTGGGTATGTCTGAGTATGGATGGGATGGATGGATGAGTATTGCTGAGTATGGATGGATGGATGAGCATGGATGAGTATTGCTGAGTATGGATGGATGGATGAGCATGGATGAGTATTGCTGAGTATGGATGGATGGATGAGTATTGCTGATTAGGGATGGATGGCTGAGCATGGATGAGTATTGCTGATTAGGGATGGCTGGCTGAGTATGGATGGCTGGCTGAGTATGGATGGCTGGCTGTGTATGGCTGAGGATGGATGGATGGCTGAGTATGGATGGCTGGCTGAGTATGGATGGATGGCTGGCTGAGTATGGATGGTTTGCTGAGCATGGACGGCTGGCTGAGTATGGATGGCTGGCTGATTATGGATGGCCGGCTGTGTATGGATGGCTGGCTGTGTATGGCTGAGGATGGATGGATGGCTGAGTATGGATGGCTGGCTGAGTATGGATGGATGGCTGGCTGAGTATGGATGGATGGCTGAGTATGGATGGCTGGCTGAGTATGGATGGATGGCTGGCTGAGTATGGATGGCTGGCTGAGCATGGACGGCTGGCTGAGTATGGATGGCTGGCTGAGCATGGATGGATGGATGGCTGGCTGAGTATGGATGGCTGGCTGAGCATGGATGGTTGGCTGAGTATGGATGGATGGATAGCTGAGCATGGATGGCTGGCTGAGTATGGATGGATAGCTGGCTGAGTATGGATGGCTGGCTGAGTATGGATGGCTGGAGTGGGCACAGATCAGTGGAGCGCTGTGGGCTGGATGTGTAGTGCCCACAGCTCTGCAGCACCTAATCTCTCCCCTCTCTGCTCACACTGTACCGATCTGTACAGAGAGGGGAGAGAGGAACCGGACATGACGCCGGTTTGTTTACATGTGATCGCTCCATCATTTGAGGGAGCGTTCACGTGGCAAATGGCCGATGTCAGCGCCCATTTACCGTGATCCATTATGTGCCGGGTCCTTGTCACGGATATTCCCGGGTGCGCGCCCCAGGGGGCACGCGGAAGCGCCATTCTAGGAGGACCTCAATGTACGCCCTCCCAGAGTTATTGAGCCGCGCTGTAGCCATCATTCAGCTATGACGCGGTCTTTAGGTGATTAAAGAAACATTTTAAGATATTAGAATACTTCTACATATAGTTGTCAGTTTGAGGTTTCTGGTTCATTTAGTTTTTTATCTATTCCTCATTTATGTAAATCTTTTTCACATTGTGAAATATTACAATCTCAAGATTGAGAAAGCTGCAAATTATACATTTTTAATTGTAGCACCCTGGAGTTTAGGCAGGGATGCTTCTCACAAATTTGCTTGCCAGGACTATTTATCTTGGTTGATAGTTAGAGATCTATTGTTTGGCAAGTTTGGCCTTGTTGTCCTTTTCTCTTCTACCACTAGGTGGCTGGTTGATGGTACTAGATATGAGAAGGGCAATTCAAGGTCAGGTTATGGTTATATTGGTGTATCTCAGCCAATGGGCAGGGATTTTCTTGGGTCCCTTGGCCTGCTGGGAGAGCCTATATATTTGGGTTGAGTCAGGTGATCTAGGTTCTGTGCCACCTAGATGATTGTCTGGGTGGGCGTGTGTCATGTGCCCCAGGCTGCTAGGCTGGAGACTGGGCCTATCCTGGGGGCGTCTGGCTGCTAGGCTGTCTGAGGGTCTATCCAGAAGCAAGGGAGCAGCACAGGGTTGGGACTGCAGCTTGCAGTCCAACCAGAAGTGACAATTCTGCCGGCCGGAGAACCTGTCAGTGGTCGGAGGTAGAAGGGGAAGCTGTTGCCACTAAGGGACCAATCACCTTATTACCAGGGACCACAGTAAGTAACTGAAGCAAGTACCAGAGCAGTATTCTCACCCAATGGGCACGGTGGAGAATCGGAAAACTTCGGGCGGTGATCAAGTCAGGGACCCAGCCAGCGGAGGTGACGCTTGCAGAGCAGCCTTGTGTGTCAAGCCAGTGGGGAGAAGCTTAAGAAGTATCGGGAGTGCCAAGCTAGGGACCCAGCAGAAAGGTGGGGGTGACGCTTGAGGAAGATACCACCGTTAAGATTGGAGGAGCTCAAGGGATTCAGTGACAGTGAATCAGTGGGTCTAGTGAGAGATCGGGAGCTCAGTAGGCTGATAAACTATAAGGAGAAGTTGTAGTGAAGGTGAAAGAACTGTTATGCTTTGTGTTAGGAACTGTTAAAGACTGTTGCCATAGGAGACAGCATTCCTGCACATGCAGATGTGGCTTCTTGCTGGAGGCCTTTCCCTGCACGGCTGTCCTCCTATTGAAGTCTCAGAGTCTGCTAATTGAACTTGCAATTATTCAAGGGTGTCCTGGCCCTCTTTCCCCCAAAAGTTTGTATGAGAAAAATAAGCATCTCTTTTGCATTCAAGAAGTATCTGGCGCCCAATAACTTTATCCACCTTACACCCACTATGCCTCACAACCCACCACATATAGAAGGATGTCATCTATCTCTGGCCCTGGAGGTTCTCATTAGACTGAAGGAGGCCGGAGACCTTGCTACATTAATATTTATAAGCAAAGAATGGCAGACCCCTTCCTCTTCTCTTATAGCACTGATACTTTGTGATGGTCCCAGCACTGTCACATCGGGACAGGAAGAAAGTCTTCAGCTGTGTCTAAGCTCTGACTGGAGCAACATAGAGCTTCAGTAGAGCAGTCATGGGCAGGGCCAGGAGTATGGTACCCAATTTAAAGCAGAATAGTACTTACCTCAGCTGCAGCGATACGGCATCCTCAAGCTCTCCGCCAACATCTCGGGGTGGCCAGCTTCCGGGTCTCGATCGCTGGCCACCGTCATTGGCTGGGCGGGGTTGATGTCACTCCCACGCATGTGCAGGAGTTCAGTCAGATTCAGCATTGCCAAATTCGTACAGTGAGCTGTATGAGGGCAGACAGGCAGGTAAGTAGTTTTAATGCAGAAGAGACAAATCATTTCTCTTCTGCATTAAAAATCCCAGAAGACTACAATCACTAGCGCTAGCATTATTGCTGTTAGCAACTGATGTAGAACACTTGGGGTACCAGTTCCAGCTACACTTGTAGTAACAGGTTTAGAAACACTGGCAGTAGCCAGCTCAGTAACACTTGCAGTAACAGGCTCAGTAACACTGGCAATAACAGGCAATAACAGGCTCAGCCACACTTGTAGTAACACTTTATGATCCAGTATGATTGCCCCTTCACACATGCACCAAGCTGTTCCCAGCTGGGTAGTGCTCCAACACTCTCTGGCACAGGGTGAAAAGACAATATAACTGGACCAGTTAGCACCAGGTGGTAGCAGCTCTTAAACATATAAGGTACAGGTATGCAGCTGTATGTCTTCAGCACCACAGGATGCAACACAGGCAAGGCCTACAGTATTGGGGCAGCATCTGCAGGAGGGGTGGCTGGCAGGGTGACTGACACAGATAGTAGCTTTTTAGGCTTGGAATAGATAGCATCAGCGGCTCTGGCAGAATAGAGCAGATAGCAGCAGCAGATCTGGCAGACTGGAATTGGTAGCTGCAGCAGCTCTGGCAGACTGGAACTGGTAGCTGCAGCAGCTCTGGACGCTGGTGCTATGTGAAGCATGCAGCTTCTCCCACTTTTTCCCTCCCCACACTAGAACCTCTCCCTAATGCTAATCCTCTGTCCCTGTTAGACGGGGTTCTTTTCCCTACACTATGCAGTCACAAATGCATGCCAGCTACGGCTATTTAGAAGCGCTGCCCCAACCAAGAGGGCCACTGAGCGTTGCAGCATCCAATTGGACAGCTACTCCCCAGGTGACACCTATGGAGACTGTGGGGGAACATCATTGTCCTAAGACTGCACTCCATTCCAGAGGCAGCAAGGTGGCACTTGCTGGGTGGAGTAGAGCCTACACCCACAAACACTGTGGTAAAGGAAAGGTCAATATGTGCTGGTGGGGAGGGTTTCATTAAAAAAAAACTTGTCGGAATTTCCGAACATTGGTGACGTACAACACGTACGACGGGACTATAAAAGGGCAGTTCAATACCAAGCGCGCCACCCTTTGGGCTCCTTTTGCTAATCTCGTGTTAGTAAAAGTTTGGTTAGAGACAATTCGCGCTTTTTCAGACTCGTGCTTTTCAGTTCATTTTTCTGCTGTTCAGTTTGTGCTTGTGGGTTTGTATCTGGTCTTCAGTTGCTGATTTTCAGGTCGCTCTTCACAGGCCTTGCTGTTCTTCAGTGCGTTCTGTTACTTCGTTCTGACCAGCCGACCGTTTTAAAGACATGTTGCGTGTACATACTCATCGTAGAGTTTATGCTGTGCAGGGGCTTGGTGTTTGGGTTCTTACTTTGACACAAGCCCAGTCCATGAGCAGGGTGGGGAGGCATTCATGGATCAAGAATTGGTTGCTCCAGCTTAACCATTTCTGTCACATGCCTTTGCTCCGTGAGATCTGTGAGAATAATCCTGATGATTTCAGGAACTTTTTCAGGATGACGGACCCCGTTTTTCACCGGTTGTTAGCTTTGCTGACCCCTTACATCAGCAGGCAGGATACCTGCATGAGGCAAGCCATCACTCTGGAGCAGAGGTTAGTCGCCACGTTGCGGTACTTGGCGGCGGGGAGAAGCCTGCAGGACCTCAAGTTCTCGACAGGCATCTCCCCCCCAGGCTCTGGGGATCATTATCCCGGAGACCTGTTCTGCCATCATCCAGGTCCTGCAGGACTATATTAAGGTAGGATTTTTATCCTTTAACATCACATTTTATTGTATTTAATGTTTGATAATATATTGTGTTTCTTTCCTCATTCCCTAATTACCATGATTGTAATATGCTGTGAATGTCCCCTTTGTCCTCATGCATGCTGGAATGTTTTAACATTTTTTTTTGTCCTTCATACATATTTGCCTTTATTTATCTCCCCAGCATGCTCTCCTGGGCCTATATCCACCTCGCCTAGTCACTTAACAATGTATTTTGTCAGCTCCATAGTAGTGCTTTACCCTAAACACATCCTAAAATGTGTACAAATGTTATTTGTGTCCTTAAATTCTGGCAGAGTGCCAGAGGCTTTTTTTTTTTTGGGTCCCAAACTCATTTGGAACCCTCCCCCCAATCGCTAAGTCAACCCATAACAATCCTCTATCTGCTGACTTTGCCAAACCAATACACACTATACCTACCTCTTTTGTGGTCAGATTTCTGTATGAATTCCCCAAAGCAAGTAGTGCAAGGGCCTGCCTGAATACTTTCAAATGGTACTGTTTAAAGTTTTTGTATCTTATTATTATCTTGATAGACAATTGCAGAATGTTAAAATTGTGCTCCAATTCGGACAGTGTGTATTTATATTTTTGTATTATGACACTTATTACCTGTCCAGTGGGCTGCCAATAGTGTAAGTAAGGAGGGGCTGGCCAAAGTAATACACATTATTTAGGCATTCATCTCTCAATGAAGTAGAGAGAGTTACCTGTCCAAAACATCTCCCCCCCAAAATTTTAACAATGGGCCATCAGAGGGGGTGAGGAATCTGATAGGTGGACCTTATACTTTTGTCTTTAAATACTCCCTAAAATAAATGTTATACTGATGTTGGCCAAGAATGTTTGTGTCTAATCTGCTTTCAATGTTTATGTGCAAAATGACAAATTTTTTTATTCTTGTTTGACTCCACAGTTTCCTTCCAACCCACAGGAATGGCAGACTGTGGCCTCACACTTTGCCCAGTGGTGGGACTTTCCTAACTGTGGAGGGGCAATTGATGGGAAACACGTCCACATAGTCCCACCCCCCAACTCGGGGTCATACTATTATAATTACAAGGGGTTCAATAGTATTGTGATGTTGGCGGTGGTGTCGGCTACTTACGAGTTCCTGTATGTGGACGTGGGGAATAATGGCCGGATGTCGGATGGTGGAGTCATTGCCCAGACCGAGTTCTACAGGCGTCTCCAGAATGGCAGCTTGGGCTTGCCACCTCCAGAAGACAATGCGGAAGGACTCCCATTCGTCTTCGTTGCAGATGAAGCGTTTGCACTGGGGGACCATCTTATGCGGCCATTCCCTATGAGGACACTCACCCCGGACCAGAGGGTTTTTAATTTCCAGCTGGCCAGAGCCAGAAGAGTGGTGGAGAATACGTTTGGAATAATGGCCAGCTGGTTCTGCCTATTTCTTACACCGATACACATGGCGAAATATAAACTCAATCACATCATCCTGTGTTGCTGTGTTCGCCACAACTTCTAAGGAGAAATTCTTTCAACTATGCTGCCTCAGTTGGGCCTGAGGCCGGAATTCATATTAATGAACCAACCCTGATGGCGCTTGAAACTGGCCGTCCTGGCTTGCCTCCCCAGAGTGCCAGCGAGGTCCGTATAAGATACATGGAATGCTTTGCGGGTAGGGGGCCATCGATATGCCAGAAAATGTCTGAGACATTTTTAAAATAAAAATATATTTGAAACGGAACAAGTATTTGCTTTGATTTACTGCTTGGCTTTCTTTTAGCTGTCTCCTCGGTTATCTTTTATTAATGTTCTAATTTTTTGGCCTTTTTCTTCAACAGTGCAAACGAAATTTCGTTGACACATGAGGTGACAATCTCTTCTTCGGCTAACTATTATTATTATGTTGTGGGTATGCCACACACACACCTTGTTTTTTTTTGTTAATGTATGTAATGCATAACTGACAAAAATATTAATAATTTTCAACACCATGACCGAAATTTGGGTAGTCATGAAAATGGCGTGATTGTGTAAAATTAGAAAGCACTGTTGGGTGTTATTTACTAAACGAAAATACACTTTGCACTACAAGTGCACTTGAGACTGCACTGAAACTGCACTTGTAGTGCTAAGTGGATTTGCCTTTAGTAAATAACCCCCATTGTCACTGAAAACAACAACTTTACTACAAAAAATGCTTTTGAGCATTGAAAGAAGAAGCCACACATTGTTGATTATCAATCTTTTTAATCAAAGCACAATCACATGTGTATTTCTAAAAGGGTTTTTGAACAAACCAACATGTTTGTTGTATAACATTTTTAAAGGTCACATTAAGTAGAAATTGCCTTTTATTAAGGTAAAACAGGCATGTTTAAACCCATAAAACAATACACAACTCTGGAACTTACAAAGTTCAACTTTTATAAAGTGAAGGCAATATCAGACATGAGTATGTACAAACTGTGTTTGATATTGCGGTCAGCAGATGGGGTGATGTCACCCCTGTAAAAGCCAAATTTAGAAGATGCACACAAATTGCCTAATGTCAAGATGTGCTAGCTGCCATCATGGGGGATCAATGGACGTGTTTTGTGGGTGCAACCCCTTCCTCTCAGCTACTTTATTATTGAGGAAGGGGTTGCACCCACAATACACTTTTGTAAAGGCACTGTAGTGGCATGGATGTGGCATGGATGAGCATGAATTGGTATGGATGAGCCGTGGATGGGGATGGCTGAGTATGGATGGGATGACTGAGCATGAATGAGTATGGCTGAGTACGGCCGGGTACAGCTGGGTACGGCTGAGTATGGATGGGATGGCTGGGTACGGCTGAGTACGACTGGGTATGGCTGAGTATGGCTGAGTATGACTGGGTATGGTTGAGTATGGCTGAGTATGATTGGGTATGTCTGAGTATGGATGGGATGGATGGATGAGTATTGCTGAGTATGGATGGATGGATGAGCATGGATGAGTATTGCTGAGTATGGATGGATGGATGAGCATGGATGAGTATTGCTGAGTATGGATGGATGGATGAGTATTGCTGATTAGGGATGGATGGCTGAGCATGGATGAGTATTGCTGATTAGGGATGGCTGGCTGAGTATGGATGGCTGGCTGAATATGGATGGCTGGCTGTGTATGGCTGAGGATGGATGGATGGCTGAGTATGGATGGCTGGCTGAGTATGGATGGATGGCTGGCTGAGTATGGATGGTTTGCTGAGCATGGACGGCTGGCTGAGTATGGATGGCTGGCTGATTATGGATGGCCGGCTGTGTATGGATGGCTGGCTGTGTATGGCTGAGGATGGATGGATGGCTGAGTATGGATGGCTGGCTGAGTATGGATGGATGGCTGGCTGAGTATGGATGGATGGCTGAGTATGGATGGCTGGCTGAGTATGGATGGATGGCTGGCTGAGTATGGATGGCTGGCTGAGCATGGACGGCTGGCTGAGTATGGATGGCTGGCTGAGCATGGATGGATGGATGGCTGGCTGAGTATGGATGGCTGGCTGAGCATGGATGGTTGGCTGAGTATGGATGGATGGATAGCTGAGCATGGATGGCTGGCTGAGTATGGATGGATAGCTGGCTGAGTATGGATGGCTGGCTGAGTATGGATGGCTGGAGTGGGCACAGATCAGTGGAGCGCTGTGGGCTGGATGTGTAGTGCCCACAGCTCTGCAGCACCTAATCTCTCCCCTCTCTGCTCACACTGTACCGATCTGTACAGAGAGGGGAGAGAGGAACCGGACATGACGCCGGTTTGTTTACATGTGATCGCTCCATCATTTGAGGGAGCGTTCACGTGGCAAATGGCCGATGTCAGCGCCCATTTACCGTGATCCATTATGTGCCGGGTCCTTGTCACGGATATTCCCGGGTGCGCGCCCCAGGGGGCACGCGGAAGCGCCATTCTAGGAGGACCTCAATGTACGCCCTCCCAGAGTTATTGAGCCGCGCTGTAGCCATCATTCAGCTATGACGCGGTCTTTAGGTGATTAAAGAAACATTTTAAGATATTAGAATACTTCTACATATAGTTGTCAGTTTGAGGTTTCTGGTTCATTTAGTTTTTTATCTATTCCTCATTTATGTAAATCTTTTTCACATTGTGAAATATTACAATCTCAAGATTGAGAAAGCTGCAAATTATACATTTTTAATTGTAGCACCCTGGAGTTTAGGCAGGGATGCTTCTCACAAATTTGCTTGCCAGGACTATTTATCTTGGTTGATAGTTAGAGATCTATTGTTTGGCAAGTTTGGCCTTGTTGTCCTTTTCTCTTCTACCACTAGGTGGCTGGTTGATGGTACTAGATATGAGAAGGGCAATTCAAGGTCAGGTTATGGTTATATTGGTGTATCTCAGCCAATGGGCAGGGATTTTCTTGGGTCCCTTGGCCTGCTGGGAGAGCCTATATATTTGGGTTGAGTCAGGTGATCTAGGTTCTGTGCCACCTAGATGATTGTCTGGGTGGGCGTGTGTCATGTGCCCCAGGCTGCTAGGCTGGAGACTGGGCCTATCCTGGGGGCGTCTGGCTGCTAGGCTGTCTGAGGGTCTATCCAGAAGCAAGGGAGCAGCACAGGGTTGGGACTGCAGCTTGCAGTCCAACCAGAAGTGACAATTCTGCCGGCCGGAGAACCTGTCAGTGGTCGGAGGTAGAAGGGGAAGCTGTTGCCACTAAGGGACCAATCACCTTATTACCAGGGACCACAGTAAGTAACTGAAGCAAGTACCAGAGCAGTATTCTCACCCAATGGGCACGGTGGAGAATCGGAAAACTTCGGGCGGTGATCAAGTCAGGGACCCAGCCAGCGGAGGTGACGCTTGCAGAGCAGCCTTGTGTGTCAAGCCAGTGGGGAGAAGCTTAAGAAGTATCGGGAGTGCCAAGCTAGGGACCCAGCAGAAAGGTGGGGGTGACGCTTGAGGAAGATACCACCGTTAAGATTGGAGGAGCTCAAGGGATTCAGTGACAGTGAATCAGTGGGTCTAGTGAGAGATCGGGAGCTCAGTAGGCTGATAAACTATAAGGAGAAGTTGTAGTGAAGGTGAAAGAACTGTTATGCTTTGTGTTAGGAACTGTTAAAGACTGTTGCCATAGGAGACAGCATTCCTGCACATGCAGATGTGGCTTCTTGCTGGAGGCCTTTCCCTGCACGGCTGTCCTCCTATTGAAGTCTCAGAGTCTGCTAATTGAACTTGCAATTATTCAAGGGTGTCCTGGCCCTCTTTCCCCCAAAAGTTTGTATGAGAAAAATAAGCATCTCTTTTGCATTCAAGAAGTATCTGGCGCCCAATAACTTTATCCACCTTACACCCACTATGCCTCACAACCCACCACATATAGAAGGATGTCATCTATCTCTGGCCCTGGAGGTTCTCATTAGACTGAAGGAGGCCGGAGACCTTGCTACATTAATATTTATAAGCAAAGAATGGCAGACCCCTTCCTCTTCTCTTATAGCACTGATACTTTGTGATGGTCCCAGCACTGTCACATCGGGACAGGAAGAAAGTCTTCAGCTGTGTCTAAGCTCTGACTGGAGCAACATAGAGCTTCAGTAGAGCAGTCATGGGCAGGGCCAGGAGTATGGTACCCAATTTAAAGCAGAATAGTACTTACCTCAGCTGCAGCGATACGGCATCCTCAAGCTCTCCGCCAACATCTCGGGGTGGCCAGCTTCCGGGTCTCGATCGCTGGCCACCGTCATTGGCTGGGCGGGGTTGATGTCACTCCCACGCATGTGCAGGAGTTCAGTCAGATTCAGCATTGCCAAATTCGTACAGTGAGCTGTATGAGGGCAGACAGGCAGGTAAGTAGTTTTAATGCAGAAGAGACAAATCATTTCTCTTCTGCATTAAAAATCCCAGGAGACTACAATCACTAGCGCTAGCATTATTGCTGTTAGCAACTGATGTAGAACACTTGGGGTACCAGTTCCAGCTACACTTGTAGTAACAGGTTTAGAAACACTGGCAGTAGCCAGCTCAGTAACACTTGCAGTAACAGGCTCAGTAACACTGGCAATAACAGGCAATAACAGGCTCAGCCACACTTGTAGTAACACTTTATGATCCAGTATGATTGCCCCTTCACACATGCACCAAGCTGTTCCCAGCTGGGTAGTGCTCCAACACTCTCTGGCACAGGGTGAAAAGACAATATAACTGGACCAGTTAGCACCAGGTGGTAGCAGCTCTTAAACATATAAGGTACAGGTATGCAGCTGTATGTCTTCAGCACCACAGGATGCAACACAGGCAAGGCCTACAGTATTGGGGCAGCATCTGCAGGAGGGGTGGCTGGCAGGGTGACTGACACAGATAGTAGCTTTTTAGGCTTGGAATAGATAGCATCAGCGGCTCTGGCAGAATAGAGCAGATAGCAGCAGCAGATCTGGCAGACTGGAATTGGTAGCTGCAGCAGCTCTGGCAGACTGGAACTGGTAGCTGCAGCAGCTCTGGACGCTGGTGCTATGTGAAGCATGCAGCTTCTCCCACTTTTTCCCTCCCCACACTAGAACCTCTCCCTAATGCTAATCCTCTGTCCCTGTTAGACGGGGTTCTTTTCCCTACACTATGCAGTCACAAATGCATGCCAGCTACGGCTATTTAGAAGCGCTGCCCCAACCAAGAGGGCCACTGAGCGTTGCAGCATCCAATTGGACAGCTACTCCCCAGGTGACACCTATGGAGACTGTGGGGGAACATCATTGTCCTAAGACTGCACTCCATTCCAGAGGCAGCAAGGTGGCACTTGCTGGGTGGAGTAGAGCCTACACCCACAAACACTGTGGTAAAGGAAAGGTCAATATGTGCTGGTGGGGAGGGTTTCATTAAAAAAAAACTTGTCGGAATTTCCGAACATTGGTGACGTACAACACGTACGACGGGACTATAAAAGGGCAGTTCAATACCAAGCGCGCCACCCTTTGGGCTCCTTTTGCTAATCTCGTGTTAGTAAAAGTTTGGTTAGAGACAATTCGCGCTTTTTCAGACTCGTGCTTTTCAGTTCATTTTTCTGCTGTTCAGTTTGTGCTTGTGGGTTTGTATCTGGTCTTCAGTTGCTGATTTTCAGGTCGCTCTTCACAGGCCTTGCTGTTCTTCAGTGCGTTCTGTTACTTCGTTCTGACCAGCCGACCGTTTTGAAGACATGTTGCGTGTACATACTCATCGTAGAGTTTATGCTGTGCAGGGGCTTGGTGTTTGGGTTCTTACTTTGACACAAGCCCAGTCCATGAGCAGGGTGGGGAGGCATTCATGGATCAAGAATTGGTTGCTCCAGCTTAACCATTTCTGTCACATGCCTTTGCTCCGTGAGATCTGTGAGAATAATCCTGATGATTTCAGGAACTTTTTCAGGATGACGGACCCCGTTTTTCACCGGTTGTTAGCTTTGCTGACCCCTTACATCAGCAGGCAGGATACCTGCATGAGGCAAGCCATCACTCTGGAGCAGAGGTTAGTCGCCACGTTGCGGTACTTGGCGGCGGGGAGAAGCCTGCAGGACCTCGAGTTCTCGACAGGCATCTCCCCCCCAGGCTCTGGGGATCATTATCCCGGAGACCTGTTCTGCCATCATCCAGGTCCTGCAGGACTATATTAAGGTAGGATTTTTATCCTTTAACATCACATTTTATTGTATTTAATGTTTGATAATATATTGTGTTTCTTTCCTCATTCCCTAATTACCATGATTGTAATATGCTGTGAATGTCCCCTTTGTCCTCATGCATGCTGGAATGTTTTAACATTTTTTTTTGTCCTTCATACATATTTGCCTTTATTTATCTCCCCAGCATGCTCTCCTGGGCCTATATCCACCTCGCCTAGTCACTTAACAATGTATTTTGTCAGCTCCATAGTAGTGCTTTACCCTAAACACATCCTAAAATGTGTACAAATGTTATTTGTGTCCTTAAATTCTGGCAGAGTGCCAGAGGCTTTTTTTTTTTTTGGGTCCCAAACTCATTTGGAACCCTCCCCCCAATCGCTAAGTCAACCCATAACAATCCTCTATCTGCTGACTTTGCCAAACCAATACACACTATACCTACCTCTTTTGTGGTCAGATTTCTGTATGAATTCCCCAAAGCAAGTAGTGCAAGGGCCTGCCTGAATACTTTCAAATGGTACTGTTTAAAGTTTTTGTATCTTATTATTATCTTGATAGACAATTGCAGAATGTTAAAATTGTGCTCCAATTCGGACAGTGTGTATTTATATTTTTGTATTATGACACTTATTACCTGTCCAGTGGGCTGCCAATAGTGTAAGTAAGGAGGGGCTGGCCAAAGTAATACACATTATTTAGGCATTCATCTCTCAATGAAGTAGAGAGAGTTACCTGTCCAAAACATCTCCCCCCCAAAATTTTAACAATGGGCCATCAGAGGGGGTGAGGAATCTGATAGGTGGACCTTATACTTTTGTCTTTAAATACTCCCTAAAATAAATGTTATACTGATGTTGGCCAAGAATGTTTGTGTCTAATCTGCTTTCAATGTTTATGTGCAAAATGACAAATTTTTTTATTCTTGTTTGACTCCACAGTTTCCTTCCAACCCACAGGAATGGCAGACTGTGGCCTCACACTTTGCCCAGTGGTGGGACTTTCCTAACTGTGGAGGGGCAATTGATGGGAAACACGTCCACATAGTCCCACCCCCCAACTCGGGGTCATACTATTATAATTACAAGGGGTTCAATAGTATTGTGATGTTGGCGGTGGTGTCGGCTACTTACGAGTTCCTGTATGTGGACGTGGGGAATAATGGCCGGATGTCGGATGGTGGAGTCATTGCCCAGACCGAGTTCTACAGGCGTCTCCAGAATGGCAGCTTGGGCTTGCCACCTCCAGAAGACAATGCGGAAGGACTCCCATTCGTCTTCGTTGCAGATGAAGCGTTTGCACTGGGGGACCATCTTATGCGGCCATTCCCTATGAGGACACTCACCCCGGACCAGAGGGTTTTTAATTTCCAGCTGGCCAGAGCCAGAAGAGTGGTGGAGAATACGTTTGGAATAATGGCCAGCTGGTTCTGCCTATTTCTTACACCGATACACATGGCGAAATATAAACTCAATCACATCATCCTGTGTTGCTGTGTTCGCCACAACTTCTAAGGAGAAATTCTTTCAACTATGCTGCCTCAGTTGGGCCTGAGGCCGGAATTCATATTAATGAACCAACCCTGATGGCGCTTGAAACTGGCCGTCCTGGCTTGCCTCCCCAGAGTGCCAGCGAGGTCCGTATAAGATACATGGAATGCTTTGCGGGTAGGGGGCCATCGATATGCCAGAAAATGTCTGAGACATTTTTAAAATAAAAATATATTTGAAACGGAACAAGTATTTGCTTTGATTTACTGCTTGGCTTTCTTTTAGCTGTCTCCTCGGTTATCTTTTATTAATGTTCTAATTTTTTGGCCTTTTTCTTCAACAGTGCAAACGAAATTTCGTTGACACATGAGGTGACAATCTCTTCTTCGGCTAACTATTATTATTATGTTGTGGGTATGCCACACACACACCTTGTTTTTTTTTGTTAATGTATGTAATGCATAACTGACAAAAATATTAATAATTTTCAACACCATGACCGAAATTTGGGTAGTCATGAAAATGGCGTGATTGTGTAAAATTAGAAAGCACTGTTGGGTGTTATTTACTAAACGAAAATACACTTTGCACTACAAGTGCACTTGAGACTGCACTGAAACTGCACTTGTAGTGCTAAGTGGATTTGCCTTTAGTAAATAACCCCCATTGTCACTGAAAACAACAACTTTACTACAAAAAATGCTTTTGAGCATTGAAAGAAGAAGCCACACATTGTTGATTATCAATCTTTTTAATCAAAGCACAATCACATGTGTATTTCTAAAAGGGTTTTTGAACAAACCAACATGTTTGTTGTATAACATTTTTAAAGGTCACATTAAGTAGAAATTGCCTTTTATTAAGGTAAAACAGGCATGTTTAAACCCATAAAACAATACACAACTCTGGAACTTACAAAGTTCAACTTTTATAAAGTGAAGGCAATATCAGACATGAGTATGTACAAACTGTGTTTGATATTGCGGTCAGCAGATGGGGTGATGTCACCCCTGTAAAAGCCAAATTTAGAAGATGCACACAAATTGCCTAATGTCAAGATGTGCTAGCTGCCATCATGGGGGATCAATGGACGTGTTTTGTGGGTGCAACCCCTTCCTCTCAGCTACTTTATTATTGAGGAAGGGGTTGCACCCACAAAACGTGTACATTGATCTCCCGTGATGGCAGATAGCACATGTTGACACACTGTGTGCATCTTCTAAATTTGGCTTTTAACATACGTAAAAAAAATTTTGTTACAAAAAAGAGAATAAATTTAGGGATTTCTGGGTGTTTTAGATTCTCCCTAAAACATCAATGATGTTCTTTATTTTGTTTTGAACATCATTGATGTTTTGCTTTATGTTTTCTAAATCTCGATTACACCCCATTATCTCCCGATGAGGATCTGGGCACTTTCACTGGTGAAATGACATTCCTCTTCCACAACATCCCGATCACCTACAAAAAAACAAAAAAACACACCATGTATTATAAATATGCAGGCATCCATCTCTTACCTGAAGCTGTGGTCACAGACACTCACCTGTTGGGGTGAAAATTTCTACAGTGTCTCCCTCCTCCTCCTCTGGTTGGGTTTGGGGGACATCCCCTTCTTCCTGAGGTGGGGGGGTCCCTGGTGTCCTCTGATGAGTGGTGTCCTCCGAGTCTTTTCACCCCTATGTGAACAAAAATAGGTATACTTAGCACTCAGATATTTGATGGCAGAAATAGGAATATGAAACATTGCCTGGAAGTGGGGTACAATTGTCTGTTTTGTCAGAGTTCCAAGCTAAAGAAATTTTTTTTGTCCTTTGTAAAGCTTGAATACTTACCTGTTTTGTGTAAGCTTCACAGATGGAGACACCCCTATAGTATCCACCGGAGAACCTGTGTGGGCCCCCTAATAAAAAGGGTGTTATTTTGTCCCACACTAGTGCTCCAGCGTCCAGATGTGTACACAGCTGCTGAGTGTCCTCTCCTTACACAGAATCTAGTTAGCATTTCATTCTAGTTACAAACCCATCTAGACAACAAACTTTTTTTAATAGAAGTAGGCCCGAAAAACCGTATTGAACTGCATCTGGCCAAAACATCGTATTTTAGTGGCCGAACGAACAATGTTTCCTACGATTAATGTGCCCATGAACATGAAAGTTGCCATTTTAAAATGTACAACAGTAAAGAAAAGCACGTGGAGCAGCACGAATGTCATAAAAAGTAAGAATAGGAACACAGGAAAACTACTTACTTTTTTGCAGCACTCTCCTGATCCTTCTATACTGATTGTGCTCACTTAATTTGAGGTCCGATCACCATTTCCTCAGTTGATCCTTGGATCGCTGTACCCCAAAATTCTTCTGCAGACTCTTTACAACTTTAGTCATGATTTTGGCCTTTCTCACATTTGGGTTGGGGTAAGGTCCATACTTCCCATCATAGTTGGCCCTCTTCAATATGTCCACCTTCTCAACAAAGGCCATATTTGAGGCCTTAAATAGCCTCCGGGATTGTGACGTTTCTGGCTCCGGGCTTTCCTCCTCCTCCTCGTTGCTGCTACAGTGGGGCAAAAAAGTATTTAGTCAGCCACCAATTGTGCAAGTTCTCCCACTTAAAAAGATGAGAGAGGCCTGTAATTGTCATCATAGGTATACCTCAACCATGAGAGACAAAATGTGGAGACAAATCCAGACAATCACATTGTCTGATTTTTGAAAGAATTTATTTGCAAATTATGGTGGAAAATAAGTATTTGGTCAATATCAAAAGTTCATCTCAATACTTTGTTATATATCCTTTGTTGGCAATGACAGAGGTCAAACGTTTTCTGTAAGTCTTCACAAGGTTGTCACACACTGTTGCTGGTATGTTGGCCCATTCCTCCATGCAGATCTCCTCTAGAGCAGTGAAGTTTTGGGGCTGTCGCTGGGCAACACGGACTTTCCACTCCCTCCAAAGGTTTTCTATGGGGTTGAGATCTGGAGACTGGCTAGGCTACTCCAGGACCTTGAAATGCTTCTTACGAAGCAACTCCTTCGTTGCCTGGGCGGTGTGTTTGGGATCATTGTCATGCTGAAATTCCGATGGAAAAAGTCCGATGGAGCCCACACACGGTCGGAATTTCCGACAACAAGCTCCGATCGCACATATTCCATCAGAAAGTCCAACCATGTGTACAGGGCATTACTATGCCTTGTTTGGGAAACCCACATGCTTGTTTTGTTCAGGGAATGATCTGAAACAGAAGACTACTTACCTTACTCAAACTGTCAGTTCTTTCCCCCCTTCTCCAGTGCCAGAATGCAAATGTTGACGTCCTTATGTACAATGTATGATCAGCGGTGGCCACTGCTCTGGCATTGTACATGATGATGTTGGAGACGAGCAAGAAGAGTGTCTTCACAACTGGTACCATTGGGGAGGAAAACTGTGGGACCATGGAGTAATCCTCTAATTTAGATCATTCCTAGACAAAATAAACATTATATTCTGAATTAACTGAGAATTGGGGGGATTTTGTTTATTTGATCTCTTGCCTGGAGTTAGGCTTTCAAATTGTGCCAACATGCTTGTGTGTGTCTGAATGCCAGGCAGTTCCTCCACCTTAAACCATCGCCTATGTGGCCAACCCCATAAGTCTAACCCTGACACAACTCCTTTCTTGGTCAAAAGGATCACAAAAACAAATTATTATTTTTGTTGCAGCAGTTAAGAGAATAGAGTGGAGAAGGTGGAACATTTACATAGACGCTGTATTTACTTTATTAAGTACATACTTATGCTTGACAGTAGCTAAATGTTTTAGCAATTTTTACCAACCAATCCATATATTACAGCTCATATGTACAGTATATTTTCCACCTAAATGTAATCTTGCTCTGTCTCATGTTAAATTACTAGTTCTTCATTGTCTTTAATTCTCTCACACACAGTATCTAACCAGCTTCCTTTTCATTCAGGCACTTTATTTCAAACAGGTGACCTGCTTTTTTCAGTCCACAATGTTCTCTTTTCCATTCCCACGAATTCCTTTGGAGAGGTTTACACAAAATTTGCATTCATTCCCTGGTCATCCAAGACTGTTATATTGTCCAAACCCCCAAGGATTTTCTTTCTTTACATGTTTTTCCTTCTTTCTTTTGTTTCTCTTTTTCTACTCCACTAATTCCCTCTGCACCCGCTGTCTGCTAATGTCTACCCCCCTCTCTATTAATCTCAGATTGCTCAGTGGCCAGAGGAGCTCAGGGGAATAGAATGTGTTGGATTTTATGTTCTGGCTCACAGAATAGAGCCTGATTATGTCCGGTGTTGTCACTTATTTTCTGTCGCCCTGATACATTAGTACAACCTGTATTGTAAGACAGTGAAGAACTATTCTTGAGATAAGACTGTTTTGGCCAAAAGAACTAACCACAGAATTATGTAGTTCTTATATACAGAGAAAATAGATATTAGGGTCAATTCAGAAAGGACATGGACTAAACAAATCTTAATTTTAATACTATATTTTATCTCCTTATATTCTGTCAAAAATGTTTTGTTCACCCTTCAACGTTATATATACCAGTCATTATGTGTTTGATATTTTTTCCACAAACAGTAGTATTTTATCTCCAGTTGCTTTCATTTACCTCCAGCTTTCTTTTTAATGCTAGTGAAATGCAATATGAGTCTCAGAAGCTTGGTAGTTGAGAGAGTTTTCTTCCTGTATATTGACTTAGATTAATGTGTCCTGCCAGCATGGTAAGCAGAGTTAGAAGGGAAGAAACACATAATGGGACTTCCTTTATTGGAGCTTTATAGTCAAGGTAGTGCAGTTAGTGGCTGCTGCAGAGCATTTTAAGGAGCCCTCAGTGTTCCCACTCAGTAAGATTTATGTGTTGCTGCCCTATGTGTGTGCTTTCAAAAGACACAACCACAACTAATACATTTTATGTGATCTGTAGGTTGACAGCCCTATCCCCAGGTTTGAACCCACAATTAAAAAAAATGTATTTAATTAATCTACCAAATCTCCACTAACCTCACTTCTTGTATAAAGCACAGTATTAGCTAACTGCACTGCACTGGAAAAGAGGATTGTGAGGATAATGAGGTTTTATAAATCCCAAACTGTGTGGAGAGAATGGGGGAGTAGTACTGAATATCATTCCACCTTCATTTTCTCCTGAATTGACTAGTAATTGACCATAATTGCCCCTTGTGAACAAGGCCTTAAAAAAAATGAAGGCCATCATAAACCTTCACCAACCCATCTTCAAAAGACTCCTGAGGACCTGTCAAAAAAGTGGGGTCATACACAATCTGTGAGTAGCTCAGGAATACACATCCGTGAGTCTGGGGGATTTTGACCTAAAATTGAACATTCCTATATCTCAAATCCTCAACTCTAATAATATTCCATAACTCCTACTGTAATAAAGTTACGTTCATGAAAAAGGTTATGCCAATGTATAATCAGTAAGACACCAAACACGTCTATATTTTATTGTCTAGAAGGCTAATAAGACACAATAGACTCGCCGAGAAAAAAGATACATAAGATCTAAATCATATTTGGTATCTAACAAATCATAATTTCATTCTGCTGAATGATATGCTAGTTGTTGGATTGTGGAACTCTAGATGTGTTCAGGATAATTAGCATGAAAATTGTGTCTTCTGAACATAATAGAATATGCTCTCTAACAAACCCTTTGGACCATTTGGATGGATGAAGTTGGCTCTGTGATACCTTCTCAAAAGTCAAGAATAAACTGTTGCATTAGTACAGGGGTAGGTGACCCCCGGCACAGGACCCACAAGCGGCACGCGAAGCCTCTTCTGCCGACACTTGACTCCCTCCGCATCAGCAGAGCAGCGCAGGGAAGTTTCAGTGAGACACTAATGCATTCCAATTTCAGAATTCCCCATGCCTACCTGCACTGAGGGGGAGGCACTGTGCCCCCCACACATTGTAAAAGATGGGAAACATTGTTTGGTTCTCTAGCTTTGCTGTAGCTGGGATCATCAGCTTTTGTGATGGGGAAGAGATTAGGTGCAGTTCTGCTGGGGGGCAGTCCCTGTTTCCAGATGGACTGTCATTGGCCACTGCTAAAGCCATTCACAGTCCTGCTAACCCTGTCCACCATCTGGAGGAAGATGACTTGCTTGATTGCCACTACCAATCTCAGAAAGAAGGGATTTCACTGATTGAGAAAACCACAATCAAGTGACAGTTTGTGGAATTACTGTTGAGCTCCTGGGAACTTTGTTGACAATATTCCTGAACCTTTGCGTCACTTACTACTAAACCCCTACACTCTGTGTCCCTTTAAGCCACAGCCAGTATTCAGCGCAATGAAAAACACACCCAACTTTTGCTATGGCGCAAAGCGCTGCACTTTTTCTCAGCTGCGGGGGCACACAGGCCCACTGCTTTCAGAAAATGCCCCTGATCTGAGCTCATCATTGCGCATCCATTCTAGATGCTTGTATGTGACATCACATACAAGCATCTGATGAGTATGCCAGGACAGGTAGATGTGTCTCATCTCTGCTTCCTTTCACCACTCTGCATATCACGTGTATCATAGATGAGAAGAGGGTACAGCGGTGGGGAAAATGAGCAAGAGAGGTTCAGATGTGGGACAGAAGAGCAGGAGGGTACAACGGAGGGGCAGATGTGCAGGGAGGTACAGTGGTGGAAGAGATAAGGGGTTCAGCAGTGGGACAGAAGAGCAAGGGGCTACAGTGATGGGGCAGATGAGCAGGGGTGTTCAGTATTGGGCAAGATGAGAAGGGAGTAATGCCCTGTAAACAAAATGTGTGATCGGAGCTTGTTGTTGGAAATTCCAACCGTGTGTGGGCTCCATCACGCATTTTCCATTGGAATTTCCGACACACAAAGGTTGAGAGCTTGCTATAAAATTTTCCGACAACAAAATCAACAAAAAGATCCTGTGTACAACAAATCCGATGCACAAAGTGCCACACATGCTCAGAATAAATTAAGAGACGAAAGCTATTGGCTATTATTATTATTATTATTATACAGGATTTATATAGCGCAGACAGTTTACGCAGCGCTTTACAACATTAGGGCAGACAGTACAATTACAATACAATTCAATACAGGAGGAATCAGAGGGCCCTGCTCATTAGAGCTTACAATCTAGGAGGGAGGGTCAAGTTATACAAAAGGGTAATAGCTGTGGGGGATGAGCTAATGGAGAAAATGGTGCAGTTGTTAGATGGAGGCAGGATAGGCTTCTCTGAAGAGGAAAGTTTTCAGGGATCGCCTAAAAGTGGATAAAGTTGGAGACAGTCTGACAGATTGGGGTAGAGAATTCCAGAGGATGGGCGAGGCTCGGGAGAAGTCCTGGAGGCGGATATGGGAGGAGGTGATGAGGGAGCTAGAGAGCAGGAGGTCTTGGGAGGAACGGAGATGGCGATTAGGTTGGTATTTTGAGACTAGGTTAGTGATGTAGCTGGGGGCAGAGTTGTGGATGGCTTTGTAACTTATTGTTAGTATTTTGAATTTAATTTGTTGGGCGAGTGGTAGCCAATGGAGGGATTGGCAGAGAGGGGTAGCAGACACTGAGCAGTTTGTAAGGTGGATGAGTCTGGCAGCAGCATTCATGATGGACTGAAGGGGGGATAGTCTGTTTAAAGGTAAGCCAATGAGGAGTGAGTTGCAGTAGTCAAGGCGAGAGATAACCAGGGAGTGAATCAGGAGCTTTGTAGTTTCATTGGTTAGAAAGGGACGTAGTTTAGAGATGTTGCGGAGGTTGAGGCGGCAAGCTTTGGAAACTGATTCGATGTGGGGCTGAAAGGAGAGTTCAGAATCTAGGATAACACCTAGCACCCTGACATGTGGGGACAGGTGGATGGTTTTGCCATTGCTCTTGACAGAGAAGTCAGGGGAAGAGGAACGTGGGGGAGGAAATATTATAAGCTTGGTTTTGGACAAGTTGAGTTTGAGGAAGTGGTGTGACATCCATACAGATATGTCGGTTAGTAAGTTAGTGATGTGTGAGGAGACTGATGGAGTGAGTTGAGGGGTGGAGAGATAGATTTGTGTGTCATCAGCATAGAAATGATATTGAAAGCTGTGAGAGGCTATCAGCTGACCCAGGGAAGAGGTGTAGATTGAAAATAAAAGAGGTCCAAGAACAGAACCTTGGGGGACCCTGACAGAGAAGGGAAGAGGAGTGGAGGAAGTAGAATTGTAAGTGACACTGAAGGTGCGTTGGGATAGGTAGGATGAGAGCCACTGAAGAGCACAGTCACGGAGACCGAGGGAGTAACGTTTTTTGAGGAGGAGGGGGTGGTCAACCATGTCAAAGGCAGCTGAAAGATCCAGAAGTATGAGTACAGAATAGTGTCCATTGGTTTTTGCAGTTAGTAAGTCATTTGTGAGTTTTAAAAGAGCAGTTTCTGTGGAGTGTTGAGGGCGAAATCCAGATTGAAGGGGATCAAGAAGGTTGTTTTTAATGAGGTGGTCACTCAGTTGGTTGTAAACCAGGCGTTCAAGGAGTTTAGAAGAAAAGGGGAGCAAGGAGATTGGGCGTAGGTTGTTAAGATTGGTAGGGTCCAAGGACGGCTTTTTGAGTATGGGGGTGACCAGTGAATGTTTTAGAGCATCGGGGAAGATGCCAGAGGTGAGGGAGAGATTGAAGATGTGGGTTAGAGAGTGTAGGATGGGGTCAGAGGGTGACCGTAGCATTTGAGAGGGAATAGGGTCCAGGGGACAGGTGGTTAGGTGGGCGATAGAAAGGAGTTTAGCAACTTTGTCTGTAGTAGTGGATTTGAATAGGGGGAGTGTTAGTTGTACCTGTTGACATGGGGTCTTAGCTGGGGGAGATACGTGTAGAATGGAGATTTCATCACGGATTGTATCAATCTTGTTTTTGAAGTGATTAGCGATTTCCTGGGCAGTGAGTAAGTCAGTGGGTGGAGGCGGTGGAGGACAAAGTAGAGAGTTGAAGGTAGAGAAGAGTTTACGGGGATTGGATGAGAAGGTGTTAATAAGAGTTGTAAAATAGGTTTGCTTGGCAGTGTGGAGGAAAGAATAGTATTTTTGGAGGGCAGATTTGTATTGGTTGAAGTCTTCGAGAGACTTAGTCTTGTGCCACAGACGCTCAAGAGCGTGACTACGTTTTTTGAGAATTTTAGTGTCATCTGTTTGCCAGGGTTGTAGGGGTCGAGGCCTGATTCTGCATGTAGTGAGGGGAGTGAGCTTGTCCAGGGTGGAGGACAGAGATTTATTGTAGATGGACATGGCTTGGTTGGGGCAGGACAGGGGAGAGATTTTGTCATAGAGGTGGTCAGTAGCAGAATAGAGGAGAGAGGAGTTGAAGTTGCGAAAGTTTCTACGGCTACTGCCCCGTTTATAGTCCCGACGTACGTGTTTTACGTCACCGCGTTTAGAACGATGGGATTTTCCTACAACTTTGTGTGACCGTGTGTATACAAAACAAGTTTGAGCCAACATCCGTCAGAAAAAATCAATGGATTTTGTTGTCGGAATGTCCGATCAATGTCCGATCGTGTGTACGGGGCATTACAGTGCTGGGACAGATGAGCAGGGGGGTACAGTGTTGGGGCAGATGAGAAGGGAGTTCAGTGGTGGGACAGAAAAGCAGGGGGGTAGAGCAGAGGGGGAGATCTAAAAGGAGGTGTATTAGTGGGACAGATGAGTAGAGGGTTACAGTGGTGGGGCAGGAGAGCAAGGGGAACAGAGGTGGGGCAGAAGAGCAGGGGGGTACAGAGGAGAGACAGATGTGCAGGGGTACATTGGTGGGGCAGAAGAGCTGGGGGGTACACAGGTCAGACAGATGTGCACGAGGTACATTGGTGGGACAGATGAGAAAGCAGGTTACAGTGGTGGGGCAGATGAGCAGATGGGTTCAGTGTTAGGACAGATGAGAAGGTGATTCAGTAGTGAGACAGAAGCGCATGGGGATACGGCGGTGGAGCAGATGTGCAGGGAGGTACATTGATGGGGCAGATGAGCAGGGGGGTTACAGTGGTGGGATGGAAGAGCAAGGGGGTACAGTGGTGGGGCAGATGTGCAGGAGGTACAGTGGTGGGATGGATAAGAAGGGGGTTCAGCGGTGGGACAGAAAAGCAGGGGGGTACAGTAATGGGGCAGATGAGCAGGGGGTTACAGTGGTGGGACAGATGAGCAGGGGGATTCAGTGTTGGGCCAGATGAGAAGGGGGTTACAGTGGTGAGAAAGATGAGCAGGGGAGGTTCAGTGTTGGGGCAGATGAGCAAGGGGTTCAGTAGTGGGACAGAAGAGCAGGGGGGTAAAGTGGTGGGGCAGATCTGAAAGGAGGCGCATTGGTGGGACAGATGAGCAGGGGGTTACAGTGGTGGGGCAGAGGAGCAGGGGGGTACAGAGGTGGGGCAGATGTGCAGAGGTGAAAGGAGATACAGTACATCAGTGCATGAGCAGGGGGTTACAGTGGTGGGGCAGAAGAGCAGGGGGAACAGCGGTAGGACAGATGTGCAGGAGGTACAGTGGTGGGGCAGATGAGAAAGGGGGTTACACTGGTGGGACAGATGTGCAGGAGGTATAGTGGTGGGGCAGATGGGAAAGGGGGTTACAATGGTGGGACAGATGAGCAGAAAAGTTCAGTGTCAGGACAGATGAGAAGATGGTTCAGCGTTGAGACAGAAGAGCATGGGGGTACGTCGATGGAGCAGATATGCAGGGAGGTACTGTGGTGGGGCAGATGAGAAAGGGGGAACATTGGTGGGGCAGATGAGAGTGGGGGGGGTTACAGTGGTGGGACAGAAGAGCAGTGTGGTACAGTGGTGGGGCAGATGTACAGGGGGTTACAGTGGTGGGACAGTTGAGCAGGGGGGTACAGTGGTGGGGCAGATGTGCAGGGTAGTACAGTGGTGGGGCAGATGTGCAGGAGGTTACAGTGGTGGGGCAGATGTGCAGGGGGTTACAGTGGTGGGGCAGATGTGCAGGAGGTTTACAGTGGTGGGGCAGATGTGCAAGGGGTTACAGTGGTGGGGCAGATGTGCAGGCGGTTACAGTGGTAGGGCAGATGAGCAGGGGGTTACAGTTGTGGGACAGAAGAGCAGGGAGGTACAGCGGTGGGGCAGATGAGCAGGGGGGTACAGTGGTGGGGCAGATGAGCAGGGGGGTACAGTGGTGGGGCAGATGAGCAGGGAGGTACAGTGGTGGGGCAGATGTGCAGGGGGTACAGTGATCTGAGGTGTGGAGTTGCAGGAATTGGGGCTGAGCTGAGGTGTGAGAGTGCAGGATGTTAATTTCTCACTACAACTAAATTAGTTTACAGCATTTACTTTATAAAAAATCCTTTTCGTGATTGAGAGTGTGAAGTTGACATTTTTTTGTTATAAAATCGACACACTCAATTTCTTTGAAAACATTTTTCGGCACACTGTGCTCAAAAGGTTGTCTACCCCTGCAATAGAGGATGCTGTAAATGGTGCATGTTTCCTACGAAAACGTGGCTGAGGCTACTATGTGAGTGTGTGTAAAGGTTTAACTGATCAGTATACCTGTCTGTGACGATTATTCTCAGTTTGCTGGTGCTTAGATTGTTGTTTTAAAAGCTGGAATATCTCTGCATAGTGTAAGGAATGAGTGTGTCATTGCTACAACTGTAAACCAGCTTGAGGCAAGTGATATCTATACAGTATGTATTATTTAATTACTGATGTACATCCATGTCCATGTACTTATGGTTAATATTATATCCTGGCTGCAGTAATTCATCTGCATAAACAAACAAAAAAATTCCCAGCACATTTACCAGCTAGCCTAAAAAAAAAAAAAAAACCCAAATTGACCTTGTCTAACAGTTCAGCTGGATTTGGCATGGGGACACATTTGATGTCTCTTAACGTGAAGTGTTAGACAGGGTCAATTTTTTTTTTTTTTTTGCAGGCTAGCTGGTAAGCGTGCTAGGAAATTTTTGTCTGTTTGTGTTGTGTGTTGGCCTTTCTTGTGCACCTTACTGCAAAGGCTAGTTATAAATTGGGGTGCTTTCCATTTTTTTGTATAGCTTGTTCGCTGGATTTGGCGTAGGGACACATTGAATATGATGCCTCCAGCAGCCATTGTGCTCTTTCTGGGGGGCTTACTACAAGAAAACCTGTCCTTAATTTATCCACTTCTATATATTCTCCAATTTGGAGACTCTCAAGAATATAGACTTAGGACCACAGTACACATAGGAGCCTTGATGTAGGCACTTTCCACATATATTTCCAAATGTGTGCAACTAAAACCTCTGTTTTAACGTGAATTGTTGAACAGGGTTTTTTTTTGCAGGCTTACTGGTAAGTGTGCTGAGAAATTTTTGTCTGTTTGTGTCGTGTGTTGCCCTTCTATGTGCACCTTGCTGTGAGGTTAGTTAGAAATTGGGGTGGTTGCCAACTTTTTGTATGGTAGTTCACCCAATTAGTTTGTTTAGATTACTGGTTCATTTCTCAGGAGGGGAATGGCCTCTGCTCACAGAGAACATGTCCTTCCACTTAGCAGGCTTGTTTCTCTTATTTGCCTACAGGTTTAGTGCACTATCCTGTTTGGGGAGGGCTATTTATCATAACACCCTCTCCAAAAAGGGCTACAGATGTAATAGTGGGTTTGAGTTCATATGTGTGTCCTAACTGTTTACATGTGCATTTTGAAGGTATGCAGCTGAATTACTTATGTGTGCATATGCTGCTTTTTTAAAAATTGTTGTATCCATATCTAAGAATCTTTGGTAAAATTTGATTGATTAATTGATTTATTAATTGATACAAACAACACCACATTTTTCCATGCTTTTTTCATAATTGCCTATATCTGTTCCAGGCCAAAAAAAGTAATAATCTTCCGGTACAGAATTGCAGCAGGGTTATACCCATAAGATCTTTTGGATCTCTTCCTCACTTTTGAAAATTCCCAGTCAATTAAAGGAGAAGTATAGCCAAAGCTAGTTTCCTATAGATCACAGGAGTGCAGTTCGCTCTGCACCCCTTTGATCTGTTTTCAGCTGATAGCGGGCTGAAGACTGCTGTCGGCAGACAACACAGAGCTGATCTAGGCTCTAAAAAGATCACGACCCTATGATCGGAATCCGCCCAGAAGCCTGGACTGACAACTGGCTTAGCCTCTGAAAGCCTAAGCCAGCCCCTCCTTCCAACTCCACAGCCCAGCACTCCAGTGACCGGGGGTGGGCAGAGCAGAGAGCCAGAGACTGACAGTCCTTGGCTCTCTGCTCGAAGAATGCTGAGAACTGAGCGATCAGTGGTCTTTGATTGCTCAGTTTTCACTGCAGAGCCGGCAGGGGACAGATGCATTATCAGATCGATACCACATCCACATAGAACTTCTCTTTTGAATTTCAGTTGGGATGTGAATATTCTTGTTTACTGAGTATTGTATGGTCTTTTTATTCAGTGTTTTTTAAATGTATACTTTTTTAAACTTATGTTATATCTCTTTATTTTACTATATATATACATTTATGTTCTACAAATAAATAGTTAATACATAACAATACTGTCCCAGAGCACAATGGGTGAGTTAAAGAGACACTATAGAAGACCCTGGTGGCTTGGTGGCTCTGTTTGTCTGACTGGCACTTCTGATTGATTAACCAAACTAGTCACTCTGTTCGGTGTATAAATGGCATCCTATGGTCTGTGATTGGGTTTTTCTCAACAGGTTGTTAAGAGAATTATGAAAACATGTTAAAGGGATTCTAAAGTTTTACCTGATAACCAATAAAAATATACACATTTTAATATACAAAAGTTTATATTTGAAACAAAGAACAAACATTTTTAGGAAAAATATAGTTTTGTTACTTCTGGACATAAAACATGAAAAAAGTAAATATGTACAAAACAACTACAGTTTCTTTAAGTGTATTCTACTTTTTTAGGCTTTCTGCTGCAAGTTAATCCACACAGAGGGTTTTCAGCTACATGTATCTTGTTTAGAATTAATTTAGTTTATGTATTTTTTAAATTATGACCAAAGGCTTATGGTGCTCCTGTTATAGAAAGGTTACAACCACTCTACATTGTGTAATTGTTCTAAATGTAATGCCTGTTGCATAGCTGGATAATTAAAAAATAAAAATAAAAAATCCTCAGAATTTTGATTTATGCTTCTTTCATCTGAAGTACATTTTTCGAGTTGGACAGCTCTTCCTCGCAATACTGGCAACTCTGTCCATACTATATTTCCCATAACTCCACTGAATTAGCATTACCCAATGTCTGCAAACGCATACCATGGTGCATCAGTTTTGGGAGCTCACGTATGTGTAATGTCACCTCATCATATTGTAGTTTCATCCAGAGCAAACGCAAATGGCGATAACACCAAGGTGTTGCAGCATTGTCACCTGCTGGAAGCGATGACATATGCTTCACATGTATGCATAATATAATTATTAGGATTGAGGGAACCAAGCAAAGTCAGTGCAAACCCTGAACATAGTGCCTGAACTCTACTGAAGTTTATGGGAGCCGTTCAGTTGGAAGCAGGCCTTTTGATGCAGCCTAAAAGGCATTAAAAATTCACAATTCCCTAAATGAACATGCTTAAGTGGATGCCTTAAACTTATATGTGAAGTTGTGCACCAGTATGATGTACTCCGTTTAGAAAGAAAAACTGCTGCCACCAAATGACATTTCCTGGCCAAATTTATATGTTTGTAAAAAAAAAAAAAAACAGCACGGGGTCCATCTCAAATCCATACCAGACCCTTATCCAGTGGATAAAGGTCTAGTATGGATTTTGAGGGAGAACCCCCATGCATAATTTTTTATTTAAAGGAACAGTTCTCCTTGTCTACACAAAAATCACGTAACAAGAATGGTCTGGTAAAGATTTCGAGCAGGACCCCAGGCAAAAAAAATCATCCGGCGATGCAGATGCAATGTCAATCATGATGAACAATGACCCACATCATGATGATCCTCTCTGTACAAAACTGTACAAAAGCATGGAGGTGGTAATATCCTGTTATGGGGGTGTTTCTTTGCAGCAGGGACTGGGGCACTTGTCCGGATAGAAGGAAAATGGATAGGGGCAAAATACCATCACATTTTTGAGGAAAATCTGCTGCCCTCTGACAGAAAGTTGTCAATGGGAAGAAGGTTTACCTTCCAGCATGACAATGACCCAAAAACACACAGCAAAAATGACCACACATTGGTTGAAGGAGAACAAGATGAATGTCCTTACATGGCTTATTCAAAACTCAGACTTAAACCCCATTGAAAATCTGTGGAATGACTTGAAGACTGCAGTCCACAAATGGCCACCATAAAATTGAACTGGACTTGAGCAGTTCTGCAAAAAACAATGTGTATATATTGCAAAGCCTAGATGTGCAACGTTAGTAGAGACATATTCAAACAGACATGTTGGTGTTATATCTTTCACTTGGATGTTATAACTTGCCCTAAGTAAATACAGCTGGATAAAACAAAAACTGTCTCTGTCATCACTTCAGGCTGCAAAGCAAAAAAATGTGATTATTTTAAAGGAGGGTGATTATTTTCTATACCCATTGTATATTGCAGGTTATCAATTATTAGATGTGGTGGCTACATTAGTTTTCTTTTTTTTCCCCTCTATTTTCACCTGGTGATCTGTCCATTAACACACTCCCGGTATTAGGGTGCCTACACTTTGGATGAAGAAGCAACAAATACACCTTTGGAAAGCAGCATTGTCAATCTAGGGGAAGGGGAGTGCTAGATGTATTAGCAGATTTAGTTACACAAAATAAATTAAAGCCAAACTCCAGTTAAAACTTTTTAGGCAGTTGCAGTAACCATTTTTTTTCCTTTTGAGATAAAGGTTTTACATAAGTAATTAAAAGCTCATCATTGTAAGCACCCCTGTCAGAGTTAAATGTTTTTCTCAATCCTCTAGGTGCTACATCTGCTGAACAGCTTACCAGGTGAAAATAAAACAAAGAAAGTCTAAAAAAGGAAACAAATACAGCCATCACATCTAGGATTTGCTAAGCTACAATATATTAAATGTGGCCTTTTGGGTTTATTACCTCTTTAAGGGCCCTTTCACATGGACCTGTCCATGTATGGGCTCCGCTCTGCTCAGCGGAGGATAGCTCCGTCGATCGCCGCTGAGAAGGCAGATGACAGGTCTGTCTCTTCACACTCTGCAGGGACCGACCTGTCAGAGTGCCGCTCTCCTCTATGGAGGATCTGATGAAGACGGACCGTAGAATCTGTTTTCATCCGATCCGCAGACAGAAGGAAAAGTAGGGTTTTTCTCCGTCATCAGAAACGGAGCATAGTGGAGACTGATGTCAGCGGATGTTCATCCGCTATCCCATAGGGATACATGTATGTCCGTTTTTCATCCGGATGGATGAAAAACGGACATATGGTCCGTCCGTGTGAAAGGGGCCTAAAGCAACTGTTTTGTTGAAGGTAATCATGCCAATTTGAAAGAGTACTGTATTTCATTTTAATATACAGGATCTTCTTAAAGTGGAAGTAAATCGATTTAACAGTTTCAAAAAACAGTTACATTACAGGCATGCTGGGAATGATAACTGTCACATTGGTTGTGCTCTCAACCAAACTTTCAAACCATCCAATGGCTGGTGTCATAACTGATCACATGTGCAGCATCATGGCAGTTGAAGATTAAACAGAGGCCAAGATGGCAGCTTCCTTGGCTGAAAACGATAGGAGGGGTTTATTTCCACTTAAAGAGGAGTTCCGCCTGGGGAAAAAAAGTTTAAAAGTCAGCAGCTACAAATACTGTAGCCTCTGACTTTTAACCACCTCAGCCCCGGAAGATTTGGCTGCTGAATGACCAGGCCATTTTTTGCAATTCGGCACTGCTTTGCTTTAACTGACAAGTGCGCAGTTGTGCGGCTTTGCACCCAAAATTGATGTCTTTTTTTCCCCACAAATAGTGCTTTCTTTTGGTTGTAATTGATCATCTCTGCGGTTTTGATTTTTTGCGCTATAAGCAAAAAAAGAGCGCCAATTTTGAAAAAAACACAATATTTTGTACTTTTTGCCATAATATCCCCATTTTTTTAAAAAAAGCAAATTTTTTCTCAGTTTAGGCCAATATGTATTCTTATATTTTTGGTAATAAAAATCGCAATAAGCGCATATTGATTGGTTTGCACAAAAGTTATAGCGTCTACAAAATAGGGGATATGTTTATAGCATTTTTATTATTATTTTTTTTTACTAGTAATAGCAGCGATCTGCAATTTTTATCAGGACTGTGACATTATGGTGGACACATTGGACACTTTTGACACATTTTTGGGACCATTGGCATTTATACAGCGATCAGTGCTATAAAAATGCACTGATTACTGTAAAAATGTCACTGGCAGGGAAGGGGTTAACACTAGGGGTGATCAAGGGGTTAACTGTGTTCGCTCACTGTGTTCTAACTGAAGGGGGGAGGGGACTGTCTAGGGGAGATGACAGATCGCTGTTCATACTTTGTATGAACAGACGATCAGTCATGATCTTCTCCCCTCAGAGAACTGGTGTGTCGCGAGCCATCGCAGGAGCCTGGCAGTCATCGCGACCGCTGGGCACTCGCATTGGCTCCTTGGGCTAGCAGCAGGCGCATGAGCGCGGTTCCGGCGTGCCCCTAGTGGCCACAGGGCGAAGCGACGTTACATAACGTCGATTCGCCCAGCCGTGCCATTCTGCCGCAATAAAACTGCGGCGGCTGGTCGGCAAGTGGTTAATATATGGACACTTACCTGTCCAGGGAGCCCGCGATATCAGCACCCCAGATGATTTTCGTATTGACTCCCGGGTGCTGCCGCCACCATTCCTTGTAAGAGAAACCAGCAGCAAATCCTCTACTGTATGTGCGCGAAGCGCGCTGCAATTTCTATCTGCCCGGCGGAGGAGGAAGGAGGAGGGGCCAAACTTCTAAGGAACGGAGCGGTGCAGTCTCCCGGAAGTGGGGAAGGGTACCTGTCAAAAACAAGTATCTGTTCCCCCCTCCCCCCTGAAAGGTGCCAAATGTGGCACCGGATGGGGGGGAGGAAGCAAATAAGTGGAGGTTCCACTTTTGGGTGGAACTCCGCTTTAAGTATCCAGCTGGAGAGCTAAGACATGAACTTTTTTAGGCTCTTAGTCCTACAGGCATATACCTCAGGCTGCCCTCTGGTGCTGCAGTAGAGCAATTTGCTCCAAATGGCAGACATTGTCTCAGGTTTAATTAAAGTACATGTGAACCCTCACCTTGTAAAACAACCCATTCAGTTTAAAATAGAAATGAAAGGCAAAACATTTGTGTAAACATATAAAAAACATTATAAATATCTTTTTTCTATTGAAAAATCTGTTCTCAGCTTCCTAAGGAGCTCAGCGAGCTAGGGGGAGGAGAAACTGCAGCATACTGGACTTCCCAGTGAATGGCCGTGCGGGGGGGGAGGGGGGTTGGCGTGTCAGCACAAGTCTAGTTATTGAAGGAGAGCAGGCTGAGTTCCCGGCACAACCAGAAAACTGACTATACTGTAATGCATAGCATGGTTAGTTTTTAATAGGAAAGCAGAGGGTCTGGCAGGAATACCACAGATTTCACACACAGGAAGCAATGCAAAGAGAACAGGATATTTTTTTATACAAGTACATGGTATAGCAGGCACCGTTAAGGAATATGAAATATTGGAGTAACATATTTTTTAAACGTAAGACTGCAGCAACAAGCTTTGTAAACACACTCCAGTTCACCAACACTCTCATAAATAATTTTTGGACAAATACCATAGATGTCAGATTGTCAGACCAGGCCTTAAGGACTTACTGCATGTTCAAAAATTATATAATAGCTTAGGTGGTGGTGACTATAAAAATATTCATTATTTTCCATACTAATAATAGGACAGAGGTACAGTATCTCACAAAAGTGAGTACACCCCTCACATTTTTGTAAATATTTTAATATATTTTTTCATGTGACAACACTGAAGAAATTACACTTTGCTACAATGTAAAGTAGTGAGTGTACAGCTTGTATAACAGTGTAAATTTGCTGTCCCCTCAAAAAAACGCAACACACAGCCATTAATATCTAAACCGCTGGCAACAAAAGTGAGTACAACCCTAAGTGAAAATGTCCAAATTAGGCCCAATTAGCCATTTTTCCTCCCCGGTGTCATGTGACTCGTTAGTGTTACAAGGTCTCAGGTTTGAATGGGGAGCAGGTGTGTTAAATTTGGTGTTATCGCTCTCACTCTCTCATACTGGTCACTGGAAGTTCAACATGGCACCTCATGGCAAAGAACTATCTTAGGATCTGAAAAAAAAGAATTGTTGCTCTACATAAAGATGGCCTAGACTATAAGAAGATTGCCAAGACCCTGAAACTGAGCTGCAGCACGGTGGCCAAGACCATACAGCGGTTTAACAAGACAAGTTCCACTCAAAACAGGCTTCGCCATGGTCAACCAATAAAGTTGAGTGCACATGCTCAGTGTCATATTCAGAGGTTGTCTTTGGGAAATAGACGTATGAGTGCTGCCAGCATTGCTGCAGAGATTGAAGGGGTGGGGGGTCAGCCTGCCAGTGCTCAGACCATACGCCGCACACTGCATCAAATTGGTCTGCATGGCTGTTGTCCCAGAAGGAAGCCTCTTCTAAAGATGATGCACAAGAAAGCCCGCAAACAGTTTGCTGAAGACAAGCAGACTAAGGACATGGATTACTGAAACCATGTCCTGTGGTCTGATGAGACCAAGATAAACTTATTTGGTTCAGATGGTGTCAAGCGTGTGTGGCGGCAACCAGGTGAGGATTACAAAGACGAGTGTGTCTTGCCTACAGTCAAGCATGGTGGTGGGAGTGTCATGGTCTGGGGCTGCATGAGTGCTACTGGCACTGGGGAGCTACAGTTCATTGAGGGAACCATGAATGCCAACATGTACTGTGACATACTAAAGAGCATGATCTGCTCCCTTCGGAGACTGGGCCGCAGGGCAGTATTCCAACATGATAACGACCCCAAATACACCTCTGACAACCACTGCCTTGCTAAAGAAGCTGAAGGTAAAGGTGATGGACCGGCCAAGCATGTCTCCAGACTTAAACCCTATTGAGCATCTGTGGGGCATCCTCAAACAGAAGGTGGAGGAGCACAAGGTCTCTAACATCCACCAGCTCCTTGATGTCCTCATGGAGGAGTGGAAGAGGACTCCAGTGGCAACCTGTTAAGCTCTGGTGAACTCCATGCCAAAGAGGGTTAAGGCAGTGCTGGAAAATAATGGTGGCCACACAAAATATTGACACTTTGGGCCCAATTTGGACATTTTCACTTAGGGGTGTACTCACTTTTGTTGCCAGCGGTTTAGACATTAATGGCTGTGTGTTGAGTTATTTTGAGGGGACAGCAAATTTACACTGTCATACAAGCTGTACACTCACAACTTTACATTGTAGCAAAGTGTAATTTCTTCAGTGTTGTCACATGAAAAGATATAATAAAATATTAACAAAAATGTGAGAGGTGTACTCACTTTTGTGAGATACTGTATATAGAAGTTACAATTGAGACACAATTATTATTTTAGATTATTATTATTTTTTTTTTTTTGCAAGCCTGAAGAATGCAAGCTTTATATGCTCATGCCAACCTGCTCTTTATACTTATTATTACAGTTATTGAGGCGTTGAGAGAAAATGCCATGAAGACAGTGAAGAGAGGAATAAAACCAGAGATAAAGAGGAAATGTTCACCCAAGTGCTTTAAAGGGATTAAAGATGGGCTCAGTTGGCAGGAAGTTTGGCTGAATAGAGAAGGGGAGGCCAGCTGGTCTAACAGTGGGGGATATGTGCGCCATGAGCCTGGCAAGTCAAACATAATCGCTTAAATAATATTATCTGTAACCAGGACCTCTTGATCTCCTCTTCTTCCAATCTGTGAGAAGAATGAACGTTAGGCCTAGGCTCAGCTGCTGCAATGCCTGAAAATTAAGAAGACGGGTACCATGGAAACACAGCATCTTTAATATGCAGCCAGTGCAAGGCCTACATTCTCTGCTCTGCCTGCTTTGAGGACATTAAGATGTAAATTCTTACAGAAGAGTAACACAATAGAAATACAAATCTAACATTTTGCCCCTGTGGGATATAATATGCTGGCGAAATACACATTTAAAAGAGATATTGCAGATTTTGGAGCGTTCATTTGCTTTCCAGTACACAGATAAGTATTTTTTCTGTTAAGTTTAGCAAGAACCTAGTTCATTGCCCTTGAAAAACTTAAATATGCAATGTACAGCTCATAACATGATATTTGTTTTAATATTTGGCAAAAAAAACTGATTTGCAGAGACAGTGACATTTTGAAATGTGATAATGAGGGCTTATAGGGTTTGATTAACTAAAGGCAAATAGGCTGTTCACTTTGCAAGGGAAGTTGCACTTTGCAAGCTTAGTGAATGAGGTGAAGCTCTGCTGGCTTCCATCATCCAATCATGTGCAAGACATCATTGGTAATTTTTTTGCAAAGTGAATTTTCACCGCATTCACTAAGCTCTGGAGAAAATTTCCTTGTAAGGTGAACAGCCTAGTCCCCTTAAGTAAATAAACCCCATAGTGTTCTATTATAGTTTAGACCTTACAGTGCAAAATAAAAGAATAAAGTGTAAGTGTATCTACAACAGGTTTTCCCATTTTGGATACAGTAGGGAACAGTTAAAACCAATGTCATATTTTTTTGCCATCTCTATTTCATTAGGGGGGGTGGGGGTCCTCTTGTTTTCCTGTCATGTAGACATAACAGGAAGTAAGTGTACATCTCTCCAAAGTGAAGAAAATGTTCTTTTATATAGTCGGCACAATTATGCCCATTAAAATAGTTCTCTTTTCTTCCTGTTCTGGTGATTACTCAAAATTTAGAATTTTCCCTCACTTTTACTTCTGCTGACAGCAATCAGCAGGACAACTAAAGAGAGCAAATCTCCCCAGCAGGGAAACATACAGCAAAAAAATTCTGACAGGGGTTCTTACTCCTCACCACTGTATTTAAACCTAAGAAAAAAATGTTAGGTTTAGATACACGTTATACTGTGTTCCTCTACTACCCACTGCAAATCCAGGGCAAATAGAGAGCATGATGGAACATAGCAGCTTCACAAATCAGTGGGTCAAGTTCATAGATGGCAACCATCAAATTTAAAAGGTGCAAAAAACAAAGGCATGCAGTAACACAAACCCAAAATCGAAAAACTCCACTAAGTACAAATTTATATATAACTTGGACATATACTGTAATATATGGAGAAATAAACACATGTTATGGTATCCCCATGAAAGGAAACATGGGAAGTTTCTAACTGTTGCCACTTTCCATGAGCATGTCCATTTTCATGTCAAAACTGTAGATCTGATTACAAAACAAAATTATCTTGGAAAAGGAACCACCGTATTGTACCTAAACATACTGTACCTTATTTTGTAAAGAAAGTATCAAGGTGTCCCATGGGTTCATGAGGCAGTAGCATACAACTACCAATTTTTGTTCAAATAAACAATTTTGAGATTGTTGATCTGTGCGGTCTTCCACAGTTTTTGCTGGTTTTTCAATATATGCAGACCTATGAACGGCATATGGGAGCAAGCATGGGGGGGTCCATGTGGCCTCTGTTATGTTGGGGAGACCATGCAAAAAACCTAAGGACTGCATTGCAAGGCAAAAGTATGCCATTTGGGATAAGCAGGTGGAATTACCATTGGTAAGACACTTTGTGGAAAGAAGTCATACTGTTTCTCAGATATATAGCCAGTATATGGCTATTGATCATATTCCTAAATTAATGAAAGGTGGAGACAGGAAGCTGATACTTAAAAAGAAGGCGGTAAAGTGGATAAATTATTTGAATACTTTACAGCCATTGGGGTTAAATGTCAACTTTGATCCACCAATAATTTCCACTCGCCTGTTCGCATTGGTGAGTGGAATTTAGCTGAGGGCGAGTAAGGAGCCATATCAGAGGGGGAGGATGCTGCCGGCAGGTGGGGTTAAATGGGAGCCGATTCTGCGATCAGCCAGTAAACTGTGGGGAAGGGAGAGGAGAGGAAGAGGAGAGCTTGCCAGATCACACAGAGAGGGGATCTCCGTTGTGAAACAAAGTGCAGCCTCCTGGACCAGCTCCTATGATAGACAGCGCACTGGTCCAATGCCAGGAAATTGAAGTAGTGTGACGTCTAGGAGGCAGGGTTTGTTTAAAAGCGGAGATGCCCTCTCTGTCTGATCCAGCTGGCTCTCCTCTTCCTCTCCCTTTCCTGCAGTTTCCTGCCATTCGCTGTGAGGAGAATCGGCTCTCATGAGGCTACATTGATGGGCACTGATAGGCTGCGCTGATGGGCACTGGTAGGCTGCATTGATGGGCACTGGTAGGCTTGCATTGATGGGTACTAATAGGCTGCATTGGTGGGCACTGAAAGGCTGCATTGATGGGCACTGATAGCTTGCATTGATGGGCACTGATGTGGCTGCACTGATGGGCACTGATAGGCACTGATAGACTGCATTGATGGGCACTGATGAGGCTGCACTGATGGGCAATGGTGAGGCTGTGTTGATGGGCACTGATGAGACTGCACTGATGGGCACTGATGAGGCTGCATTTATGGGCTCTGATGAGGCTGCACTAATGGGCACTGATGAGGCTGTATTGATGGGCACTGATAGGCACTGATGGGCTGCATTGATGGGCACTGATGAGGCTGCACTGATGGGCACTGATGAGGCTGCACTGATAGGCTGCACTGATGGGCACTGATGAGGCTGCATTGATGGGCACTGATGAGGCTGCATTGATTGGCACTGATAAGTCTGCACTGATGAGGCAGCACTGATATGCTGCACTGATAGGCACTGATATACCACACTGATGAGGCTGCACTAATGGGCACTAATGAGACTGCACTGATAAGCACTGGTATGCTGCACCGATGGTCACAAATGAGGCTGCACTGATATGCTGCACTGATAAGCACTGATATGCTGCGCTGATAAGGCTGCATTGATGGGCAATGATAGGCACTTATAGGCTGCATTGATGGGCACTGATGAGGATGCACCGATAGGCACCGAAGAGGCTGTATTGATGGGCACTGATGAGGCTGCACTGATGGGCACTGATGAGACTGTACTGATGAGACAGCACTGATATACTGCACTGATGGGCACTGATATGCTGCACTGATGAGGCAGCACTGATATGCTGCACTGATGGGCACTGATATGCTGCACTGATGAGGCTGCACTGATGGGCACTAATGAGACTGCACTGGTATGCTGCACTGATGGGCACTGATATGCTGCACTGATAGGCACGTATATGCTGCATTGATGGGCACTGAAAGGCTGCATTGATGGGCACTGATAAAGTTGTTGTTGTTAATATTTATGTTTGTAACTTAATTCTGCATAAAACATTTAACAGTGTCATTTTATTAAATAATTTATGAGGGCATGTTTAGGGGCAGAATTAGAAGTGGGGCAGGGTAGGGGTTGGGTGGGGCAACTGGTGGCGAGTAAGGGCTCTTTCTCACGGGGCGGATCAGTGATGATCCGCCCCGTGAACACCCGCTTGCTCAGCGGGGATCGCTCCGCCGATCCCCGCTGAGCAGGAAGATGACAGGTCCATCGCTGCACACTGTGCAGCAACGGACCTGTCAGAGCGCTGCTCTCCCCTATGGGGGGATCGGATGATGACGGACCGTAGTGTCCGTCGTCACCCGATCCGATCCGAAAACGGATGGAAAAGTAGGTTTTTCCTCCGTTACACTTTTCGGATCGGAGCGGGGTCGGATGTCAGCGGACATGTCACCGCTGACATCCGACGCTCCATAGGGATGAATGTATGTCCGTTTTTCATCCGAAAACGGAAGGATGAAAAACGGACATACGGATCCCTCGTGTGAAAGAGGCCTAACTCTTAAAGCTTGGATAGTAGCTCAGGACTTGAAATTTTGAGCCCTGTCTAAAGTATATCTTTAGTAACAAAAACAACAAATTTAAATTTATAACAGAATATCCTTTATTAAGCACACGCATATTATATGTAAACTATTTTAGCAAAAACATACTAGTGTTTGAGAGAACAGAACTAGCACTGTACCATGCATTGTCTGAGTAAACATCCTATGCAGACAAAGGAGGGTATAGCAGAAATCACGATGTAAGTCAGAAGCAGTGAGTACATCAAGTCTGATAAAGATAAAAATAATCAATGTCAAATATAAGCAGACGAGTGGTGCTAGTGAGAAGCATGTATGAGTGCTTCATCTCTGTATTGTCTCTTGCATTAAAAACGATGCACGAGTGCTTCATTTCTGCATTGTCTCTAACAAAAAATAATCTGTCATACGCAGGCACATATAAAGGGAAATCACAGTGAAAATTGCTGTTGTGTGAGCAGGTGTTTTAGCAGTGAACTTGTAAAATGTTATAGATAGTCAGAATCTGGGATATTTTTAACTCTGTCAGGCTTTGACACTAAAACAGAAGTCCAACCCAAACTGTTTTCTTTGTTTTGGAAGAGAAGGACTGGGACCTCTGTATGGTTTTTACTGCTGTCTGAGCCCACATTTATCCCAACTTCCTCTTTTGGTGTCTGGTGACATCTGGGACAGAGAGCTATGGGAAATGTTCCCAGCAGAAACACAGACATCAATAAAAACCTTTTTATTTCCAGTGAGGAGGATTCAGAGCTTCTGCAATAGCTTTACTGCTGGCTGTGTCCCACTTCTAATGTGACTGCTACCCCTTGGAACAAGAAATAAGCAGAGATCTTCCCATTAGGGGAACAGAAGTTCTAACTTTCCCTGTTGTATCCAAATTGTAACAAACGTTTTATCTAAATATAATAATGTGCATATGCATAACTCTTATTTACCAATCAGTTTGAAAAAAGGCTGAACAGTGAAAAGTGAATGGTGCTGGTCACTGTGGATTATTGCATTGTGTATTGTTTTCAGCACAAAAAAAGCCTGCTTGTGCTTTGTGTTGAAAGGAGTTTTAGTTCTTCGTACTTCCTGAGCATTGTTGTGTAGATAATGCTATGATGCATTATGATAAGCTCAATGTCCAATAAGCCATCTGTTTTAAGAAGTGCAGGAATGCTTTTGCATCATGTTTATGGATGTCACTTTCGAAAATTATAGTATGTTACAGATTAAACTTTTTCCGGGTTGTCAAGGTGTCATCAACGCAAAAGCTATAGCTACTTCTGGTTTTGTCTTTCTATTATCTCATGTTCATGTAGTTTTACTCAGTACTGGAATTTTTTCTTGAAAAAATAATTGTAGAATCTATATCAATACAAAATTAAGGCATATTTGACATGTTCTTGGATGATTCAATGAATTCTTCTCCATGCTCTATTCATTAACACCTTTCTACAAACTAGAGAGAATTAAGTTTTTCAAATGGAAGTTTAATATTCAAACCTGGGATTGTCCCTAGTAAACTGGGACATATGCTAGCATTGTTCACTAGTTTTTTTTTGTATATCTCATTGAGACCTCACTGTATTTTACTAGACTGAAATCTAACAGGACACAGTAGAACCATTTCTGGAAACTGTCAGCTGTATAAGAAAAGTAGGCACTGTGTGACACTTTAAACACACAATACCAATTCAGTCTTTACATTAAATGACTATCAGTCATATCTGCTACCATGTTCATAAGGCTCAGTCTACTTTTCTTCTTTAACGGGACTCTCATGTAAAGCCTCTGCAATGCTTGGACTCTTTTCTTTGACCTCCACAAGTCCTCCCGCTGCAATGTGCCCAACTTTAGCTGCTCGCAATCCAATCAGAGCAGGGGGTGAAATGACCGCAGCTGTAGAAGTTATGTTACCAGTTGCTGGCGGTGGACCACTAGTGAGGTAAGCTGTGTATTGATTCCAAAATGATAAAGGGCTAACTCCAACAAGTTGTGTAGGAATATCCCTGGAGAGGAAGTCTTGCAGTTTCATTGGGGTTCCTGAGAGCAGAGGGCCTAAGTTATCCAGAGATAAACGTCTTCCTCTTCTTGAAGAAGTATTATTCCATACATGAGTACTCATATGTACCTGGAGAAGAAAACAGAGGCTGTAGAACATTGCACTGTAAACATATTTCAGTTATCAATTGCTGACCTGTTAGGGGAATTTATATCCTAAAGAGAACTGTGCACTCCTGCTATGGAATGGGTCTTCCTACGCCTCAGGGTATAAAATGGGTGTTTCTACACTTTCTATAACTGTAGAAATGTTTTATGTGTGCCTATCCTTTATGTTGCACTCTCCCTAAGGTACGGTAAATTATATAAATATTCAACACAGAGTTGGCAAAAACTCTCCCCATCATCATGCTACGTTACTGCCTAGATCCTTAAGGACATTTACACAGAGATGAGCACTGCAATAATGGTATTTTTAAGGCTTCCTTCAGAAGGATAAAATATACTGATTTCTAAATGTATAATAATGCCACCTTGCAACTTTGCAACTCAAACAGTAGAAGCCTGCAAAAAAAAAAAAAGATGACTGATATATATACCTTTACGGCAGGTGGCGATTACAATCTTTGCTCTCTTGCAAAACTATAGCCACTGCTGGAATCCAACACTTCTGGGCATGTCATATAGTCTGTCCCCCGCTGTTCTCTGTGTTTCTTCCCACTCAACCATATTTCATTAGTGTTTTCTGTAGTGACATAGAGGACCACAGTAGGTACCACAGTGCACAATGGAGGACTAAACATTCAACATACCCAGAAGTGTTAGATTCTAGCAGTGTCAGTGCAAAAGACCAACAACTGGGGTCACAGCAGAATAAAAAAGTAAGTATGAGTCATCTTGTTTTGTAGGCTGCTTCTGCTTGAGTTCAAGTTGTCTAGTGACAGGTTTGATTTAAAGACACCATAAATGTCATAATTTATGTTTACAGTTTTTATGTATTATATCTAATCGGTCAGTCTTAGATGGAATGCTGTGTGCTTATTACCAAATCATGTATCTTAGTGTTTGTTACAAAGTGGAGATCTTCTAGCTGGAGAACCTACCTTAAGGTTCCCCCTTGTGGTGAACGCCCTTCCACACATATTGCAGGAAAAAGGCTTCTCTCCTGTATGAATCCGCTCATGAATCTGCAATGCACTGGCCGATGAGAACATCTTCTTACAAACTATGCACAGATGCTGCTTAGGGCTGCGTCTCAAAGGAGGGGAGAGGGATGAGGCCAGCGGTAGCCCTGGGAGCTGAACCAGTGCCAGTGTCTGGGGTGGGCTTAAAGCTTCACTCTTCAGTAATATTTGGGCTGGAGGTGGGCGTTTGGGGCTGCTCATTGGCTGAGGAGGAAAGGTTTGGCTCACCTGGTGTGCCTGTAGCACATGCTTCTTCAGAATGGATGCCTCCAGGAAGCTTTGTTTGCAAACCAAACAATGGAACAATCCATCTTTGGTGTGGCATTTCTCATGCTCCCCCAGTGACTCAGTGCTGGGTAATTTCTCAGAACAAAAATCACACACATGGGCTTCCTCTTTATGGGGACTTCCCTCAGCTGTGGTGCTTATTTGTGTATCTTGATCTTTCTGTTCTGTATCGATTTTTCCATTAAGACTTTTCTCATCTGTATTTTCTGGATTCTTGTTTTCCTCAGCTTTGTCTTCCTCCTCATTACCTAAATGAGAACTATTTGCTTTCTCTAGATGTGAGCCTGGTTCTGTTGACGTGCTAAGTGGTTGATCTGGGGAAACAGTTGATTCTGTGGCAGGAAATGGCAAAGGCTGGAGAGCAGCAGAAGGTGATGCCCTGTCATCGTTGTTCTTCACAACAGAAGCTGTGGAGTCATCATCCATGCTTGATATTTCGGACTCTACTAGTGCTGCCTTTTCACTTTCAGATTCACTTACATCCAAGGAATCATCTTCAGTACTAACTTCATCTGAAAAATCTGGAATGCTTTTGTCTTCTATGGTTTCTGTTTTGCTGCCGACTCCAGGTGATATGTCTCCATTTGGAATCTGCCCACCAAGATGCATTCTTATATGCTGCTGGAGAGTGACAGCATTGGTAAACTTTTTCTGGCAAATTGGACATGAATTTTGAGGTTTTGATGACAAACTGGTTTTATGACCTACAAAATGGGCTTTTAAATTTCCTTTAGTTGAAAATGCCCGTCCACATATTTTACACTTAAATGGTCTTTCCCCTCCATGTTGGTTATAATGGAGCCTAAGTGCCCTGGGACAACTTAATACTCGTAAGCAGATGACACACTGGTTTGGAACTGTTGCCTGCTTGTCAATTTTTTCAACTAACTGTTGTAATTTTGAAGTCTCTGAGTATGCCAGTGGTTCAACAGTGTATGAAAAAGGGAAGCTTCCAGATTTAAAATGGCTGGCTAGCAGTGCCCAACTTGGAAAAGAGGTAACCAGCTTGCTAAGTTGCATCCTACTACTGACGTCAGCTGTCCCAGTGGATGACCTTTCAAGGGGAGGGGTATTTTCATCAGACTTTGCTTTTGGACATACATTAGAATTTTTCAAAGCAGCATCATTTGCTTTCACAAGTACCAGTTTGTTAAGTGCTGGTAATCCTTGGTTTGATGAACTTGAGAAGAAATTTAAGCCTTCTGTTGACATTATTGGAGGTACAACTGGTTTCTTTTCTATAATTTCTTCCTCTGCCTTCTCTGGAGGTACTGACATGCCATATGGAAGTCCATTACTTGTCAAAACATAATCCAAATGCTCTGGAACAGGATGTGGGTTCATTTGTATATGAGGGTACTTTTCCCTATGTCGATGAAAGTGTACTTTCAGGTTGCCTCTAGTAGTAAAACGGTTTCCACATATGTTACATTTGTATGGTCGTTCCCCAGTGTGAGAACGTAAGTGTATTTGTAAGGCGCTGTCACTGCCGAAAACCTTTGCACAGAAGCGACATTTGTGCTTTCCTGATGATCTTTCCAGTTGGCTTTCACCACGTAGCGACTCATTGTTCTTCTGCTTTAAATGGGGTGGGGTCGTTTCTAATACCCTAGCCCCTAAAAATAATCCAGATGGTAAACTTGGTGAAAATACTGCATGTGGTGAAATCAGCGGGCTTGCTGGTGAGCTTGGAAGTGAAGATTGTCCTAGAACTGGTTTTTCACAGATGCCCCCTATCAATTTGTCTTTTAGGTTTGGAATGCTCCTAGCCCCAAATGCTTGTCCTATAGGATTGTAGAGGTGAAGAAAAGTCTGCTTGGAGGGCTCATCTCTGCAAAATGTCTTTGTTGATTCTGGAATAGATTCAGATGGTTTTGATGGACTGAAGACAGGTAAGGGTTTTGTTGCAGTGTTCCTTTCTGGTTGTGATGTTGTTGGATTTGAAGGAGTCATGGAAAGGGATCCAAGCATTAGTACTTGTTGACATATTTGCTCTGTTATTTGCATCTGATGTATCTGCCTCTGCTGTAAAACTCTAAGTTCTTCCAGAATCATGGGAATGTTTATGGGAGCTGTAGCAGTCTGACCCCCAGGGACGGCTTCTTGACTCATAGGAGCCAGACCTACCTTTGGTCCTGGCAGACCATCCATTACTAACCCCCCATTAGGAATAAGGAAGCGCTGAGAGGGTCCCACACCCTTTTTGTCCATCTCTGGTCTCACAGATCCCATCATTTGATAATGTGTTTCTTGGTCACATTGTCCAGTCACCATTGTTTTCTTTCCTGACCCAGCAATTTCTGGAGAGTTAGGTTGTGAGGCAGAGTCCTCAATAATGCTTTCTTGCTGGTTCTTTTTAGACTCTCCCTGGTTCTCTACAATCACAACAATTTGGTTGTCAAGAGAACAGCATTCTTTATGTCGGGTGAAATCAGAGGGTTCGTCAAACTGGGCGCAGCATTTCTGACACACTTGAACTTCTTCACCTGCTGTGTCCCCTGTAAAAAAAAAAAAGAGATCTTTGAAATGTAATAACATGTAGCACTACTTTATACATGGGTAAAAATATGTTGTACAAGCACATGGCAACCTGCTGGGCAACCATAAAACAAATAAAATGCATTTGGTAAAGATTTTTTTTTTTTAATGTTTACATTATAAAAGTACAATTCAGTTAAACGTGAACACCAACCACTTTAATTTTTCCTTGAACCCCCATTTCTCCACCCCCCACACAAACACACACACTCTCTCTTCATTTAACAGGGCTCTCTTTGTATCCCAGCTTTTGTCAAGCATTAATACTCTGGAGAGAAAAGCCAGCTTCACAGCTCCTGGTAATTGATTTGTATTCACACAAGAGCCAAGGGGACCGACTTCCAAGCATTGATATGGTAATCCTTTCATGGTAACTGTCCCTTGTTCTGGCTAATTTACTCCCGGGTTCTTCGAGCTTAATTAAACTTGTTGAATTGGCTGGGGGTATGGGGGACTTTGAAACACAGCTTGGGAAGAGAGAGTATTCACTACCAAAGAAATGATTTGTGGAATTTGCTTTCATCTGCTATATGACCGAATATGTACCCTATACATAGACTATACCTTAAACTAATGGCCAAGACAACATGAAGATTAATAGGTGCATTCCTGTTTATGTGTCCCTCAATCAAATTCTGTATCTAAAGGATTGTGTCATTTGTAAATGCAGAATGTATATACAAAAAATAAATCAACGTGTGCAAGGGCCTATTTAAACCTGCTTGTTTTCCTGTGGTAAAACACATACTACATGGAAATCTGTATGCTTTAAAAGGGAAACTTTAAGGGCCCATTCAAACCTTTGTGTGTGTTACTAAACCTGATGCAGCTGGGAATGGGTACTAAAGGTCTATACTATATTTTTTGCATATCAGATGATCTAATTTGTTTTGCATAACTTAGTCAGGGTTACAACCAAAATGTGGAATTTTTCTCTGCTTTTTGTGCTATAAGTAGAGTCATTGTAATGTTTTTGACCCTTGCCTACTTTGGTAGTACCCAGCCTATTTAGTACAAACATAGAGAAGACGTGCATAAACAAAATTCCACTTTTTTTTTCTATGCAGTTCCCTAGAGGTATCATTGCTGTAGCATGTATACTATGCTGTAATATGTAAATATTTCTTTTCTCAGTCATACATTTCATATCACAGCCCTTTACGTGAAGGTGCTGCTACAAGTACTGAACTGATTCCTTTCATATGATAGCCACCTAGTATATATCTCCCTGCAAAGTAATACTGAAAATATGTTTTTTCTAAACTCCATTCCAAATGTGCCCCATATCATACTGTAGCATTTGTAGCATATCTAAACCCAACAAAAAAATGAATACATTGCAGCTTACCAGTCAGTAAATCTGGTCTTGGCATTAAAGTGGTTGTAAAGGCTCAAGGTTTTTTACCTTCATGCATTCTATACATGAAGGTAAAAAAAACCCTTCTGTTTGTAGCACCCCCCCTCCAGCCCCCCTAATACTTACCTGAGCCCCAACTTGATCCAGCAATGTGCACGAGATCAGTGGCTCTACCGGGTCCCTTTCTGCTCATTGGCCGAGACAGCAGTGGGAGCCATTTGCTCCCGCTACTCTCAGTTGCTACATAAAGTAGCAACTTGGGAGTGAGCCTGCTCGGGTGCCCCATAGCAGGAAGGAGCGGCCAGGAGCACCAGTGGGGGACCCGAGAAGAGAAGGATCGGGGCTGCTCTGTGCAAAACAGAGCAGGTGAGTATGTCATGTTTGGTTTTAAAATAATATGGCTTTAATTTTCTTTTTAGGCTTTTTTCTTTCATTTGTACCTGGTGATCCAGCCAGTGTAACACAGGTCCTGGGTGTCCCCACTCTATGGAAGAGCAACTGAGCCACCCTTGGACAGCAACACTGGCAATCTGGGGAGAGGGTAGTGTTAAATGGACTAACCCCCCTAGCGGTATTCCCGAGTCTGGCTCGGGGTGGAATTTCAATACCAAAAGCGGTATCCCCGAGCAAGACTAGGGATCGCATTGTAGGATCCTTGTAGAGGATACTTACCTTGTCCCCTGGATCCTGCGATGTCTCCCCGCCGTGATCTGCGAGCCGCCATGTCTTGCTCGATTCACAGTGCCGAGCTCCGTTCCCTGCGAGCGTTGCGATGCACGGGTACGGAGTTCGGTGCCAAATTCAAAAAGTAAAACACACAGTATAGATACAGTATACTGTAATCTTACAGATTACAGTACTGTATCAAACAATTACACATCCCCTTTGTCCCTAGTGGTCTGTCCAGTGCCCTGCATGCAGTTTTATATTATAAAAACTGTTCTTTCTGCCTGGAAACTGGAGATTGTCCATAGCAACCAAAACTGTCCCTTTACATCAAAAGGCTTTAGACCAGCTAGAAAACAGTGATAATAAATTAGGATCACTTGCAGAATTGAGTGATAGTGATTTGTGGGGAAATCCGTCATCAAACACTGAAAGTAACGAAAGCGACAATTCTGCAACTGAGCAAATTTCAGTGTTTTTGATTTGATTACATCATTGAATAATTTTCATTATTATTATTTTATTATTTGTTATAATTATTTATAGTTATTTATTATATTATAATTTTTTATTTCGTTTTTCAAACTTTATCATACCGGGATGTCTACTAGACTCTTGTTTGGACAGATTTAAGTGAATTATTCCTAAGAATTACAGGCCTATAATATAAAACGCCAAATTTCTGTGAAAAATAATTGTACCGCTTTCAGCAGCTAAAATCTGAAATAATCATACATCCAGGGAGGCTAGCAAACCTAGGTGCACTGGACAAATAAACAAAGATGAACTTCAGCTTCTAAAGCAGTTACAACAACACCTTACATACATACCATACAGGTTTTACAAAACCATACAGGTTTTACAAAACTTAATAAAAGCTAACCATGTAAGCATGTAAATTAGCCTTTCTTATCCCTTTTACCCCAGAGGAACCCTTGATATCATTTTCAGATCTAGGGGAACCTCTGCTAAAAACAATATATTGGTGACCAGTGGGAAGAGTGCACCCCTTACAGTGGTGGTCAGAATGCAACCCTTAGAAACAGACAAATAAATAATTGGTGTTGGGCTTTCAAGTGCCATTGGCCTCAGAACTATGCAAGTACCCTCAAATCAGCAGTCAATTAACCACAGCTCAAGGAACACCTAGCAGCCTCCAGAGCAACATTAGGGTTCTGCAGAACCTTGGTTGAAAATGGCTGATGTATATAATGATGTCTAATAGAACAGTTTCCAAACAACCCTTACAATCCAACACTTTTTGAAAAGAATGGGAAAAACCTGACAGAGGTTCCATATCATTACAACTCTACTCCAAAAGGGGTTTCCATGCAGTCCTTTGTAAACTGATTTCCCACCCTTAACATCCCTGTAACACCCTATCAGATGGGCAGAATTTTAACTATTGAGATCACAAGCAGATTACATTTAAAGTGGTTTTAAAGGCAGAACTTATTTTTTATTTTCTATGCATTAAATTAAAAAAACCTTGTGCAAACAGCCCCCCCCCCCCCATACTTACCTGCGCACGATCTCGACCCAGCAATGTGCACGAGAGCAGAGGTTCTCTTTGCTCTCTCTCTCCTCATTGACTCAGACACAGCAGTGGGAGCCATTGGCTTCTGCTCCTGTCAATCACAGCCAGTGAGGAGGGAGCAGGGGATGGGGCAGAGCCGGCTCAGGAGCAAGCATGCACGAGTGCCCCCATAGCAAGCGGTTTGCTATGGGGGGCACTCGGCAGGGAGGGGGGCCAAAATTGCCAGCACTGAACCCCAGAAGAAGAGGATTGAGGCTGCTCTGTGCAAAACCATTGCACAGAGCAGGTAAGTATGAGTAGTATGGTAGTGTATGGTCCTGGTTATCTTGACTAGGATAGAAACAGTGTTATTTCTCAAGGTTCTTTGCTGCTGAGATGGGGATGGCTGGTGTGGATAGTATTGATCGCTGCATTGCTGAATTGAGGAGGGGAGTGGGACTACATTTTGACTTTAGCTGGAGATTGTGGAGATTTCCAGGTACGGTGTGCTTCATTTTCTGGGATGACAGGGCAGGAGTATTTGCATGATACCTATAGGGATCAAAGGGAGTCATAACCTAAGGACAACCACATTGCTGAGCTAGAGAAGGAGAGGGAGTGAGAACAAGAAAAATGCACACGTAAACTTGCTGGGCCAAGGATGGAGACAAAGGGACATTTCCAGGGACATTTTGAAGAGATGGGCAAGAGGGGTATATGCAGTCTTTTAAAAGTATCTGTCTGTGCAATGATTGGGTTTTGACACTGCAAGATTCTTTAAAGCCCTTTATGTATATTTTGCAGGGTTTTTGGAGTACTATGGTTATAGTTAGCCAGGCTAATGGCCAGTACACACGATCCGAATATCGTATTGAAAACTGTCGTCCGAGGAAGAATCATACGATTTTCGGATCATGTGTACACTACGTTCGAGAGCCGATCACGACAGTTCATCCGATATTATTAGATCGGACAAGCACAAAAATTTTCCTCGTACGATACCAGATCGTACGATTTTCATTTAGTCAGTATAGTTGCCGTCCCAAAATACAATACAAATACATTACAACACATGACATCACTTCTGATTTTTTTTTTCTCGTACGAGAATTTTCGTGACTTTAGTTACCTATTCAATTTCTACTTGCGACTATTAAGCAAAAAAAGTCGTACAATCTATCGTACGATATTCAGATCGTGTGTACGGGCCATTAGGGTAGATACAGAATCTGTGTTATCAACATGGCTTTACTGAAGACCTCACACAAACATATGACGCAATAGGGTTGATTTACTAAAACTGGAGAGAGCAAAATCTGGTGCAGCTGTGCATGGTAGCCAATCAACTTCTAACTTCAGCTTGTTCAATTAACCACTTAAAGCGGCGTTCCACCCATTTAAAAGTCAGCAGCTACAAAAAGTGTAGCTGCTGACTTTTAATTGTCAGACTCTCACCTGTCCCACGGTCCAGCGATGCGGGTGCAGGAAGCCTCGATCCTCTCCCCCTCCTCTCCACAGCGCTGGCATCCTAACTGTGGGCATACAGCTGTGGCTTGGCAATCTTTTGGGACCTGTGACATGTCCCAGAAGATTGCAAGGGGGGGGGGATGAGAGGTGATCTTCCTTCCAGCACCGCGATGCCAGGGGAGGAAGTGGGAGCTGGGTGCCTCTAAAAACAGGGTACCCGCTCCCCTCCAAAAAAAAAATGACATACCAAAAGTGCAATACTTTCTGTCACACCGTATTTGCGCAGCGATCTTACAAGCGCACTTTTTTGGAAAAAATACACTTTTTTTAATCAAAAAAGAAAACAACAGTAAAGTTAGTACAATTTTTTTATGTTGTGAAAGATAATGTTATGCTGAGTAAATTGATACCCAACATGTCACGTTTCAAAATTGCGCCCGCTCGTGGAATGGCGATAAACTATTACCCTTAAAAATCTCCATAGGCGGTGTTTAAAAATTCTACAGGTTGCCAGTTTTGAGTTACAGAGGAGGTCTAGCGCTAGAATTATTGCTCTCGTTCTAACGATCGTGATGATACCTCACATGTGTGGTTTGAACACCATTTTCATATGTGGAAGCTACTCACTTATGCGTTCGCTTTAAAAATTTTATTTTATTTTTTCTTATTTTTTTTGCTTTAAATTTTTTATTTTGACACTGTCTTTTTAAAAAAAAAATTTTTGGGTCACTTTTATTCCTATTACAAGGAATGTAAACATCCTTTGTAATAGAAAAAAAGCATGACAGGACCTCTTAAATATGAAATCTGGGGTCAAAAAAAAAAATTCTACTTTAAGAAGTATGGGCGGAAGTGACGTTTGACGTTGCTTCTTACCTCCCATGCTATAGAGCCGAGCGGGGGCCATCTTCCCCTCAGTCAGCAGCCAGGCATTCACGGGAGAGGACGCGATTGTGAAGACTGGAGGGAAGGGGGTGGACACCTCTTCCACCGCCGATAAAAGTGATATCGTGGCGAATCCGCTGCAGAGACTACTTTTCTCTTAAAAACAAACGCACAGTGTTCCCGAAAATACTGGGGTTATGGCAGCTAGTTGCTGCCATAACCCCTGGTATTTAGCATCAAAGTACTGACGTACAGGTATGTCATTTTGCGTAAATTGGTTGCGCTTTGACAATAAAAAAATCTGGAGACCTATGCAGAGCTGCACCAGATTTTACACACTCCAGTTTTAGTAAATCAATCCCAATATGACTTTGCACATAAAAACACGGGCCTAACTAACAGGCCCTTGCAGCAACAGAATATTGCCATGTGACTTGAGGTAAAATTTGTAGTTTAGTAGCTTAATAACTTTTATTTTCTTAAAAGAAAAACTAGTATTAATACTTTACTATAATATAGATCTATTTTGTGTTAAACCATACTCACATCAACATATGCAACGGGTATTTTCTAGCTGTCTTAAAGGGCTTCCCATTGTCTTGAATCATACTTTTTTTGGCCATGGCACTGATGTAGGTTCTATAACTTCTGCTGGTTGCCATTGCAAGCTTGCTCTGTCTCCTGCATGGAAGATTGGCATCGATTTGACAACACAGGTTTAGTTTTGCCTTCTCTGTAACTTCAACATTGTTTTGGGAGCTTTCTTAGGTATTTTAGGTTGAATTATGCTGTTCTAGACAAAGTTTATATCAAAATTCTTCACATCAATAGCTGATCAGGCATAACATTTGTACCCGAGATGGTTTGTATGCCATAGCTGGAGAAGCAACATGTGTGGTATGCCACTTATGTTGAACAATGTTTTGAAAAATCAGTTTTACCACCTGAATGATGTACTAATGCCGCATACACACGAGCGGACTTTTCGTCCGGACTGGTCCGGCGGACCGAGTCCGGCGGACAATTCGACCGTGTGTGGGCTTCATCGGACCTGCAGCGGACTTTTTTCGGTCTTAAAATCTGAAGGACTTTACATTTGGAACATGTTTCAAATCTTTACGTCGGAACTCCGCCGGACCCAGTTCCTATCAAAAAGTCTGCACGTCTGTATGCTAGTCCGACGGACGAAAACCGACGCTAGGGCAGCTATTGGCTACTGGCTATCAACTTCCTTATTTTAGTCCGGTCGTACGTCATCACGTACAAATCCGTCGGACTTTGGTGTAATCGCATGTAGGCAAGTCCGTTTGTTCGGAAAATCCGTTGGAAGTCCGCCGAAAGTCCGTCGGTTAGACCGTCGGACCAGTCCGGTCAAAAGGTCCGCTCGTATGTACGCGGCATTAGAGTAATGAGCTGGCGGTGGCTACTCACCTTTTGCTGCTCACCACCAGCTAGTTGTTCACTTTTTTGGTTACTGTCTCCTGTTTGCTCCAAACATTTGCCTAGTTTTTTTGACTAAGCTTGGATGCCATGTGCTCAGACTTCTTGTCTGCACTTGACTAAAGCTGGCTACACATTATACAACGACCTTGTACAATTTCCCTTTAGATTTACCAATACTATATAATTTGAGGTCAAACCTAAACACTTTTAAATTGAATGCAGTCAGACAGGCCCTTGCACTACATAGTTGAAGGTAAATCTAAATGAAATTGAACAAGAAAATTGTATAATGTGCAGCCAGCTTTAGTCTCTGCCTCGCCATGTATGCTGTCACCATTGTGGAAAACCCAAGGATTCCAACCTAGAAACTGTTACACAGCCATTCCCAAGCTTCTTTGTAGAGGAAGTGTGACACTTAGGCAGACATAAGACACTGCAATTTTTAAGTGAGTATAAACTGACCACTGGAGACACAGAGGATTCACAAAATATTCAGCCTGTCTGTTGAATTGAGGGTAATCTGGAAATGAGTGAACTAGATAAATTCCTCACTGGGATGTAAAAGTATGTATTCTTCTGCTGGAGAAAGGTGTTGTGCCTGTAATGCCGCGTACACACGATCGAACTTTACGGCATACTTGGTCCGGCGAACCTGAGTCCGTCGGACAATTCGATCGTGTGTGGGCTCCAGCGGACTTTTTTTTCTCAAAAGTTTGACGGACTTAGATTTGAAACATGTTTCAAATCTGTCCGATGGACTCGAGTTCGTTTGAAAAGTCCGCTCGTCTGTATGCTAGTCCGACGGACAAAATGCGATGCTAGGGCAGCTATTGGATACTGGCTATGAACTTCCTTGTTTTAGTCCAGTCGTACGTCATCACGTACGAATCCGTCGGACTTTGGTTGATCGTGTGTAGGCAAGTCCATTCATTCGTAAAGTCCGTCGTAAAGTCCGTCGAAAAGTCCGCCAGACAAAGTCTGCCGTGAAGTCCGCTCGTGTGTACGCGGCATAACAATTTCTTTTGGAATATCATGACTTACGTACAGTACTAAAACCTGGACATGGCAATAATATTGCAACCAGTTTTAGTGGGAAGACTTCTAAATACCTTGAAAAAAAATTATTTGCAGTCAGCAGGAATGTGTACCTTATACAATCAAATTAATATCTTTGATCAGCTTGGCTTTACTAGTTAAACCATTTGTGCTGCACAGTAGTCTAAAGCCTCGCACACACGGTCTGATTGTTGGACGACCGAGCGTCTGATTTTTGTCAAAAGGGCGTTTGCAGGATTTTGTCTAGCACGCTAACTATCCACAAATTGTCATTTGACAAACACGAATGTAGTGACGTACTATGAGACTATAAAGAGGAAGTTCATTTCTCAAGCGACACCCTTTGGGCCCCTTCTGCTAATTTCATGTTAGTAGAAGTTTGGTGAGCGTTGATTCCCGATTTTCAGATCGTACAAAACAAATGCCTTTTAAAATACGTTTGGCATAACTACATGCAAAGCAGCTTCATTATTATCCCATTAAAGAAGATGAGAATTTTGACATTTCATCAATTGCCGCATCACAAATGTTAATTCTAGATTACGAACAGTAATTTACAAGTCCGAACTCTTCACAGTCGTTCCTTGATTCCGAGCATGCATGTTTGTACTTTCGACTTTTGTGTGACGGATTTCTGTACATCCGAAAATCAGACGTCGAGTTCACATCAGACAAAAATTTTATAGCCTGCACATCCAGCTTTTGACGAGTCAAATCGTCTGTCGAATGCACCGAAGTAACGATCCGAAAATCTGCAGACAGCTCATCCTACGAATTTTCCCTTCTGATTTTCGTACCATGTGTACGAGGCCTAATGGTTTGCACTTTTGATGTGCAGCACAGGGATTCTCTGTTCCAGTCAGAGGAAGGACACTATCTGTACTGAGTTCATGTTCTCCCTGTGCTTCCATAGGTTTTCTACCACACTCCAAATACAGACTAGGTCAATTGGCTCCTGCCTACATTGGCCCTCATTGTATGTACAGTGGGGGAAATAAGTATTTGATCCCCTACAGATTTTGTAAGTTTGCCCATTTACAAAGAAATGAAGGGTTTATGATTTTTATCATAGGTGTATTTTAAATGATAGAGACAGAATATCAACCAAAAAGCCAGAAAAAACACATAAAACAAATGCTATAAGTTAAGTTGCAGTTCAGTGAGTAAAATAAGTATTTGATCCCCAAGCAAAACATAACTTAGTACTTGGTGGAGAAACCCTTGTTGGCAAGCACAGAGGTAAGACGTTTCATATCGTTGATTACCAGGTTTGCACACATCTCAGGAGGGATTTTTGTCCACTCTTCTTTACAGATTTTCTATAAATCCTTATAGGTTTCTTGTCTGTCGCTTGGCAACTTGAAGTTCCTGCTCCCTCCATAAATTTTCTATAGGATTAAGGTCTTGAGACTGACTAGGCCACTGCATGACCTTGATGTGCTTCTTCTTGAGCCACTCCTTTGTTGCCTTGGCGGTAAGTTTTGGGTCATTGTCATGCTGGAAGACCCATCCATGACCCAACTTCAGTGTTCTGACTGAGGGAAGAAGATTCTCATCCAATATTTTACAATGCATGTCCTGTCCATTGGCTCCTCAATGCGGCAATGTTGGTCTGTACCTTTATCAGAGAAACAGCCCCAAAAAATAAAGTTTCCACCTCTGTGCTTGACTGTAGGGACGGTGTTCTTAGGGTCATAGTCAGCATTTTTCTTCTTCCAAACACGGCGAGTCCCCCTCCTTAAGACGGCACATGTACAGTCATGTCAATGAACATCTAAATGATTCAGAGAAGGATTGGAAGAAAGTATTGTGGTCAGATGAGACCAAAATTGAGGTCTTTGGCATTAACTCGACTCGCACATGTTTGGAGGAAGAAAAATGCTGACTATGAGCCTAAGAACGCCATCCCTACAGTCAAGTACGGAGGTGGAAACATTATGCTTTGGGGCTGTTTTTCTGCTAAAGGTACACACCAACTTTGCCATATTGAGGGGTTAATGGATGGGGCCATGTATTATAAAATATTGGATGATAACCTTCTTTCCTCAGCTAGAACACTGAAGATGGGTCATGAATAGGTCTTCCAGCATGACAATGACCCAAAACTTACTGCCAAGCCAACAAAGGAGTGGCTCAAGAAGAAGCACATTAAGGTCATGGAGTGGCCTAGCCAGTCTCCAGACCTTAATCCTATTGAAAATTTATGGAGGGAGCTGAAACTTTGCGTTGCCAAGCGACAGCCAAGAAACCTTAAGGATTTAGAGAAGATCTGTAAAAAAGCATGGACCAAAATCCCTCCTGAGATGTGTGCAATCCTGATCACCAACTACAAGAAACGTCTTACCTCGGTGCTTGCCAACAAGAGTTTTTCCACCAAGTACTAAGTCATGTTTTGCTTGGGGATCAAATACATATTTCACTCACTGAACTGCAACCTAATTCATAGCATTTGTATCATGTGTTTTTTTCTGGATTTTTGATTGATATTCTGTCTCTATCATTTAAAATACACTTATGATAAAAATTTTAGACCCTTCATTTTTTTGTAAGTGGCCAAACTTACAAAATCTGCAGGGGATCAAATACTTATTTCCCCCACTGTATGTGTGGTAGGGACCTTAGATTGTAAGCTCGTGGCAGTGGTGTAAATGTACAATGTATAAAACCTTGTGTAAAAGTGTCAGGGCTAAATAAATTGATGTAGTAAATACATTTGTTCTATATCTTTGGACATTGGCCAACATTGGTCAACACATTACCTTTCTTAACCTCCCTGACCGAATTCCTGAGTGTGGCTCGGGGTTAAATTTCAGCACCATTAGCGGTAACCCCGAGCCACACTTGGGATTACATCTCAGGATCCTGGTGCAGTGTTACTTACCTTGTCCCCAGGATCCTGCGATGTCCCCCCGCTCTGTCTGCGGGCTTTGTCATCTTTCAGATTACAGTACTGTATGAAATCATTTCACATCCCTTTTGTCCCCAGTGCTTTGTTCAATGCCCTGCATGCAGTTTTATATTATATATACTGTTCTTTCTGCCTGGAAACTGGAGATTGTCCATAGCAACCAAAAAGTGTTCCTTTATGTCAAAAGTGGCTTTAGACCAGCTAGAAAACAGCGATAATAAATTTGAACACTTGCAGAATTGAGCGATAGTGAATCATGGGGAAATTTATTTTTTATTATTATTTTTTTTAATAATTATTTATATTTATTTATTATATTATAATTTATGATTTTGTGTTTCAAACTTCATCATACCCGGGATATCTACTAGACTCTTGTTTGGACAGATTTAAGTGTGTTATTGTTAAGAATTACAGGCCTACAATATAAAACGCCAAATTTCCATGCAAAATAATTGTACCGCTTTCAGCACCTAAAATCTGAAATAATCATACCGCCAGGGAGGTTAAGGATACTACATGCCATGATGAGCTGTATGTCCCTTCTTTAGCACTGCAATCTTTTCAGTCACAGTTCTGTCACCTTATATAATGAGGACTAGGGATGAGCTTCGAGTCGAACATTGGCTGTTCGCAAGTTCGCCGAACAGCGAACAATTTGGGGTGTTCGCGGTAAATTCGAATGCCGCGGAACACCCTTTAAAAGTCTATGGGAGAAATCAAAAGTGCTAATTTTAAAGGCTAATATGCAAGTTATTGTCATAAAAAGTGTTTGGGGACATGGGTCCTGCCCCAGGGGACATGGATCAATGCAAAAAAAAGTTTTAAAAACGGCCGTTTTTTCAGGAGCAGTGATTTTAATAATGCTTAAAGTCAAACAATAAAAGTGTAATATCCCTTTAAATTTTGTACCTGGGGGGTGTCTATAGTATGCCTGTAAAGGGGCGCATGTTTCCTGTGTTTAGAACAGTCTGACAGCAAAATGACATTTTGAAGGAAAAAACTCATTTAAAACTACCCGTGGCTATTGCATTGCCGACAATACACATAGAAGTTCATTGATAAAAACGGCATGGGAATTCCCCAAAGGGGAACCCCGAACCAAAATTTAAAAAAAAAAATGACGTGGGAGTCCCCCTAAATTCCATACCAGGTCCTTCAGGTCTGATATGGATATTAAGGGGAACCCCGGCCAAAATAAAAAAAAAAAAAATGACGTGGGGTTCCCCCTAAATTCCATACCAGACCCTTCAGGTCTGGTATGGATTTTAAGGGGAACCCCGCGCCAAAAAAAAAAAAAAACGGCGTGGGGTCCCCCCAAAAATCCATACCAAACCCTTATCCGAGCACGCAACCTGGCAGGCTGCAGAAAAAGAGGGGGGGACGAGAGTGCGGCCCCCCCCTCCTGAACCATACCAGGCCACATGCCCTCAACATTGGGAGGGTGCTTTGGGGTAGCCCCCCAAAACACCTTGTCCCCATGTTGATGAGGACAAGGGCCTCATCCCCACGTTGATGAGGACAAGGGCCTCATCCCCACAACCCTGGCCGGTGGTTGTGGGGGTCTGCGGGCGGGGGGCTTATCGGAATCTGGAAGCCCCCTTTAACAAGGGGACCCCCAGATCCCGGCCCCCCCCCCTGTGTGAAATGGTAAGGGGGTACTTACCCCTACCATTTCACTAAAAAACTGTCAAAAATGTTAAAAATGACACGAGACAGTTTTTGACAATTCCTTTATTTAAATACTTCTTCTTTCTTCTATCTTCCTTCATCTTCTGGTTCTTCTGGTTCTTCTGGCTCTTCTGGTTCTTCCTCCGGCGTTCTCGTCCAGCATCTCCTCCGCGGCGTCTTCTATCTTCTTCTCCTCGGGCCGCTCCGCACCCATGGCATGGGGGGAGGCTCCCGCTCTTCTCTTCTTCTTTTCTTCTCTTCTTCATTTTCTTCTCCGGGCCGCTCCGCACCCATGCTGGCATGGAGGGAGGCTCCCGCTGTGTGACGGCGCTCTTCGTCTGACAGTTCTTAAATAACGGGCGCGGGGCCACCCGGTGACCCCGCCCCCCTCTGACGCACGGGACATGACGGGACTTCCCTGTGGCATTCCCCGTGACGTCACAGGGAAGTCCCGTCAAGTCACCGTGCGTCAGAGGGGGGCGGGGTCACCGGGTGGCCCCGCCCCCGTTATTTAAGAACTGTCAGACGAGGAGCGCCGTCACACAGCGGGAGCCTCCCTCCATGCCAGCATGGGTGCGGAGCGGCCCGGAGAAGAAAATGAAGAAGAGAAGAAGAGAAGAAAAGAACAAGAGAAGAGCGGGAGCCTCCCCCCATGCCATGGGTGCGGAGTGGCCCGAGGAGAAGAAGATAGAAGACGCCGCGGAGGAGATGCTGGACGAGAACGCCGGAGGAAGAACCAGAAGAGCCAGAAGAACCAGAAGAACCAGAAGATGAAGGAAGAAAGAAGAAGCATTTAAATAAAGGAATTGTCAAAAACTGTCTCTTGTCATTTTTAACATTTTTGACAGTTTTTTAGTGAAATGGTAGGGGTAAGTACCCCCTTACCATTTCACACAGGGGGGGGCTGGGATCTGGGGGTCCCCTTGTTAAACGGGGCTTCCAGATTCCGATAAGCCCCCCGCCCGCAGACCCCCACAACCACCGGCCAGGGTTGTGGGGATGAGGCCCTTGTCCTCATCAACATGGGGACAAGGTGTTTTGGGGGGCTACCCCAAAGCACCCTCCCAATGTTGAGGGCATGTGGCCTGGTATGGTTCGGGGGGGGGGCGCACTCTCGTCCCCCCTCTTTTCCTGCGGCCTGCCAGGTTGCGTGCTCAGATAAGGGTCTGGTATGGATTTTTGGGGGGACCCCACGCCGTTTTTTTTTTTTTTTTTGGCGCGGGGTTCCCCTTAAAATCCATACCAGACCTGAAGGGTCTGGTATGGAATTTAGGGGGAACCCCACGTCATTTTTTTTTTTCAATTTTGGCCGGGGTTCCCCTTAATATCCATACCAGACCTGAAGGGCCTGGTATGGAATTTAGGGGGACTCCCACGTCATTTTTTTTTTTTAATTTTGGTTCGGGGTTCCCCTTTGGGGAATTCCCATGCTGTTTTTATAAATGAACTTCTATGTGTATTGTCGGCAATGCAATAGCCGCGGGTAGTTTTAAATGAGTTTTTTCCTTCAAAATGTCATTTTGCTGTCAGACTGTTCTAAACACAGGAAACATGCGCCCCTTTACAGGCATACTATAGACACCCCCCAGGTACGAAATTTAAAGGGATATTACACTTTTATTGTTTGACTTTAAGCATTATTAAAATCACTGCTCCTGAAAAAACAGCCATTTTTAAAACTTTTTTTTACATTGATCCATGTCCCCTGGGGCAGGACCCAGGTCCCCAAACACTTTTTATGACAATAACTTGCATATTAGCCTTTAAAATTAGCACTTTTGATTATTCATGTTCGTGTCCCATAGACTTTAACGGTGTTCGCGTGTTCGAACGAACTTTTTTCCTGTTCGCATGTTCTGGTGCGAACCGAACAGGGGGGTGTTCGGCTCATCCCTAATGAGGACATTGGCAATTGAAAGTGAAAGATGCAATGGTCAAAATCCCTGTATTCTAGGTTAAAAGGCATTTGTAGGCCATGCAATTTTATAACTGGCATAAGAATGATATTTTCTGCACCTCTTCTTTTAGGGTTTGTAACAGCTCGTCTGTATTATTTTCTGTAGACTGCATGGAGTAACCCATTTGGTTCATGTAGCTTGGTGCTCACTGTATTTTCTGTAACTCTACACGTGCATTACCTAGACTAGGTGCAGCATTCTCATTAGTAATAAATAATGTTGACATTTTAGATCTCATTATTTTTTAAATTCTAGGACAGTGTTTTTCAACCCTTTTTTAGTCAAGGCATCCTTTAAAATTATGCACAATCTGAAGACACCCCATTCTTAAATGTAAAAATGAAACTGATCCTTTTACATATTGCAGCAGCATTCGCACACATAGGACACCCAACATTAGAGGTGTTTGATTCTTCCACCTTGACAAACTGGTACTGACTAATATTCTGACGGAAAAAGGCTGTTCTAGGACATACTAAAGAGATCAAACAACAGCAACGAATTCTACTGGTGACTTGTAGGTGCCTACAAACTCTACTTTCTGAGAACAACATGTGTGTCTTTTGTTACAGGTTCTTTATTGGTCTGTAGTGGTATCTGTGATTCAGCAGACTGATATGGTTAAAGTGGTTGTAACCCTAAAAAAAAAAAAATTGATCCTGTTCCTTTAAAGCATGAATAACAGCACAGTGCTTGTGCTGTGTAATTTGCCCCTTTATATAAGCTAAAATACCTGGTTTATCCTGCCTGGTGCTGCTCACCCCTCTGTAAACTGACCACGTTTATCATGGCTGCTGAGCCCCTGATACTGTGGTCAGTGTACATGCCACCATCATCCAGCTGACTCTCCTCTCTCCCCCATCCCTCTCTGTCTGTCAGCTAGTCTGTGCCGATCTGCTCCCCACCCCTCCCGCTGCTAAAATGACTGTGTCTTATTCCTAGAATTTACTGTGACAGAGTCCTCAACACATTTAACATGCCCCCGCGATACAGAGTATCTCACTTCACTAACGCAATGTCCAGTTGTGTTGGTATTTTAGTGCCACAAATAAGGCTCACTCATTATCTTAATAAGAGTGTAGTGCTACCCCCGAAGGACCTGCTTGGTAATTTGGGTCCTCTGTTCTGCGCCTTGACTCCAAGAATAACCTGAGACCCTCTGATACACCTAGTTAGAGCATGCACTTAATGGGAAAACAAGTGCGGATACCTTTAACATGACTGCGAAATGACTCCCAAACTCAACATTCTGGATCCCACTCAGGCTGCCAATATGCAGCAGTGATGGTGTACACTGGACGGCGATGTTCACTCTCCAATCTCCCTCACAGCAAGTGGAAGAAGTGTCCTGTACAGCCTGAGAAAATGCAGCTCTTTCCCCTCCTCCTTGCAATCTCCCTCTGGGAAATGCAGTTGAAAAAGTCCTTGATTACAGTTGGGTTCCTCTCTTCTGGACTACAGTTCCCACAGTGCAGTTCTGCCTGACTCAGCCTATTAAACTCTTCCTGGTCAGCAGCTCCCTCCTCTGATATAGCTGTTAACCAGTTCAGCACCGCAGGGCAGCAGCTGCAGAGAGCAGCTGCAAACAGAGTTTCTCTCACTCTCTTTTCTTAGCCAAGCACCTGACTACATGAGAAAAGTCCCAGTTCCAGTGTTTGACATTAACTGAAAGTTTGCCAACAGAGAGTTCTCTAGCGCTTATGCTGCTACCCTTTTCTTCATGATGGGACTGAAGATTTTAACATGTAGGAACCCTATAGTGACAAGAGTCACCTCCAGGGATGTCTCCATGGCACTTCTGCCTGCCTATGACTCTATAGGGGAGACTGACAGGCAATCAAAAGGCATCCCAAGGGGCAGAGCTTCCCTTTAAAGTCTCACATTATCTGTCATTGGGGGTTATTTACGAAAGGCAAATCCACTTTGCACTACAAGTGCAAACTACAAGTGCAAAGTGCACTTGAAATTGCACTGAAAGTGCACTTGGAAGTGCAGTCACTGTAAATCTGAGGGGTAGATCTGAAATGAGGGGAAGCACTGCTGATTTTATTATCCAATCATGTGCAGGCTAAAATGCTGTTTTTTTATTTCCCTTGCATGTCCCCCTTGGATCTACAGCGACTGCACTTCCAAGTGCACTTGTAGTGCAAAGTGGATTTGCCTTTAGTAAATAACCCCCATTGTGTGTGCTAAAAACAGATATATTGCAAACATAGTTTTTTTTCTTAGATACAGTATCAGTGGTTCCTGAATGCCTGCACACATCTCTTATGGCAGCTGCTTAGGAAATTCCATATACTATATCCACAGAGTTAGACAACTGAAATGCGTCAAGTGTATTTTGCAGTATAATCAACATTTTCTCATTATCTGTATTTTAGTACAGGCATACCCCACACAATGGGGTTTATTTACTAAAGCTGGAAAGTGCAAAATCAGGCTCACTTCTGCATAGAAACCAATGAGCTTCCAGGTTTTATTACCAAAGCTTAAATGAACAAGCCGAGGTTAGAAGCTCATTGGTTTCTAAGCAGAAGCCCAAGAAGCCCAGAAGTTCCCAAGTCCTTCGCTCTTTACTGATGCTTCCAGAATATATAAAAGAATACCTGGGGTCAGGGGTGTTGCTAGGACTACAAAAGATCCGGGCTAGAGCCCACAGCAACTAAGTAAAGAAAGTCATACGCTTGGGCGGGCATACACATGTATATAATATATGTGTGTGTGTATGTATATATATATATATATATATACTGTATATTACATATATTATCATTTCATCAGGGTCCCCAGAGAGCCTCCCCCTTACATCAGAGTCCCCAGAGAGCCTCCCCCTTACATCAGGGTCCCCAGAGAGCCTCCCTTTTACATCAGGGTCCCTAGAGAGCCCCTTCCTTACATCAGGGTTCCCAGAGAGCCCCTCCTTACCTCAGAGTCCCCAGAGAGCCACTCCTTACATCAGGCTCACCAGAGAGAGGGCAGGCAGTGAGAGATGATGTCATCTCTCTGCTGCCCGTGGCTGCACATTGAGAGCGGGGTGGGTGGTGAGAGATGATGTAATCTCTCTGCTCTCTCGCCCGCTTGGCTCTCCCGTGCTGCCTGCCCGCGCTCTGGTCCTGCCCGCCGCACTCGCAGCCCATCTGCAGAGAGGCCACAACCACGGCCGTCTCAAAGAGACTCGGGGCTATGGGCCCCAGATTCAGGGCTATGGCCCCAAAAGCCACCCCCTAGCAAGGCCCCTGCCTGGGGTTCATGCTGCTTCATCTATATGAGACACATTTTTATATCTGTATATAATAGTTCTTATTAATAAAGGGGGTTATTTACGAAAGGCAAATCCACTTTGCACTACAAGTGCACTGAAAGTGCACTTGGAAGTGCAGTCGCTGTAAATCTGAGGGGTAGATCTGAAATGGGGGGAAGCTGTGCTGATTTCTATCATCCAATCATGTGCAAGCTAAAATGCTGTTTTTTCTTTTCCTTGCATGTCCCCCTTGGATTTACAGTGACTGCACTTCCAAGTAGTGCAAAGTGGATTTTCCTTTCGTAAATAACCCCCAAAGTGTCCCATCTTTTTTGGCTAATATTCCATGCTTGTAGAATCAAACCACTTCTGATACTATACTATACCAAGGTCAATTATATCTTGAATATATGCTGTATCACACCAAAAACAAAGATTCCAAAAGCATGTGAAATGTGGTCAGTGTAGGCAATGGTAAACACTGAAACTATAAGAAAATGGCTCCTATAGAAGATCTCAAGAGAAAAGACAGCAAACTGTTTGCATGTGAGGATGTAGGATAAACCAGCAGGTTCCATTAGCAACAGAACATTGTGAAATTTTACGGTTCATATCATTTAGAACTTCTGTTGTAATTGCTTAGTGGGAGTGCAGACTGCTCAGTAGCAGCTCATCATAGCACTGGTTGCAATGGACAAGTCATTCACTTTAGTTCCAATTTTTTACTCATGTTTTCAGTGGTCTCTGTTGTCTCTAAATTTGAGTAGATTAAAAAACCATCTCAGAAGTCCCTCTCATTTCTGCCTTTGTATGCAGTGCAAAATCTTCTCTTTATGACTGTTGAATAAAACAGACTGACTTGTTCAGCTCCTGTTGTGCCAGTGCAAGCATGAGACAGGCCCTATTACATGTGACGCGGAGTTAATGTTCTGACAAAAACCCCTGTCATGTGTGTGACAAACATTATGTAAGATATCTGTAGGGGTTTGTGTGCATCAGTGACAGGGTAAGGGAACCTCACTTGTGCAACACTTTGATGGTTCGAAATCCAGCTTCCCAACTGTGGAATCTAGATTAAACCAGACTTTCTCTGTCCTGCGTGTCTTTTTACATGATCTGGACTGAGCTGAAGTCCTCCCTTTCTTTCCATACAAACCATTCAGTCCCATGGTACTCCAGGCTATAAAATGTGTATCTGACATGTTTTCTGCAATCAGCAGCACTAGTCATAGATCAAATAGTGTTGATTGCATGAAATACATTAACAACATGTTTGGCTATGCATTTTATCTAATATGAATACATTCCTAGCCTGAAGTGAGGTCATCACTGACCTAACTGATTATAATGTGAGCCAGAAATGGGCTAGACCTACTTCAGCATTGCTGATGCTGGGCCAATTAGCAGTGACTACATAGTGTATTTGGATCCCTTCCATGCATGCCAGATGCATGGAAGGACTAATATTGCAGAGTGAGATTTCCGTTTGCTAGAGTTCTACATGTGATATGATTATTGAACACTGCTGCAATAGAGGACTAGCTACTCAGTGCTCAAGCTTTAATGATTCTTGGTAATTTTTATTTTTTTGTGAAAGTTATTCAGTTTATAAACTGATTATTCTTAAAATTATTGATATTTTTTTATTACTGTTTTACTTTAAAATTAACATTTTAATACCATTATGCTTTAATGTCTGCAGTGCATTCTGGGCTTCCTAATGAGAAAACCTAGTGCTAGCTTTGCACTTGTTGACTGCTCCTGCAGACTGAAGAACAGAACAGTCTTTACTACAAAGCAGGAGGGGGTTGTATCACTGCTATGGTTCATTCAGCTGACCCATTCAGCTGTGTCTGTAAAACTTGTGTTCCTGCTATTCAGATCTGTATGCTGAACTCGGCAGTATATCAGCTATCTCTGGCTGGAAAAGGTACATGGAAGGTACATAGAAATATTTACATGCAATGTTTCATGTATACTTGACTAGAAAGACATAGGGGTTAATTTACTACAGGGAAATAGACTGTTCATTTTGCAAGGAAATTTTCACTTTGCAAGGGAATTTTTCTTTAGCTTGGTCAATAAGGTTAAGCTCTTTTTTAAACAACTATATGACAGTAGTGTACTCAAGTCATTTGATTATCTGTGCGGGGAATTCTCCTTAACACTAAAACAATTTTATCAATACCTCCAACTCAGGCACGCACTACAAACCCAGGCACAGACTGTTAGTTTATCTGTCGCTAAATCTTTACTTCTTCAGGAGGTTTTACAGGCAACCAACCATAGGGTTGTAATATCACAAACTTACTCAACACTAATTTCCTCAATTCAGAACCCTGCTCTTCTCAAATGTAGAACTCATTGGTCTACTGATGTGGGAGATATAGATGGAGACCAATGGGATTTGGCTTTAGAATCAATCCCGGTGGTGTAGGTGTCGGCAGCTCATAAACCATCACAATTATTCATATCACATAGGTCCTACTGCACACCAGTTCAGTTGTATGATTGAGGAAGAAGAGACTCTCCCTTATGCCCAAAGTGTACCATCCATAGGGGAGACTTCATACATATGATCTGGCGCTGTCCAAAGCTTACCAGATATTGGACAGAGGTCACACAGACTATCCCTATTTTGGCCCAAATGCCCATACCATCTACCCCATTAGTGTGCCTCCTAGGCGCGATTGACGCTGAAATGTATGCAAATGGTATTTATATTATGGTAACCAGACTACAGGCATACCCCACTTTTAAGTCCACAATGGGATTTATTTACTAAAGCTGGAAAGTGCGAAATCAGGCTCACTTCTGCATAGAAACCAATGAGCTTCCAGGTTTTATTACCAAAACTTAATTGAACAAGCTGGGGTTAGAATCTCATTGATTTCTATGCAGAAGTGAGCCTGATTTCGCACTTTCCAGCTTTAGTAAACAAACCCCATTGTGTACTTAAAAGTGGGGTATGCCTGTACTATACCTGGCTAGGAAACTTATAGCATGCTTCTGGCTGGCATCTGCTGTGCTTACAAGGGCCCAATGGATTACCTATGTTAACTCTCTTCTCCTCAGGGAACAGTTGGCATATCGACATCGTAATGCGGTTAAAAAGATTCAACCTTATATGGCAGAACTGGTTGGATAGCCCTAACCTTGCTCCTCCACAGTTAGTGATGGATAGATTGCTCCGGTTCTAGACCCCTTTAGTGTTTCTTGAGTTTCCTCCCGAGCTTGGGGCTTCTCCTACAATATATATGACATGCAGGTGAAACATCATTTGGTGCACTTGCCTACAAACAAGCTCGAAGGAAGGTGCTTTTTCTCTTTTTTTCTTTTTTTTCTTTTGGTTCATTTTAAGTTTTACCAGTAATAAGATTATATGAGCTTGGTGCCAGGTGACTGCATACTCTGCATTTGGTTATATACACATACGTTTCTGATGCTATTTATACCTTTTTACTATACTGTACAGTTACCAATTATCCATGTCAATAAAAAAAGTTTTGATTAAAAAAAAATAAAAATAAGGTAAAGCTCCCCTGACTTTCCCTGATTGAGTATTGTTTAGAAAGTGAACTTTCTCCACATTCACTAAACTAAGAGAAAATTCTCTTGCAAAGTGAAGAGCCTATTTGTCTTTAGTAAATCAACCCCATAAAGTGAAAAAAAAACAAAAAAAACACAAAACCTGAAAATAATACACATGAATATCGTTAAACAGAGATGTCAGTGTTCATGCGTGACCTGATGTATATCTGAGAAAGGGCAGAACTCTACAAACTCTTCCATACAACCACATACAGGTGAGGAGGCCTACTCCTTTCACGGGATGCTCATAAACTAAGGGAGTCTTATTGCCTGTGAGTTGAAGATCTCTTGATACTTTCTTACTTAGCCCCCCTCCTCTCCCTCTCTGCTCTTTCCCCCCTCCTTTACCCTCAGTTTTTCCTATTCAGATCCTGGGAAAAAGATTTTGCAGCTGGCTGAACTAAGGTTGTGAGTCACAAAAGCCCCCTTCTCATCACAGTGACAATGCAAAGAAAGTGTCCCAACCCAATGAGCTGAGAATGGAGCCAACCCCCTGAATTCCCATCCAAGCCTTGCTGCTGACTGTACAAGCCAAAGGGACTTTATCTCACCCACACTGTGTGTGGCCTTGCATTAATATTATGTATTTGTGTGGTGCCAACATATTCCACAGTAGCATGCAAGACGAGATTAAGAATGGAATCCCCAACTCTTTCTTTGTATACTTGTATATTTAACACTTATGGGCCCAGCAGTGCTAGTACATGTGCTGGCAGAATTCATTTTTTATTAATTAAGAAACGAGTATGTATTGTTAATATTAGACAATGATCATCCTGTTCCAAAAGCAGTAATAAGACATCATTAGCCAATGTATAGGTAGTGTTTACTAGATTGGATGAGATATAGGGAATCCATAGCTATCAAGACAATTTAAAAATAGACAGCGCAAAAGCATATCTATTATTTATCATTCTTTTTTAACAATGAAAATCCTATTCTTATCTGGGGTCAAGCCTTCACAACACCTCATGGGTCCAAAATCTTGTGCAGGGCCTGCCAATGCTCTGCTTACTCCCACTAGCATTGCGTTGTTCGTAGACAGCACGTGCCTCCCTCAATGTCTGACCTGACAGCATGCTGTCCACTGCCAGTGGTGCTAACAGAAGCTGAGCAGGCAGAGTGACATTGAAGTCTTTGGATGAATTAATTGATCTGGTGAACTCATAGAAAAACAAATCTTATTGAAATTAGGGTTTATGTGAGATTCCCTTTTCTAAGCCTAATACAGCAGACCCTAAAAATGAATGCAAGGTAAAGTTAGGAGGTGAAATGAACATGATGTTATTTGTTCTGAAGTACTGATATATACCACTTGTAATTCCTCTTGTGTTCTTTCTTTTACCCAACACTGAGATTTTTGCTTTATTTTGTTTTATTCTTTTAAAAACGTTGTTGCTAGTGTTTTCTATTTTATAACGCTATACTTTGTGTTATCTAATATTTAATTTTGTGTTATTTAATAAAGTGGTATATTTTGGAAGCTAGACAAACATATACATTTTGCACTATAAAAAAGCCTGTTGGCAAGTTCAAAGTAGCACGTCTCACTTGTCTCCACCAGCAGTTGTGATGCGAAAAACAAATTCTAGTAATTGCATGTGGCTTTCATGGTAATCCGAGAATGAAGAAACTATACACTGGGGTTGATTTACTAAAACAAGAGAGTGCAAAATCTGGTGCAGCTCTGCATAGAGACCAGTCAGCTTCCAGGTTTTATTGTCAAAGCTTAATTGAACAAATTGAAATTAGAAGCTGATTGGCTACAATGCATGAATGCACCAGATTTTGCACTCTCTAGTTTTAGTAAACTAACCCAACTGTATTTCAAAGGGTTGAATTTTGAGAGAACACAAATGGCATAATAGAGGCCGATTTACTAAAGAAGTTGAGAGTCTTCAATTAAAAAAATGTGTGACTATTTTCTGTAATTAATTAACCAGTCATGTGCAAAGCAAATTCCTGATTGACTTGACTTAAATATGTGCAGATGCTTTTCACATTATTGAATATTTGAAGTGAATATTCAAACATTTTTTTCCATTTAAGATCCTCAAGCTTTTAGTAAATCAGCCTCATTGCCTGTAATTCAGTATAAACGTATACTTTCAATATTGGGCATATTATACATTTTATTGGCCATTTTGTGTATACAGTCTAACATATGCCATTGTTTTAAAAGATGTATGAATGTGCAATGTGAAATTAAACTGACACTGAATGATATCCTTATTCTTCAACAACATCAATGCACATCCATTACCTAATGACCCTGTAATCTACTTTTCATGAAGTGGTTTCTTACTGTTTTCTGCCTCCTTGTGATGTCTTCCATGAGCTCCTGAACGTCTCTCTCTTTCCATGTGTTAGGAACAAGCAGTGCACATTAGTTGTGGTCATGTGCACTTTTCTATGCACACTTCAAATCCCATAGTCCATAGTCCCTAGTACTATCTCAGGAGAGGGTAAGATAGGATGGCCTACATACAGTCAGACTATGGAGAATGAACATAGCCACCCTCTAACAGGATGTTGGATCAAAGCAGATAAAAAAAAAGAATTTGGAATTTTGAAGGAGACTGAGAAATAGTAGATGCTTTTAAGAATATACACGTGAATAGTTTTTTTTAAAACCAGAGTTTAATGTCACTTTAAGGTATCCTCCTTGCCACATTTTTAAGCCTGTTTGCAAGGTAACACTAAATCAGTTATTAAGTGTGATACAATATTTTTTGATATTTGAGTTAAATATATATGTTATAAACTCGGATACAGATCTATTTTAAATACATGATTGTGCAAAGCACTAACAAAGGTGTAGTTCATGAAAGTAAAGTGCCCCCCTACATAATGTCAACTATCTTTTATATCTTGTTATTTCTCAGTAATGCGTGGTTTCCTATGTACATTGCTGTTATTTTAGTGTGTAATATACAGGTGTGACTGTTGCTTTTGCTGTTCATAAAGAGAGAGAAATCTGAGATCAGTGGTGTGTAATTAAAAGCAAAATAACATAACCATACTACTTAGAAGAGAACAAATCCAAGAATATTTTTATAGTGAAAATAAATGTCATGCATTTTTCTGTCTTTACGATATTGATTATTTTTTTATATTATTATTGTTTATTTATGTTTCTAACAAGACACATGCTAAAAAGTTCATCCTAATAATATATATGTATTTTTATATATTAAATATTAAAAGTCCTTACAGTTAAACGATATTTTTAATCTCATGTTAGTGAGAGATTTTCACTTGTTGGCCCTTACTTTATTTGGAGCACATTCATTATGACGTGCTATAAATATGGTTATTGCCAGCAAGGGATTAGATTGTTTAGGACTATGAAATAAAAATCACCCACAAAGTTTAGCCCTAAGAAACTCTAACACAATTTTTTTTTTGCAAAATATAAAAAACGTCACTCTTCCTTTGTAATGCACGCCCAAATGCCGCGTACACACGCTCGGAATTTCCAACAACAAATGTTCGATGTGAGCTTGTTGTTTGAAATTCTGACCGTGTGTAGGCTCCAAAAAATTTGAGAGCTGGTTCTCAAATTTTCTGACAACAAAATCCGTTCTCGTAAATTCCGAGCGTGTGTACACAATTCCGACGTACAAAATTCCACGCATGCTCGGAATCAAGCAGAAAAGCCGCACTGGCTATTGAACTTCATTTTTCTCAGCTTGTTGTACCTGTTGTACGTCACTGCGTTCTTGATGTTCAGAATTTCCGACGTTTGTGCGACCGTGTGTATGCAAGACAAGTTTGAGCCAACATCCGTTGGAAATAAATCCAGGATTTTGTTGTCGGAATGTCCGATTGTGTGTACAGGGCATTATTGTTGAAGCACCCATCAAATGTTGTCTGCCTAAGCCCAATTAATTTTATATGTGTATAAACACTTTACATCTTGGTAATAAATTTGTGGTTCAAACTGTATTGTTTGCTATTTAAAAACAAAAAATGCTTTTATGTATATGAGATAACCTCAATGCAACTTTTTTCATTGTATATCAATAACATGTTAACCACTTGCCGACCGTGTCATGCAGATATACTGCGGCAGAATGTCTCTCCTGGGCGAAATCCCGTATGGGTAAGTCCTACCCTTTTTCGGCCACCAGAGGGCGTGCGCGTGCCGGCTGCATGGCGGGGGACCCAATGCACATGGCCAGTGGGCATGATCGCTGCCAGCCACGCGCTATCGCGTGCACGAGTGCCAGCACGGGGATTTGTGTGTGTAAACACACAAATCCCTGTGCTGTCAGAGGAGAGGAGCCATATCGTTTGTTCCTACTAAGGCTGCTCTCCTAGTCAATCCTATCCCCATACAGTTAGAACACAGTGAGGGAACACACAATTAACTCCTTGATCGCCCCCTAGTGTTAACCCCTTCCCTGCCAGTGACATTTACACAGTAATCAGTGCATTTTTATAGCACTGATCGCTGTATAAATGCCAATGGTCCCAAAAAAGTGTCAAAAGTCTCTGATCTGTCCGTCGCAATTTTGCAGTACCGCTAAAAATCGCAGATCACTGCCATTACTAGTAAAAATAATAATAATAATAATAAAAATGCCATAAATCTTTCCCATAATTTGCAGACGCTATAACTTTTGAGCAAACCAATCAATATATGCTTATTGTGATTTTTTTTACCAAAAATATGTAGAAGAATATATATTGGCCTAAACTGATGAAGAAATTTGTTTTTTTTTTAAATTGGGGATATTTATTATAGCAAAAAGTAAAAAATACTGTTTATTTTTCAAAATTGATGCTCTTTTTTTGTTTATAGCGAAAAAAATAAAAAACGCAGAGGTGATCAAATACCACCAAAAGAAAGCTCTATTTGTGGTCAGGAAGGGGCTTCTGGGGCTGAAGCAGTTAAAGGAAACCTGTATGGATTTGTAAGCTGCCTGTTCTGACCTTGAAAAAGTATGTTTTTTAAGAGGCTCTGACTTCACTATGATGTCGCTTGCTGCATGTTTCTTTTGGGTCAGTGACCCTGAAAGTATTTAAGCCATTCAGGCAACCAGGAAACCTGTGCTGCAAGATATGAGTAGATTACCATTGTCAAATGCTATTTACCTGGCTGTCATACTAATTCAATGACTTCAATCATTTCTGGGTAACTGCCATAAAATATGCATGCAGATCTGATATGCATTGCATGCAGGTATTCTGCATTCACGTCTCTCGCTGACTTCCCTTGGTGCATACTAATTCATAACATACTTGGAAAACTTGGAAAACTAAAGGAGGAGTTGACGTAAGTGTTCCTGCAGACCAACAGTGTGTAGAGAAAGAGTGTACTGTTACAGTCGTTCTAAAGCCTAAACATTTTTACCCTTAATGGATTCCTTGCATTAGGTAAAAAATGTTTAGGCATCAGCATCCCCCCCTTTTACTTACCTGAGCCCTCATTTTATCCAGCACTGTGCACGTCTGCAGCTCTTCTCTCACCTCACTTCCGGGTTAGTCTGGCTTTGCTGGGGCAACATTGGCTCTCAGTGCTGTCAATGAAAGCCAGTGATGAGGGAGCGGGGGGCGGGGCCGAGTAACGATGTCTGTGTCAATTGGCACAGCAGCGGGGCGTGGGAATGAGCACACACGAGTGCCGCCATTCGAAGCTGCTTTCCATGGGGGCACTTGTGCATGCTCGCTCCTGAGCCCTGGACGGTGAGGAGGGGCCATGAGCACAAGCAGGGGATCCGAGAAGAGGAGGTATGCGGCTACTCTGTGCAATTCCATTGCACAGAACAAGTAAGTATACACATGTTTTGTTTTTTGTTTTTTTAATTTACCTTTTACAATCGCTTTAAGCAACAGGTAATAAAACCTGCATGGTGGAATAATTAAGTTAGTTTTAAGGCATTCATAGATACTTTTGTCAAAGTTTCCTGAGATTGTCAGAACACAGGAAATGTAAAATTTAGGTGGTATGGATGAGCAGCTAAATTTTCTATTAAACAGCTGACTTCCTATCCAGTAATTCCATAGCAGAAGACCACCATTTGGTGTCTTCTATATCACATGACGCCAATCATGCACCCATACAAATAAGTGGCACTGAAAAGTTACATTAATGTCAAATATTCTGTACTTCAATAAAAATAGTTGTGTATGTTATTAACAAAACTAATTTTAGGTTTGTGTTTCTTTAGGAATATAGGGGTTGATTTACTAAAACTGGAGAGTGCAAAATCTGGTGCAGCCCTGCATAGAAACCAATCTGTTTCCAGGTTTTTTTTTTTTTTGTCAAAGCTTAATTGAACAAGCTTAAGTTAGAAGCTGATTGGCTACCATGTACAGCTGCACCTGATTTTGCACTCTCAAGTTTTAGTAAACGGACCCCACAGTGGTCAATCCTGACATACATCTGAAGATAAAAGTCAACAGTTTTACATACAGTATTGAGTTGTACAGCTTGAAGCAGACCGCAATTCTAGTGTTGGGTAACAACAGAGGCAACAATTCACCCATTATTTGATTTACATATATTTATAGCAAATGCTGAAAAGTTATTGTTTTAGAGAAATGTAAATATGTACAGAAGGGGAAGGAGAAATTTCAGGAAAATGTCATCCTAGAGCGTAAAACCGACTTTGCAAAATTAGGAGCTGGCCAAATTACAGGAATTAAGTGCTTTATGAAAAAAATAATAATAAACAGTAAAAGCAAATATGTTCTGAAATCTTTCTGTTGCTAAAATCATATGATAAAAACGCATCCTTTAAAAATGGGGTCAGGTTTTCCTAAGTACATGACCGGAGCGAAAAAATTAGGATGATTAACAAAATGATATTAGTTATAACTTTTTGATTTAGAGACTATTGTCTTGTTATTATTACTATAGTTGATTGTGCCATTATGGAAAATGGTTTTTCCCCCTTTTTTGTTGTTGTTTTTTGTTTTTTTTTCTTTCTTTTGAAACAAATAAAAGTAAACTTAAAATATAAAAAAAAAAAAAAATCGGGTCAGCGTGCATGGCTTGACGATCTTGGGGCAAATGGCAGAAAAAAAATAAACATGTGAATGGCCACACAACAAGTTAAATATACACACCTGCTGGAATGATCTATCATGGACAACAAACACCAGTATTCATGTGTATGTGTGTGTATTACTGAGCTGGATAAGAACTGGGAATGTTAACTGTTTATGAGCTGGCATCACAAACTGTTCAAAGCACAGAAAGCTATTGGGAGCAACTTTCCCATAAATATTAAATGGACACTTTTGACTTGTTAAAAACGATTCTCTAAGAAAAGTCATGTAAATTGCAATTCTCACAGTCACTAAAACATTTCCATTTTTGTGCAATAAATACAACTATTGCAAATGCAATTGCAATAAAACAATGAAGCATGGCTGTGTGCGATGCTTGGTAGGTATACACAGATACCAATAATAGATAGATAGATAGATAGATAGATAGATAGATAGATAGATAGATAGATAGATAGATAGATAGATAGATAGATAGATAGATAGATAGATAGATAGATAGAAACCATAAAATGACTAATCTATATCATTTCCATAAACCCCATTATCAATCTAAACAAATATGTGGCCTCCTGCCCTGTAAGACTGTAGAAGCATGATCCCCCAAACATGGAGCATTATAAAAAAACAGCGCAGCAACATTGCAAAGTGAATTGTTGAATGGTATATAGTTGCTGACAAGTGATACACTGGTGTATTATAGTTTATACTTATCTGTCTAGTTTCTGAAGTCAATACAATAAAGCTACAAGGCTGAACTAAAGGAGTTAGGAAAGTTTGCACTATAAACTGTATAAACTGTATAAATATTTACTTCAATTATCCAATTGAAAAAAGCGAAATCCTGTTCACTTTGAACACCCAACCATGTGCAGATGAAATAAATAAACAGGAATTTGCTTTTCATATGATTGCGTTCAATCTGATTTTATTGAAATGTAAAACTTAGGTACAGACAAACAGCAAGTACGGACTTTGAAAAGCAACAGAAAATCCCAGTGTAAAGTTCAGTTACACAGATGCAAATTACAAGTGAAATGCAGAAACATGCTTTTCACATGATTGAATAATTGAAGTGAATGTTCACACAATTTATTGAGTGAACATTCCCGGTTCCTTTAGTAAGTTGGCCTGTATATCATAGCACGTGACAATGGCTAATACACAAATGCCTGAAACAATTATGATATACGCATCCTAAACCTATACAAATATAAAATACATTCACTTCAGTGACATGCATTTAATTGTCATTAAGCTCATCTAGAATCTGATTTGTAATACATTCAGTACGTATACCACACATAATGTACCAGGCTTTAGGCTGGATTCCCACCTATGCATTTTAGTGCTTTTTGCATTTTGCAGATTTGCACTACAGAACGTGTTCCATTGGAAACCATGTTAAATGGACTGTAGTGCAAATCTGCAAAATGCAAAAAGCACTAAAAATGCATAGGTGTGAATCCAGCCTTACACACAGATACAATGCAAGGTGTTTTTTTTTTTTTTAAGATACATTCTTCACAATATAAAGTACATTTAGTTGAAGGAATTCTTATTTTTCTTGTATATCCTGTTTGCTAACATCTACCCCCAACAGGGGAGCTACAGATTACAGTGGCATTAAAGTATACAGACTCCTAAGCACATAGCATAGACACACACATTTCTCTCTCTCTCTCATTGCCTTGCCCCAACTCCAGGGACTGTCCTTACCATTCTCTGAAGAGGTTGAGTTGTCACAGTCGGAGATAAGCTGTTGAGGTTTCCTTTGCTTCCTGCGTGACATTTCAAGCACTGGAAACACTGCTTCCCCAGAACAAGTGTAGAACCTGATATCTGACTGCTCCTTCACAGTGGCTTGGATTCTTTGTCTTTTGTCCACCTTATCGCTCACTGCCGGATGACATTTAAGTCACACTTATCAGAACCTCCATTGTTCATGATCTATCTATCTATCTATCTATCTATCTATCTATCTATCTATCTATCTATCTATCTATCTATCTATCTATCTATCTATCTATCTATCTGTCTTTGCTGTGTTTCCCTACCACTTACGAGAGTACCAGGAACTTTCTTTGTCTTCCTCACTCCCCCTGAGGCATATTTAATCTCCCTTTCCTTTATCTGAAGCTCTTGTCCCAAACTCTCAGGCACATCACAGTTGGTCAGCTACTAATCAGACACTCCTACATTTCCCAACTCCCACTTATTGTGACAAATAAGGCAAGAATTCCATGAAATTGACTGATTGCCCTGTGAAGTGAGAGCCTAGCCCTCCCCCGGTGTCACCTTCTTTTCAGGATAAGAAGATAGTTTGAAGAATGTAGCTTTGTGAGGCATCTCTTTGCCCCTAATATTATTTCATGTTGTGGGCGTAAATGGTGATAGAGTTTTTAATGTCCTACATAGCAGCAATCTTGGCAGAATGTAACATTTCTAACTTTCTTATCAAGTAAAGTTGTGACAAAACGAGACAAATCAAGCTACCTTTTGGTTCACAATGTCTATCCAACTTTTTGTTTATTGCAACCCCTTTGTCTGCAGTCGTGTGCAGCCAAGTGCAGAATTACCACTGGAGATAAGACAGATTTTCGCGAAGATGAGGAAGTTTCTCCAAAAACAGAAGCACAGTAATGAAGTGGTCAGGGGCAGGTTTTATTCTGTCTCAGTTTCAGTGGCCGCTTGTTCATTAGGGGTGCCCAGGCACCGCCCTCTCTCTCCACTCCACCCCCTATATGCAATGGATAGATTCATGCATAGCAGGCTTTTTTTTGAAGCACATGATTAGAGCCAGAGGCTCTAATATGCTTCGAAATCGGGTGGGCTCGGGTCGCAGAGGATGCGCTCCGATCCCTCCCAGGTGTGTTACAACAGCGAATGAATATTCGCTGTTGAAACATTGATCCTCAATATGGGCCAATCAGAAGCGGGTGTGAGACCCATTTTCCGACTGGCTAAAAAGAGAAGACTCCTGATTGGCCCCCGAGGAGGAGGGAGGAAACGGAAGCCACCACCGCTGTGATGACCCAGAGAACGGGAGGCGGCAGGAGAACAGCAGGAAAATGGGAGGCCGCCGAGCAGGGGAAGCCGCTGGTGATGGGGTAAGTGCTCTTGACCGACTCGGGGGGGTGGCATACTATTTGCTGCCCCCCCCAGAAAAATTTCCACTGGCCGCCACTGCTCAGTTTCTCTTTGAGCAGCTGAGGGGGAGAAAATGCCCTCCAGTATGTGTGGACTCTTTCAGGTAAAAGTCCAGTTCAATGAAAAATTGTTTGTCTGTTGTCACATCCTTTCCCATTAGTAATCCATTAAATACCATTTTTTTAAATGTACATTGCAGTCAAAATTAAAAATGTAACCTTCAGATACATTAAGGCTGGGCTCCGCAGCCGCAACGGAGATATGTGAACTGGCTCCATAGAGAGCCGGTTACAATCTCATGTCATGTAAATTGGATGCGGAGAAACCCGCATCCAATTCTCATTGGTGTGAACTCAGCCTACAGGAAGAACAGATTACCCGCTCACTATTTAAGTCTTTTATTAAGGTATTTTTCTGATGTATCAATGTACCTCACATCTTTTTTTCCCCCCTGAAATCAGGTACTCCTGGAACACATGTGCTGGAGATGCTGGTACAGCCTCCTTTCAGCTTCTTGAAGTCTAATTTAAAAACCACCAGTGCTGAGATATTTCCCACAGGCACAAATCAGATTCAATCATGCACTAGAAATTTTAAAAAGTAATTTGTGATACAAGAAGCAGAAGGAACACAGGGTTATATTTATTAAAACTGGTGCACTCAGAATCTGGGAGAGCAGTGCATGGTAGCCAATCAGCCTCTAAATTCAGCTTGTTCAGTTAAGCTTTAGCAATAAAACCTGAAAGCTGATTGGTTTCTATGCAGAGTTGCACCAGATTTTACGCTCTCTGGTTTTAGTAAATAAACCCCACAGTTACAAAGCAAAAACTTCAGGAAGTGAACTCCCTCTGCCCACTTGGTAATCCTTAATGGAGATTTGTGTTGTATTCAGCAGACACAGAATTTAGATTAAGGTTGAATTATTATTATTATATAGGATTTATATAGCGCCAACAGTTTGCGTAGCTCTTTACAACATGATATGAGTGATCTTTCAAGTTCTAACCAGTTGCTATTTTACTGTATAACATTAGTAGCTTGGTAACTGCTTCCGCATGTTGTTTGGAACCACTCCTAATATTGCCTACCAAAAAATTGTGCCATACAGCCGATCAATTATAAACAGTGCCAATGTGTGCATGGCCATTCAGAATAATTATCAGAAGGAACAGTATCGAGATCTCCCTTCTGCTTGCATTTTTATTATAGAGTGGGAGATTTAATCTGAGGTTGTCAGAGCATTTACCACTTCTGATTTACTAAAGGAGTTGGGAATCTTCACTCACTAAATTGAGGAAATACTCACTTCAATTAAACCTGTAAAAAGCAAATTCCTGTTTACGTATTTCACCATCATATGGCTAGGTTTTTTTTTAAAACTAACGGGGATTTATTTTGACACAATTGAATAAATAAAGTGAATATTCTCTCAATTTATTGAATGAATATTCTCAAATCCTTTTTGTGAATAAGCCTTCAGCTGGCCATACACTGGCACATTTGATCTGAAAATTCAGATGAAACTCTCCTATGAATATTGTTCGAAAATACTTCAAATTTTGTTTGCTTTTAACATTCGAATTAGAAATGAATAGACTTTCTAGCATGAAAATTGCATACACTGTTAGGAATTTGTTTGTTCAAAAAAAAAATTCCATCTTGCTCCTTTTAATTTTCTTGTCACTGCAAATGAAAACAAAGCCAATTTGTCCCAACTAACAATTAGAAAATCAAATGAAATGCTGACTTAATAGCTAACTTTATAGTCTGATATGGGATCTGGTGGTAGTGCAAGTTAGTCCTGTGAAACTTGTACAGAAGCACATGTAGATATACTGTAAACCCCTGCAATGGAAAATAGATTTATAATGTCCTATAGCATGCTTGTATAATTTACTTTTCCACTATTTTCAGTAAATATGAACACAAATAAATGGTGAACGATTTTATTATTTTTACTAGTAGACAACATTTTAGTTAGTATTTAGTTGGTTGTGTTGGTTTAATACAAGTTCAGCATGGCTTACTCTTTTCTTCAGTGTCTCTTTGATCCACCTCTTATTCAGCAAGTCATGAAGTTCTGGCAATGAACAATAACTCTGCAGGGGGGAAAATGAAGGGTGGGGGGTAGAAATGAGGGGAGAAAAGGGGACAGTGAGCAGAGTTGGGAGGGGAGCCAGTGAGAGTGTCTATGTAGCCACACAGCAGATGTCCTCTACATATGTAATTGAAAAGTTTTGTCACATACACCCGCCTCAACAGGATACTAAGGGATATGTGTTCAACCAATTTGTAGTGCTGCAGGAAACACAGTGACCTTAACCATTTCCATTCTGGAAAGGCCAACATGTTGCTACTGTTATGGGCCAAAAGCAGTTGTGATCCCGTACCTTGAAATGTCACGCAGATAGCAGTGAAAGTGATGAATTTGCAATGTAAACAGGGGGAAAAGAGGAAGGGGTAAATAAATTTGACACACAATTGGTTTCCATGAGGAAAGAGGGCATAGTTGCCAAAAATTTTACTAACCTATTGTACAATTTAATTCTAGGCATTCTGTATATGCACAAAGATTTATCAAGCGTTGCGTAAATTGATGGCGCTATATAAGTACCTGTATAAAAAAACAGGGGGAAAAGAGGAAGGGGAAAATAAATTTGACACATAATTGGTTTCCATGAGCTAAGAGGGCATAGTTGCCAAAAAATTTACTAACCTATTGTACAATTTAATTTTAGACATTCTGTATACACACAAATATTTATCAAGTGCTACGTAAATTGATGGTGTTATATAAGTACCTGTATAACATTTTTTTTTTTAGAAATCATAATAAGTCGAGGAATACAGTCTCATTATTATTATTATTATTATTATTATTATTACTATTATTATTTTATTCATAGGTATTGTTCTTTAGTAAAATGATTTATGTATTTGTTTAGATAGCTTAAACTTTTAGTCTGTATAGTCTTATATACTCTTATAGAAAATACAATGATAACACTGCAAACACATTTGCCATAAAATATTTAAGAAAACATAATTTGACACTGACCATTCTGCTGAGTACTGCGTCACCTGTTGTGGCTGCTGTGGGCTTGAAGGTTTTTATAGCTGGAAAAACTCCTGTGTAATAAAACAAAGTTAGGAGGCATTACACTGTAGAAAGCTAAAAATTTTTACTCAACTATTAGACACAATCCTTGTACACACAAAATTATTTCTCCACGATTTCACATACATATATACCTAAAGAATAGAATTTAAAAAAATTAGAATAGAATTAGAAAAAAATAAGAAAAGAATATTGGCAGAGAACTAAAACTTTGTCCGAGAAATAACTTAAAGAACTTCATTAATATATTCAGAAACTACTGAGCAACCAGCAGCTGTTGTGACAATAAACATTTTGGTCAAGACTAGACTATGTAATGTGCCACAGTCAGCACTATTGTAATGCACAACAAAACACAGTAGAGCAGTTAGGACAATGTAATGTAAAAAACACCATATAGAGTGCAGCAGTCTAATGTCCTGTATACTGCTGGTCAAGGGAAGAAAAATGCTGGACATCTGTGGTCAGTGGGAGGAAAAAAACAGTCTACCATCTGTGGTCAGTGGGGGGAAAAATCTCCCCAACCAGTGCTGCTGCGGGAAAAACCAATAGTTGTGTTCTTTGGAGTAAAGTCGAGGAATTGGTGCTCCGTGAGGATAAAAGGGAAACATTTATGCTCAGCGGGGAGTAGGGGATGGAGGCAGAGGTTCTCTATGGTGGCAATGTGGGGTTGGTCTCAATGGAGGGACAGGAGGATGGATGGGTGCTCGTCGGTGGTATGACAGCACTGGTTCTCAGTGGGAAGAAAAGAGGGGGCACTGGTGTTCAGTAGGGGAGAGGACAGGCATTGGTACTCAGTGGGGGATTATTGCTTAGTGGGTGAACAGAGGGGGCATGGAAATAGGAAGCCAGCAAAAAGTGGCTGCTCATCACCTTCCACAGGAGGAAGGCTGGAACAGAGGACCACAGGGATGTAAATCCTGCACTTAGGACAATTTCAGTTTGCAATTTACAATCTGATCCAGATAATAACTATATGTTTACCTCAATTTCTATGCAGACATCTGGAAAACCAGTGTGTTAACACATCAATGTCAAATCATGCAGACAAACCCTCAGGTTCCAAAAGTTGGAAGGAACCAAGGTCTAAGTTTGTCAGTTTTAGGTAATTTTTAATGGAGAAAGTGATATTCTTTATTGGCTAACTTAAAGTGATTATAAACGATCACCTTGTAAAACAACAAATTCAGTTTAAAATAGAAACGAGAGGCAAAACATTTTTGTATAGATATTAAAAAAAACATTATAAATACTTTTTTCCCTTTTTTATAAGCGATCACATTCCCTCTGTTCTCAGCAGCATAAGAGCTGGTGGGAGGAGAAGCAGCAGCACGCTGAGCTTCCCAGTGAATGGCTGTGCAGGAGGGGGGGGGGCATGTCAGGACAAGTCTGATCATTGGAGGAGAGCAGGCTGAGTTCCCAGCATAGCTAGAAAACTGACCACGATGTGCTCTTCTGTTTAGTGTGGTCAATTTTTAATAGGAAAGCAGAGAGACTGGTAGGAACACAAGGAATTTCACACAAAAGGAAGCAAAACAAGGAGAACAGGATACTTTCTCATACAAGTACATGGTACAGCAGGCAAATATCAGGAGTATGAAATGTTGTGGTAACACACACTTTAAACTATAAAAGATGCAAGTATTCAGGAAAACTTTGTTTCCTTTTTTCCTGGCTGGGATATATAGACTGATCAACGATTTCCCAAAAGCTTGCATCTTTAAATAGGAACTTCCCCCTTATCATGCAAAAGTATAGGCCTGGAGCTGAAGCGCAGCATAAGAGTAGGGCCAGCATGATGGGGTTTTCCCTATAAGGCTATAGCAAGGTGGGGGTTGTTAAGAAAGTGATACAGTTGGTAGGAGGGTTAAGTATCAGGAGAGATATGATAAGAGGTACCCATTGGAGGATCATAGGGTGGGGCAGGGTGTGGCTGGGTGGTCCTAATGGGTTGCTAGGTGGGTGTTGGTCTGTCAGTATCACTTGGAATTTGGACAGCAACCGAGGAGATTCCCTGAGTAGTTTAGCTGTGTCTGGCAGTTAACTGAATTAAGATGGAGGATCTTGACAATATGCTGGCCAGGATTCGCGCTGCGGCGGTTGCCAATGGACCGCAATGGCTACGTGATCAATTGCCCCTTCTATTACACGCGCTAGGAGGTCAAGGCCTCCTGAGCGTTTGAGCCCTGAAATGACTCAGAGGGTCGCCGCGCTGGGAACCCAGTAATGGACCCTTCAGCTTCCGCAGCCAAGAGAACGCCTTCTCAGCAGGCTAGCGGAGCTGGGAGGAATCCTCTTCACAGGCATCCCCCGGGGGTAAGAAGTGGGTCAGCCACACGATCCAACCCCCCTTCTACAGCTTTACGGGACCATACGGCTGCCTCTGCCTCTGCGGGTGCTATGCCCACCATTAGAGCAGCCCTGCGGGGGAGAGTGCGTTCACCCAGTGCCAGCCTGATGCCTGGGACGGCCAGGACTGTCCACAGAAGAAGCGAAGGTTACCAGAAGGGAGCCTACAGCTCAGCGGGACCTGCGTACAGCTTCTGTCACAAGCCCTAGGCAGAGAGCGCAGCAGGGGAGGAGGAACTCGAGGGAGACCGGAGCGGCGGCCTCCGGTGACGTCATCGGCCGGCACCTGTCAGCGGGGCGAAGTACGGGCGTGATACATGAAGAGGCAGAGCGGTCGGAGGGAGAACTGTCAGCGTTTGAGGATGGGGGCGGATGCCGGCCCAAGGAGAAGAGAGGATGATCAGCTGCAGGGATCCGGAGTGACAGCTGAGCGGTCTGGGCAGCCTGGTAAGTATTATCCATGTGTGTCTTATGTGTCTGCTGTTATGTCGTCTGAGTCTGATGTCAATACAGGAATGTTGTCACAGGAACAGGTACAGGAGAAGGGGGGCTCTGTGTCTGAAGGAGGACAGCATTCTATGGGGGGGATGCTGTGATGGGCATAAGGCAAGACTCTGCTGTTCGGGAGATAGCCTTACAGGACACGGCTGTGAGGGGGGTCCTTGCTAGGGGTGCCGTTGGTGGTGCCGGCAACGGCAGCCGGGATGACTGGTGTGGCTGGACTGCTACAAGCATTCATGGCAGGTTTCAGTGAGGTGCTAGCCAGGTGCGACACGGGGACCAGTGCGACTGGGGTTGTTTCCCCGGCGTCAAGTGTGACTGGGGTTGTTTCCCCGGCGTCGGCATGGATGGCTGTGCAGTCTCCGATAATTTCATCAGGGGATGTGGCCAGCCAGGGCTCGCCTGGGGGGCTAGCGGGAGGGGTATCGGTGACATCCCCCCAGGAGGGGGCAGGGCAGGCGGTGGTGGCTATGTCATTCGCAGAGGCATCATCGCAGAGCTCAGTCAAGGCGGCTGAGGAGGGAAAGAAGTCCATGGGGGACACCGAGGGTGTGCGTTTAACGGACGCGGCAAAATGCGAAGTATATGTGTACTTCGAGGTACCGCTGGGTTCTCACTTAAAACAGGAAGTGCGTGACAGGATTTGGAAAGGTGAGTACGTGGAGATATTCTCCCTGTTACCCCTAGAAAAGTTTAATCTGGACAAGGTCAAGCCGGATGAGAGTAAGAAGGAGGAAGAGGAGAAGAGGCGATACCGGCTTATTCTCAGGACTTTTGGGAATTGGCTACAGGCGTTCAATATTCTTGCCAGTGTCATAGGCGAGAAGTCTCCAGATCAGTGCTCCGCGCTGTTTTGTTACGCAGATGCTATTGGTGAGGCGCAGAGGGTGTACGGGGGAGTGTCCCGGTTGCGTTACGATGAACAATTCCGTCAACGCAAGGCGCTCAGGCCATCAATTAGGTGGGGCCACAAGGATATCAGCTTGTGGATGAAGTTGATGGCCCAGGCGAGGGCGACAAACACCCCCTTTTCAGGGGGGGCTGGTGGGGGAACAGAAACCGCGTCACCATTGGCCGGAAAGTGGAAAGGTTTCTGTTGGCAGTTCAATGAAGGGAACTGTAGATTCGGGGGATCATGCCGGTTCCGACATGAATGCTCAGGCTGCAGGGGATCTCATCCACTTGCGAAATGCTTCAAACACAACAAAGGTAAGTCTGGTGAAGCTGGCAAGAGGGAGGACGCCGGTGAAGGTGGAAAAACTGGCTCCATTCCTAAGTAGGTATCCTGATCAAACGGCGGCACGGCTTCTTTTACATGGTTTTTCTGTAGGTTTTAGGATCCCTTGCACTTTATCCGGTGTTCCTCCTGTCCCTGCTAATTTGTTGTCGGCACGACAACACCATTTGGTGGTGTCGGAGAAATTGGCTAAGGAAGTGGCTTTGGGTAGGATGGCAGGCCCTTTCGAAACAACCCCTGTAGCGGAGTTGGTTGTCTCTCCTTTGGGAGTGGTTCCCAAGAAGGAACCCAATTCTTTCCGGTTGATCCACCATCTTTCATATCCGCATGGTTTGTGGGTTAATGATGCCATTGACCACGAGTTTGTACGGTCTCTTACGCATCTTTTGACAAGGCGGTTAGTTGGGTTCGGAAGTTTGGCAAGGGGGCTCTTTTGGCGAAGACGGATATAGAATCGGCTTTCCGCCTTCTTCCGGTGCATCCCGACAGCTTCCGTTTGTTGGGCTGCATGTGGGAGGGTCATTATTTTGTCGATCTCTGCCTGCCTATGGGTTGTGCCGTATCTTGTTCACTTTTCGAAACATTCAGCTCCTTTTAGGAATGGGTGGTGAGGGATGTGTCCGGTTTGCATGCCATAATTCACTACTTGGACGATTTCTTGGTGATTGGCCCTTCGACGGGCAGGGGGTGCCATATTCTATTGGCCACGTTGCAATACGTTTTTGAGTTATTTGGTGTACCTTTGGCGCAAGAAAAAACTGAAGGGCCGGTCACCACGCTGAAATTTCTGGGGATTGTGATTGACACGGTGCGCATGGTGCCGGCTCCCCTTTGATAAGGTGAAGGACATGCAGGCAGCAGTGTCCTTTGCCCTTTGCAGCAACAAGATTCGCTTGCGTTCATTGCAGTCATTGTTGGGCAAGTTGAATTTTGCGTGCCCATGGGCAGGATCTTCTGCAGGCGTTTGGCTTCGGCCACGTCGGGGGTCAAGGCACCGCACCATTATGTGCGTTTGTCTAAGGCACACAAAGACGATTTGCGGGTATGGCAGTTGTTCCTGGCACAGTTAAATGGTAGGTCATTGTGGATGGATGAGATGGTTTCTGCGTGCGACTTGCAGCTTTATACGGATGCGGCCGGGGCAGTCGGTTACGGAGCAATCTTGGGGAGTCAGTGGAGTGCTGGTGAATGGCCGGACTCATGGCGCAAGGCGGACTTACTGGGCTGTTGGAGCTATTTCCCATTGTGATGGCGGTGGAAATTTGGCTGTTTGGTTTCAATTGTCTGGGGTTGGGGATGTTACCAAGCATGCTTTGGTGAAACGGGTTATGCGGGGCTACAGGCGGGGTAAGAACACAAGGGATTCCCGCCGCCCGGTTTCATTCAGCATGCTAGGGGCTATCATAGGTGTCATGGGAGAGGTTTGTTCCTTGCCTTACGAGGCTGCGCTTTTTAGAACGGCATTTATTTTGGCGTTTTTTGGGGCGTTCAGAATTGGAGAATTGGTGTGCAGGTCAAAACGGGGTAGTGGTGGTTTGGACTGAGCTGATGTGGTGCTTAGGGGTGAAGTGGTGTCCCTTTTAAGGTCCAAAACTAACCAAGGTGGTAAAGCTGCATGGGTTACTTTGGGGGAGGTAAGGGGCTTGCCCTTGTGCCCTGTTCGGGCAGTTCGGGAATGGTTGGAGGTCAGGGGCATGGGCCGCGGTCCTTTGCTCCAACATAGTAATGGGTTTGCATTGTATAGGTTTCAGTTTGGGGCTGTCTTCAAGAAGTTTCTCCTGGCTGCGGGTTTTTCTACACAGAATTACTCCTCCCATTCTTTCAGAATTGGAGCGGCCACTGAAGCGGCCCGATGGGGCCTGGAAGACAAGTTAGTGCGTCAACTTGGTAGATGGGAGTCACAGGGTTTTCGATTGTATGTGCGGCCTCATCTATTGTGAGATTGGGTAGGTCGTAGGTAAGCACCGTTAAGTGGGGCTAAGGTGATCATGTTTTACGTGTTTTTCTGTTTCTTGTGTTTTCTTACATGTTGTGGGTGTTCAATTGTTGGTTTCTTGTCGTGTGTTTTGGTGCTGGGGATTTGTGTTGTTTATGTTTTGTGTTACTTTACAGATTCGGAATGTTTGGTGTGGATCCTGGACCATTCTTACGTTTTCTGGGGGGCTAAGAGGGCTGAGGTTAGGCAGGATGGTCGTCAGTTGGGATTCTCCAGAGAACAGGTCATGATCAGGTGGATCGGGGTCAGGGGCATGTTGTGGTCGCATTAGCCCAGGCTTGACAGGCCCCCTGACGTGCTTCTACTTCATGTGGGAGGAAATTATTTGGGGCTCCGGGCGTCCAGGGAATTATGCAGAGACATTAAATATGATCTCTTAAGATTGCGTACCCTGTTCCCGGACACAATTGTAGTATGGTCGGACATGGTGGCCAGGGCCTCTTGGCGTTTGGCTGTATCTGTGGAGCGGATTAATAGAGCCAGAATCAAGATCAATAAGGCTGTAGCAAAATTTTTTGTCCGCAACGGTGGTTTGGCGATTCGTCACAGGGAATTGGAGCAGGATCCGTGGTTGTACTTGAGAGGGGATAGGGTTCATTTGAATGCAGTAGGGATTGATCTTTGGTTCCTGGGCTTACAAGACGGCATTCAAAGAGCTCTGTGGGTGTGGCGGGCCGCCCAGGCGTAAAGTTTCATGCCGGGCGTCTTGGCAGAGGTCGTAGGGTTTTTGAAGGCGGGGATAGTGAATTTCTTTGGAAAAAGATGGGTTGGGCCCATCTCTGGTAGGGGTGTACCTGCCCTAATAAGGGCGGGAGTAATAGTTGGCTGTATTGGCTGGTGAATTTGCCTAAGTTTGTCCCAGAGCTGGCATAAAGCACGGCTGGGGGCCGTAATAGGCGAGGTAGTGCCAGATACAGAAATTTGAACAGTCAAGGGTGCCTTCAATAATCCTATGCATTTTTTTCAAGTCAGTTTATTTCTTTTATTAAAATTTTGTTATGGTTTGTTTTTTGTGTAATAAAGAGGCTGCTATGGCCATTTTAACCCTAAAACAAGTTGTCTGGCTTAATTATTGTAATTTGGTAAGGTGGTAATTGGGTATTGGGTGATGGCATACAGCCGATAATGTGGGCAATACCCCAATCAAGTATAGGCCTGGAGCTGAAGTGCAGCATAAGAGTAGGGCCAGCATGATGGGGTTTTCCCTATAAGGCTATAGCAAGGTGGGGGTTGTTAAGAAAGTGATACAGTTGGTAGGAGGGTTAAGTATCAGGAGAGATATGATAAGAGGTACCCGTTGGAGGATCATAGGGTGGGGCAGGGTGTGGCTGGGTGGTCCTAATGGGTTGCTAGGTGGGTGTTGGTCTGTCAGTATCACTTGGAATTTGGACAGCAACCGAGGAGATTCTCCCACCCTCCCTCATTAATTTTTTCGGATGCTATGGGGGAATGTGATGTTTATTTGTGTGGGTAATTTTTGCGGGGATTGTATAGTGTCATAGCAGATGGCAGAGGTCGTAGGGTTTTTGAAGGCGGGGATAGTGAATTTCTTTGGAAAAAGATGGGTTGGGCCCATCTCTGGTAGGGGTGTACCTGCCCTAATAAGGGCGGGAGTATTAGTTGGCTGTATTGGCTGGTGAATTTGCCTAAATTTGTCCCAGAGCTGGCGTAAAGCACAGCTGGGGGCCGTAATAGGCGAGGTAGTGCCAGATACAGAAATTTGAGCAGTCAAGGGTGTCTTCAATAATCCTATGCAGTTTTTTCAAGTCAGTTATTTCTTTTATTAAAGTTTTGTTATGGTTTGTTTTTTGTGTAATAAAGAGGCTGCTATGGCCATTTTAACCCAAAAACAAGTTGTCTGGCTTAATTATTGTAATTTGGTAAGGTGGTAATTGGGTATTGGGTGATGGCATACAGCCAATAATGTGGGCAATACCCCAATTGTGACATTGAGAAATGTTTACTAATGGCAATCTACAAGCAGATACTCACTGGGGTTGATTTACAGAAACCAGAGAGTACAAAATCTGGTGAAGCTCTGCATAGAAACCAATCAGCTTTCAGTTTTTATTGTGAAAGCTTAATTTAACAAGCTGAAGTTAGCTAATTGGCTACCATGTACAACTGTACCAGATTCTGAGTTCTCCAGTTTAAGTAAATCAACCCCGCTGTATACATAATTGCAGGCCTTTTATTTTTTGCATACCTTATTTTTCCTTTCCTTCTCATTATTCTCACAGTAGCCATTTTTACTAAGGGCAAATTAATTCATCTCCATAGGCGTGCACAGGGGGTGTGCCAGGTGTGCCTGGGAACATCCTAATCAATCTGTACAGTGCCGATTCTCCCTACTGCTCGGGCTCGCCCCCATGTTGCCCCCTCTGGAGTGCTTCTAGTTTCCCTCCTCTCCTCTCCCCTTGGCTGCTGCGGGGATGTTTCTTGATAGAGGGCGGGGGAAAGGACTAGTCAGTATGTAATTTTCCAGCCCCTTCCTTTTCTGAGTGAACACAGTGAACACACTGTGTTCAATTATAACTGAAGCAGAGTAAACTGTGTTTACTCTGCTTCAGTTTTTGAATAAACAGGAAGCCACACGGAGCATTTCCCATTCATTCACTGTCCAGTGCAGCCGAGGCTACAAAGAAAGGCATGTGTGTTTGAGTTTTGGGGTGCACACCCTAATGCTATAGGGCACACCTATGTTCATCTTCCTTTACTTCATGTGACAAGAACTTCCCACAATGCAGCTACAGGGCCAGGGGGACATCACCAGTGCCTCATAGAAACCAGGAAATGAAAAATGGTAATTGTAACTAAAGGCCATTAAAGCATCTATGATTAAACCCTACACAGGTGAAACATGTTTGAGGGGCTTTCCTGATGGATGAAGAGCCAGCTGAAGACATTTTGTGACCATTTGTTTTGTGACTCACTATATTGGTGTGCGGTCCTGGGAAACAGCCAATGGCTCACCCTACTGCCAAGTCTCCTGTGAGGTGAGAGTGGGAGCAGCACTGCTGCAGACAGGCACAGCACTGGGTCAAGATTGTTCTCAGGTAAATGTTTAAAGTGGTTCTAAAGCCTCAAGGGTTTTCACCTTAATGCATTATATACATTAAAATTAAAAACCATCTGTGCTGCAGCTACCCCCCAGGCCCGCTCTTTTTCTTACCCGAGCCCCATCTGATCCAGCAATGTGCATGAGCACAGCGGCTCCAGCCACTGTCTCTCTCCTCATTGGACAGATTGATAGCAGCAGGAGCCATTGTTATAAAATTTAGCAAACAGGTAATTTTTCTCCTTTGCTGATGTGTGCAGATGAGACTGTACTGATGGGCACTGATATGCTGCACTGATGGGCACTGACGAGGCAGCACTGATGAGGTGGCACTGATGGGTACTAATAGGCTGCTCTGATGGGCACTGATGAGGTGGCACTAGTGGGCACTGATGAGGCTGCACTGATAGGCAGCACTAATAATTAATAGGCACTGATAGGCGGCACTAATGGGCACTGATAGGCAGCACTGATGGGCACTAATAGGTGGCACTGATAAGCACTGGTAGGTGGCACTGATAGGTAACACTAATGAGGAGGCCGTAATGGGCACTGATTGGCAGCACTGGCGGGCACTGTTGGGACTGCACTGATAATCAGGACACTGATAATCAGTGCCCCGATTATCAGTGTACATGTCTCTTTTACAGAAACCAGTTGTCAGCTCTCTTCTCTCTTCCTCACGCTGTCATAACCGACTGCTGTTTACATTGTGATAAGCTGTAATTGGACACAGCTGATCACATAGTAAAGAGCCACTGATTGGCTGTTTATCTCAATCTGTGATCCAGAAGACACTGCGATCACAGAGGGTGCCACCCATGTACTGCAGTGGGCATACGGTGGGCGCAATAGTGGGAGGACGTCATATGACGGTCTCCCAAAAGTGGCTGACCACGCTGTAGCCCTCATTCAGCTATAGCACGGTCAGCAAGTGGTTAAAGTGGTTGAGTCCCGCAGACTCAATGTCCGTCGGTGGCCCGCGATCCTGACAAGGAGAGGGAGAATTGGGAGATGCCTATGTAAACAAGGCATTTCCCTGTTCTGCCTAGCAACATGACACGGATCTACTGCTCCCAGTGATCGGGAGCAGTGATCTCTGTCATGTTCAGTGAGCCCATCCCCCCTACAGTTAGAACACAGTGAGGGAACACAGTTAACCCCTTGATCGCCCCCTAGTGTTTAACCCCTTCCCTGCCAGTGTCATTTACACAGTAATCAGTGCATTTTTATAGCACTGATCGCTGTATAAATGTCGCTGGTCCCAAAATAGTGTCAAAAGTGTCCGATGTGTCTGCCACAATGTCGCAGTCATGATAAAAAATTGCAGATCGCCATTACTAATAAAAAAAAAATAATAATAAAAATACCCTAAATCTTTCTCCTATTTAATAGACGCTATAATTTTTGTGCAAACCAATCAATATACGCTTATTGCGATTTTTTACCAAAAATATGTAGAAGAATACATATCGGCCTAAACTGAGGAAGAAATTTGTATTTTTATATATTTTTTGGGATATTTATTATAGCAAAAAGTAAACAATATTGCTTTTTTTTCAAAATTGTCTCTCTTTTTTTGTTTATAGCGTAAAAAATAAAAAATGCAGAGGTGATCAAATACCACCAAAAGAAAGCTCTATTTGTGGGAAAAAAAGGATGGCAATTCTACTTGGGTGCAACATCGCACGACTGCGCAATTGTCAGTTAAAGCGGCGCAGTGCCGTATCGCAAAAAGTGCTCTGGTCAGGAAGGGGGTAAATCCTACCGGGGCTGAAGTGGTTAAGATAACAAACCTTCAGTGTGCAGCAGCCCCCCTCAACCCCCCTAATACTTACCTGAGCCTCATCTCAATCCATCGATGTTGCACGAGAGTCTCGTCTGGTCGGGACTCTCTCTCTTGATTGACTGAGACAGCAGCGGAGCGCCATTGGCTCCAGCTGCTGTCAATCAAAGTCAGTGGGCCAAAGAGGAGAGAGAGGGGGCGGGGCTGTGGCTCTGTGTCTGAATAGACACACAGAGCAGCAGCTTGGCTTGGGTGCCTCCATAGCAAGCTGCTTGCTGTGGGGGCACTCGGGGAGGGGGGGGGGGGGGGGGCAGAAGCATCAAAGACGTACCTGAGAAGAGGATCTGGGCTGCTCTGTGGAAAACCACTACACAGCGGAGGTGAGTATAACAAGTTTGTTATTTTCAAATGAAGAAAAGAGACTTTAGTATCACTTTAAGAGGGGCTGAGGGGAACAGCTATTGAAAAGGTTTTTTTTACCCTAAAGCAGAGAATGCATTAAGGGGGAAAAAAACTTTTGCCTTTAAAACCACTTTAAAAAAACGTTGTTTTTAATTTATTATTTATATAATACACACCTTTAATTGAACAAATTACTACTTTTTTATTGCACTAGATTGGTGCTTTCAGTTCTCTGCTTCTGTCTTATTAAAGCAGGACTAAACTCTCCCAATCCAAATGAACTATTTTGAATCTTTATGCTGCTAGCATTAGTAAGTAGATAGGAAGGTATATTATATTTACTTGTTTTAAACTTTTCTTTTTACATTTCTTCGGTTGCTTCCTGGTTTCTGGCGTAGTCCAAAATGATGTCATGCATCCCAGGAGTCTTCATGGGCATTTTTTCTTTCATCTGGAGGAGTGGAGGAAGGGCTTTCTCAGCTAAGCACACCCTCCTGCTTGCATGCCTGAGATAAGGGCAGTGGGATTCCAAGAAGTAAATGCTATATGAATATGAATCACCTGCCGTTACTCAAGATGATTGCGGCTAGAAATGCTATGGGGTGTTTTGCAAAGTGATTTCTCAACAAAATCAATCATGGGGACATGAATGGATGGCTGAATTTGCATTGAATATTAACAATGAATTAAGTATTATTTTCAGTTTGTGGTGCTCACATACGGTTGATTTTCACTTTAACCATGTCACCTACATCCTAGGCAAAATTAACTATGCGCATGTGGGTGTTTCAGATCATTAGGGTCCATGCACATTGGCTTAAAAATTGCTGCTTCTACAGCAGTTATGTGTTTTTCATGTAGAAGTGGCTCCACATGTTATTCTATGTGTCCATGCACATTAGCACACTTATGCCTCGTACACACGATCAGACTTTCCGCCAACAAAACTGTGGAATTTTGTCCGAAGGGTGTTGGCCCAAACTTGTCTTGCATTATAAAACGAAGCATTCGCCCCGGGACTTTAAATGAAGTGGGTACCGTCTCCGCCAGTAAACATAACAATGGCAAATACTGTATATGGTTTATTCAAGTAAAATTGTTTACATGCATAGATATCACCAACACTTGCCAATTTAAAAAAGGTACATAAACAAGAAATATTGGTACATAAACGTAATAGCAGTCATAGTACACGGGCATCATACTACCCACCGGAGAAGAACCGGACGCCGGGAGTAGAGGCCGGAGAGACCCCTGAAGTCAGAAGAAGACCCCGAAGTCGGAAGAAGACCCCCGGAGCTTTCTAATAAATTACTTTAAAAACCTGTGTAGTGTGTTTTTTTATTGACACTTTTTCCCTAGGTGAATGGGTAGGGGTACCCCCTTACTCATTCACATAGGGTGGGGGGCCAGGATCTGGGGGCCCCCTTATTAAAGGGGGCTCCCGGATTCCGATAATCCCCCCGCCGCAGACCCCGACAACCAACGGCCAGGGTTGTCGGGAAGAGGCCCTTGTCCTCATCAACATGGAGACAACGTGCTTTGGGGTGGGGGGGGCCGCAGGGTGCCCCCCTCCCCCAAAGCACCCACCCCCCATGTTGAGGGCATGCGGCCTGGTACGGTTCAGGAGGGGGGGGCGCTCACTCGTCCCCACCCCCTTTCCCAACCGGCCGGGCTGCGTGCTCGAATAGGGGTCTGGTATGGATTTTGGGGGGGACCCCACGCCGTTTTTTCGGCAAAGAGAGTTCCCCTGAAAATCTATACCAGACCTAAGGGCCTGGTATTCCCCGCGACGGGGCTTGCAAGGTGTCAATCTCGCCGATAAAGGCGGCGAGATTGACTTCCTTTTCTAGTCCCGTCGTACCCGAGTCACGTTTAAAATGAACGGACTTGTCTGTGTGTGGGCAAGTCCATTCATTCAGAAAGTCCGCCGTAACTCCATCGAAAATCCGTCAGGAAGACCGGTGGCCCTAGTCTGCTGGAAAGTCCGGTCATGTGTAGGCAAGTCTGTCCATTCAGAAAGTCCGTCGGAAGTCCGCCGAAAGTCCGTCGGGAAGACCGTCGGACCTAGTTTCCCAGAAAGTCCGGTCGTGTGTACGCTGCAATAGACATGAAGTATGAAGAAAGCATGTCCTTCTATAGTGTGTACTTGCCTCAATTAAGAGCATAAGTATCATTTCTGTCTGCTGCCCCATTCCTCTACCATCAGCATGAAACCCTTCTGACAGGTTTTCCTGGCACCAAGAGAAAAATGGTGACAGGGGAGGGAGCTCCAGCTGATTGACAGTCTCAGCTCTGTTCCTGTGTGCTTTGTGAAGGGAGTGTGTCCCTTCTAGGGTTGCCACCTGTCCGGTATTCACCCAGACAGTTGGGTTTTTCAATCATCTGCCTGGATTTCAACCTCAGAAACCTGGACACATTTTCTACATGGACTAGCGGCAGCGTCAGGGACGTGCTTCCTCTCCTCGGTCCCATCGGCAGCCCCTAAGGCCCCTTTCACACTGAAGTGGTTTTCAGGCATTTTAGCGCTAGAAATAATGCCTGTAAAGCGCCTGAAACCTGCCTCCCATTCATTTCAGTGTGACTTTTCACACTAGGACAGTACGCTTGGGGGACATTAGGAAAAGTCCTGCAAGAAGCATCTTTGGGGCGGTTTGGGAGGGCTGTATTTAGCACTCCCAAAACACCCTGCCCATTGAAATGAATTGGCAGCGCTTCCAAAGCGTCTAAAAAGCGATTCGGAAGCGCATGGAATTGGTTCGGGATCTGTAGTGCTATGGTGTCTTTATAGGTGTAGAACTTTGTGGCATTATTGCAGTGATACGGTTCCCCCTTCTGCATGAAGACCTCATAATTTTACAGCCTTTTAGCCCTATCAATGTGGTCAGCTTGGGAATGGAAGACTGGAGGGAGAGGAGGTGGATCTGACACCAACAATGGGATTTACTTGAGTGACATCAATGAAGTTTTTTTTAGTTACTGATGGCAAATGTATGACATATTTTACTCTGACAACAGTCACTGGGCTTACTGTAGGTGCAAACCGACTGCAATGGCCAACAAACTGTAATGCAAGTACAGTAAAACCTTGGTTTGAGAGTAACTTGGTTTGAGAGCATTTTGCAATACAAGCAAATTTTTAAAATACATTTTGACTTGATAAACGAGCAATGTCTTGATATACAAGTAACGTCATGTCACAACTGAGTATAAATGAGAAAAGAGGCGCCTCTAAGTGTAGCAATATGGTTACATTTAATGAAAGTACAACATTTAGAAACTCATATGGTTGATGATTAAAACAAGCACATCTAAGTATGCAGGCTTCTGGGGTAAAGCTGTCTTGATTGCAGACTGACAGCGGTGAGAGCCGGCAGGGCGGGGGATGGTCTATGTGGACAGCTTTACCCCGGATGCCTGTATACTTAGATGTGCCTCTTTTAATCATCAACCATGTGAGTAGCTAAATGTTGTACCTTCATTAAATGTAACCATATTGCTACACTTAGAGGTGCCTATGTTCTCTTTTATACTCTGTAGCTCCTGATGGATTTTGCTTCTAATGCCCTTGTGGAGGCTTCCATTTGTGGATGGACATTTAATGGTTGCACAACCTATCACATTGCTATAATCTTTTAATATAGGACTTGAAATTGAAGGACCTATGAATAAATGGTTGTGGAACGAATCATTTGAGTTTCCATTATTTCTTATGAGGAAATTTGCTTTGATATATAAGTGCTTTGGATTACAAGCATGTTTCTGGAATGAATTATGCCCGCAATCCAAGGTTTTACTGTATTTCATCTGACAGGTCAGGACTTAAGTTAACCATACACTACACAATCTTCTTGTACAATCAGCTTTTGATCTGTCAAGAATAATATAGTGTAAGGGGCAGCGTATTTTATTTAAAGATTGTACAATCAGAGTGTGTAGTGTATGGCCACCTTAAAGTGGAGTTCCACCCAAAAGTGGAACTTCCACTCATCGGATTCCTCCCCCCCTCCGGTGTCACAGTTGACACCTTTCAGGGGGGAGGGGGGTGCAGATACCTGTATATTACAGGTATCTGTACCCACTTCCGGCATAGATAGCCGCAGAATCTGCGGTTATTTACGTCACTTCCCGTTCCCCCCCCCGCTGTCTGCTGAGAAACACACGGGTCCCAGAGACAGCAGGGACCATCCGTATTGCGCTGCGCGACTCGCGCATGCGCAGTAGGGAACCGGGAAGTGAAGCCGCAAGCCTTCACTTCCTGATTCCCTTACTGAAGATGGAGGCGGCAGCACCCGAGGACCGAGAGACGGTTCAGCCTACATCACGGGCGCCCTGGACAGGTAAGTGTCCATGTTTTAAAAGTCAGCAGCTGCAGTATTTGTAGCTGCTGACTTTTAAAAAAAAAATTTTGGCGGAGCTCCGCTTTAAGCCCCTGTTGGGGAGAAACACATTGAAGGAGTAGGAGAGGGTCTGTTCCTACATTCTGGCTTTGTGAGTTTGCACTACTTGCAATAAAGCTTGTTGAATATTAAAGCAGACTTTCAGCTTAAATGTCATGTTTTGCTCCCTATTCCCCCTCTTTCTCTTACAAATGCAAATTAGCTTTTGGGGTGCAGAAAAGTATATGTTACATTGTGTTTTTTAAATTATAGTTTGTCCCTAAGTTTGTGCGTCTTAAAGTGGAACTAAAGTTCTGTCATTCCATGCTGCGAGCAGGCAGGCTTTTTATTGCAGGAGAGACATGCAATTTCTCTTCTACACTAAAATACACCTACCTGCGGGCGGCGCATGCGGGAGATCGAGGAAGATGGACACTTAGTCTCCTCGCTCTGCGCCGATGGAACATCTCTCCTCAGCTGATACGGCACAGCTGAAACAGCTCCTGAGATGGCAGCAACCAGCAGGGTCCCGGTGGGTATGCATTGCACGCCCTGGAACCGGCAGCGCTACCGCTCCCATCAGAAAGCTTCCCCCACTCCAGGAAAGGGGGAAGGTAAGGGCAAGATGGCGCCCAAGCATCCAGAGCCAGATGACTCCACGTGGCTCTCAGAGGACAGCCTGCACCAGTTCCCTTCTGATCTAGTCAGCCAACTGACCATAGACTCTGATGCCATGCTTCATAAATTCCGCTCCATAGTGCGGGATGAAATCACCACAGCCACCCACAAGCTCTCTGCTGACCTAGTTAAGGGTCTTAAAGAGCTAGGCCACCGCACTAATCAATAGGGGCAACGCATGGACCTGGCTACAACAGTGCTGGAGGGGCATGAGGAGGAGGTTGATAATTGAATTCTGAACTTGAGAGTCTGCAGGATAAGCTATAGGATGCAGAGAACAGAGGCCGCAGAGATAACCTCCGCATCTGTTGGAATCCCTTAGATCACCACTGATCTGCAAGGAACTGCCACTGCTTTTTTTCAGGAGCTTTCACCTGATATCCCCCTTGAGCGTGTGGAATTTGACTGTAAACACAGGTCTCTGTCCCCTAAACCAACTGAAGGCCCTCCCAGGGATGTCATCATCAAGTTCAACTATTATCGCACTAAAGATTGGCTCCTGCAAGCTGCAAGGGACCGCCGAGACCTCTCTTTCCAGGGTAACCCCCTCCAACTCTTTGCAGACCTCGTCCCGGTTACTATTGCCAAGCGGAGGCAATAGTAACCAGGGTTTGCAAATCCTGCAAACCCAGGGGGATCAGGTACAGATGGGGGTTCCCCTTTAAGCTCTTGTACTCTCATAATTCCATGCTTCCTCCCTACCTGACCTACGGTGGTACTTTCAGGAACTGCAGTTTGATCTACCCCCCTCTCAAAAAGAGACGCCATCTTCATCCACTCGTCCAAGATCTTCTCAGCCACTTCACAGGCCTTCTCAGATGTCTCAACAAGGCTCTAAAGCCCTTCACTCCCTCCAAGCTCAACGCTTCCAGGATGTGCCCAACGGCTAACAGAGTTGACAAGGTTCGCCTGGGATGTCCTAGATACCCTTGCTGCTCCCTCCACCTTGAGCCTGATATTCCAATCAGCCTGATGACTCTCACTGCCCATCGTGGAATCTGATCCACACTATGTTACTGACCTCATTCAGCTGGGGCCCAGATGACTTAGGCACTTCAGTTTGTGCTCTCATGTACTATCTGTCACTCACTGGATCCGGTTACCCCCTGTTCCCCCACCCCGTTTTAGGTTACTTTATTCCCTGAAGATCCTTCGCCCTGGGGTGCCCCAGTTGAGTGATGGCAGCACTGGGATCTGGAGAACTGGAACTCTAATTGTGATACTAGACCTTCAGAGTATTATGACCTTCACCCTCACCCTCTTTTTCTATTTTGATTGTGTATACTCCTTAAATGTTTTCACTGGTGAGAGCATTCTGATGCTCAATTGGGGGGCCTTCTAATGATGGACAGGATATCTCCATTTGGTTTTCGGAAAATCGTCGCCCATAGTGGGCTGCAGGTTGCGACCCTCTACGTTTAAGTTGAGGTTCAGGAGACCCGGGCTTCAGAGCTCAATGCTGCATTTGACTCATACTATTCCTCTGTGTGATATGATTACCTATATCTAATCTGGTTATCAATGCAGGTTTATTTGCTGTTTGTTGGTTTCCCACCTCTGTTCCACCTACTTGTAAGTGGGTGCTCCTGGGCGTTGGTGACCGGCTTCAGTAAAACAGTTAGATCTTGGTTGTGAGGTTGTTCTTCCTCTTTTTGGTTGTGCCTTTAAATGTTCTTTTAATGTGTTATGTGCCTAATTTCCTTTTATGTACCGATGATGATTCTATTATAGAAAAATGCAGAGTGGTTCTGTTGGGCCACTGCTCCCCTAGTTGTGCCGGATCTTGGTCTGCGCAATAGTCCTGACCAATCACCGACCCCCTCCCCCCAGTGGGCCCTTTGTCCCACTACTGTACGCAACTATGTTGTATGGATATTTTTTGCTCTGAGTATTACTCAGTTTCTTTATGTTTTTCTACATGATCCCCTTTTCTTTTCTCACGCTTGACCTCTTTTTCCTTTCAACCTTTCTTCTCTTTTCTGAGTCAGCGAAAAAAAGAGCGAAAATTTTTAAATATCTCAAGAGGCAGCAGATCGATATAGCATGCCTGCAAGAAACCCTTTTTCAACTGCCTCTTGTCCTAAATATTTTGATGCTCAATATCCTCAGGTTTTCTTGGCCAATGCTCCGACCAAGCAAAAGGGGGTGCTCATTGCCTTTCGCAAATCAGTTCCTTTTAGTTGCACTAAACAGATAGCAGATCCAGACGGTAGGTAGGTTTTTGACCCATACCCATCAAAAGGGTACTCGCCTTCTTGTGGGAGACTCTAATCTGGCTTTGAACCCTTCTCTGGACAAATATACCTCAGAACACGTGGCCCCCTACCCTGACGCCAATAAATTTGTTTGATCTCTACAAATTCATGATCTGGTTGACCTCTGGGGGGAGCTTCATCCCCTGAATAAAGATTACACTACACGATTACACGATTACATTATTCGCATCCCCATCATCATTCTCACTTTAGAATAGATCATGTGTTTATGCCGAGGAAACATCTCCCCTTAGTGGTTTCCACTTCTATCCTTGCCACACCATGGTCAGATCATACTCCCGTTTTGGTGGTTTGTCGCTCCATTCTTGATAAACCTCAACACTCACCCTTGGTAATGAATGATAAAATGAAGTATTATGGATTTGAGTCACCCCTTCTCAATATTGGAAGGGGTACTCGTCAAGGGTGCCCACTCTCCCCTCTTTATTTTGGCTCTAGAGCCATTGTTGGAGGCGGTTCGTTCCCATCCAGATATAATGGGTATTGAAGTAGCAAACTCTCCTCATAAAATACCCTTATTTGCTGACGATATCTTGTTAACTTTAACTTCCCCTAGAATCTCTCTACCAAATTTACTATCCCTTCTAGACACTTTTGGCTCTCTTTCGGGTCTTCATGTCAACCCTTCCAAATCTAAAGCTCTCTCGGTCAACATCTCTTCTCCAGTATTGACGGATTTGAAAACAGCCTTCCCCTTTCAGTGGTATTCTTCTTTGTCTTACCTGGGAATCCGCCATACCTCAACATATGCAGGACTGTACCAGGCCAATTTCCCATCCTTATTTAAAAGATTGTCTGACACGCTTTCCTCCTGGTCCCATTTACCTTTGTATTAGTTTGGCAGGATAACTGCAATTCGCATTTCTTATCGCCCAAAACTGCATTATTTCTTTTGGGTCTTGCCTGTTTTAGTCCCTTCACATATTTTACGTATACACCAACGCAAGCTTTTGAGGTTCATATGGGGTTCTACCCGTCCTTGAATCAATAAGCAGGTTTTGTACGCTCGATGGATCAATGGTGGCCTTTCGGTCCCTAACTTGCTGGCCTACTTCACTGCAGCAAGCATAGCTCCGCTTTCCCATCTTCATGAAAAGTATCAGCTACGGGCCTATGGGCCACAACTGACCTTGTTGATTATAACCCCATACCTGTTTTTTCTTTACCCTGGCTCCCTTCCGCTCATCGCCCGGCTGTAATAGGACCGTGTCTAGCCCACTCTTTACGATTATGGGACACTGTCAAATATTCTGCGGGTTTGATTTACCCTCATCTCCCACTTTTACAACTTCTCCATTGCTCATTGTTTCTGCCAGGTTTTGAAATCGGACCAATTTTCATGGTGAACCATGAATGGGTTCACGGACATCCACTCCCTGTTCATCCCTACTAGGACATTGATGTTCGATGCCTTACGCTCTTCTCATGATATCCCCTTGCGAGAACACTATAGCTACCTACAACTTAGGCATTTTCTCTAACAACTCATTAAATCCCGCACTACCCCATATACTCTGACTCCCTTTAAGAGTATATGTAGAGCTAGACCCCATTCTCTGGGCCTGATATCTCTGATATACTCATCTATAATTTCTGCAAGAAAGCCCCCCTTAGACCTTATCATCTCCAATGGGAAAAAGAACTGGGGAGGCAGCTTGACCCAGAGGACTGTCAGATTATGACAATAGCCATTTCCAAATGTTCAAAAAATTTTCTTATATTGGAGAAAGCCTATAAAGTGTTGTATAGGTGGTATTACACACCTGCTAGATTGGCCCGCTTTATCTTAACGTACTCTCCTCTCTGTTTTCCAGGATGTGCACAAGAAGGCTCCATGGCACATGTTTGGTGGTCATGCCCGAGGGCGTGCAGGCTATGGGTCAGGGTCTATGCCCTTATTCGCAATTTATTTCATGGTAAACTTAAAAGGGACCCCTATGAAGGCCTTCTAGACAAACCTATTGCCGAATTGCTACAGCTGGCACAACATCTTTTTACTGTAACTAAATTGACTATTGCTAAGGCATGGAAAATCCCCATGCTCAGTTTTGAGGCGGTCAAGAATCGTATGAACGATTTCATTAGGAATGAAAAATTGACAGCCATTTTGTTAGACACTCATGACAAATTTCTTAGAGTTTGGCAGCCATGAATTACACATACTCAGCCTTCCCGGTTTGACAGTACGCTCCTTTCGATTTAAGGCTCCCCTGGCGAGCACCTCGTGGACTCTCTTCCTCTTCTCTTATCCTTTCTTATTCTCCTTTTCTTTTTCAGACTCTCTCTCCTCATATTGGTTGCTTCCTTCTCTTCAGTTCATTATGCTTTATGCATTAATCCCATATGCCTGTCAGGCCACCAGGGATAGTCCTGATCGAATTGGTTATATTTCATAACATTGTATTTTCAATATTTGTTTTTTAATTTAGTTCTAATTTCTAAGTTGCATCCACATCGATAGGGAGATTCTTGATCAAAATTTTGTTTGGATATGCTGGGGTCTATATGTGGACAATTTTGTTTACAGATGCCTTATGCTCTCTGGAAAAACTTCTTCTGGACTTACAATTTTTTTTCACCCCCTGCTTACCCCATGGAGCACTACCGTTAGCTCCAGCATATTCCTACTGCTCATGTCCCTTTCTTTTCATTTTCTATATATATTTTCCTTTTTTATTTTGTCTTTTGTTTATTGCACATAACCATCTGAATGCTGACCTGATATGTTGGATTACATGCTAATAAATCTTTGTGAAAGAAAATACACCTACCTGCTTGCTCACAGCAATTCATGGAATGTAAGCTGAGCTGTGCATGCACAGCTCAGCTTACAGCAACCAGCCTGTGCCAGGATGACTAACTTTTGCGCATGAAGAATTACAAAAATGATTGTGCTGAGTCTCTGGGACTCTTACTTGTGGCACAGAAATCAAAGCGTATTTTATGGTTAAAAGAATGCTTTTGTTTTATTTAATCAAGCCCTCATACTGTCAATTTGGCCACACCCAATGTTTGCCGTTACACGCGCCACATTACTACTGTCCTTGGGGCCCCCAAAGGTGTCCCCGGTCTTTAACAATATTATAATGTATACTAAAAAAAAAAGGCTCTTCACTGGCAAAATGTTTGGGTTTATCTTGAAGAAAAGATGGCAACCCTAGTCCCTTCCCTCCAATCAGCTCTTAGAGTTATCCTCACTGAGCTGTGCAGAGTGTAATTTCATCTCTCCACCCACTGTTTTCTGACAGCTCAGATAAGCTTCATAAATTCTGCACTTTGAACAGCTGTGAAGAAGACTGCAGATAAACAGGTACAATGTATGTAGCAGGATTTTTTTCATCTCTGTGTATCACAGGCCAATCACTTGACTGGGTATATGTAAGGGTTTACAACCACCGTTTTCATTTTTGAGTGAAGGTGAAAACTCAAAACAGATGTGAAGTCTCTGCTGTTTTCCCTAGTTTTACCTAGAGACGTGGAAGGTTTTGAACCTCTACCTGGACTTTATTGCTGTTTTTGCTTCTAGAGATTTTCCCTCACTTCCTGCCCCACAGATGGAACAGCAAGTGAAAGGAAATCCAGCCAGAGGTTCTGTACATAATGTTGTCTTTGTGCCTTCTAGTTTCTGTAAGCTGCATCACAGAATGCACACGCTCACATTTTTCTGCAAAATGAATTCAGTTGGAAACAAAAAGTCACCAAAATGTGACAGAGCAATGAAAAGCACAAGTGCCAAGCTATGCTGCAAAATGATCCATGCATGCACAGTATAATAGCCCTCTGTATGTGGTTCACTGAAGCTTTTAACAGATTAAGGCTTTTTTTTATTACAGTGTCCTTCAGTGACTGTTGAGCATACTTGATGTGACTAGATCCAACAAAATTGGAGAAAATCATATCTGTATTCTAAGCACACATTTCCATGCACGCTACCTTTAACAGTAAATCCTGCATAAACAAATCGTAGCTTATGTGTGCACGGATTGCAGCTGCATAGTAAATTCTGTATTAATGCAGTTTTCTTGCTGGTTCAATAGCAGTATGCAAACGTAAATCTTTACCCATAATTAAACCAGTCCCAGGGTATCTTAATTTTTATGTACGGCATGCCAGGTGTCTATCACCTGTGTTAGGAAATCTACTGACAAATCAGAGGTTAACAGATGTAGCTTGGCACTCCTAGGCAGAGGCGTAACTAGAACCTTCAGGGCCCCGTGCAGGAAACTATGAAGGGCCCCCTAACCCCCACCCTCCATCTGAGCCCTCAGCTTCCAGTTCTGGGAGGACGTCCATGGACATCCTCCCAAAACCCTGCCTCTCACGTGCCCCCTGGGGTGCACATTCACAGCACTCTGTGACTGCAGACACAGGTAATCACAGATCATGGTAAACGGCCAGTCACAGCGGCCATTTACCATATGATCAGCTGATCACATGTAAACAGATTTGCTTGGGTTATTGGCAGTCCTTTCCTCCCACGCAGTGTCTGTGTGAGGAAAGGAGAGCTGCTAACCAACAAGAATGTCAATACATTGGAACCTCGGATTACGAGCATAATCCGTTCCAGGAGTATGCTCCTAATCCAAAGTACTTGCATATCAAAGCAAGTTTTCCCATTGAAGTCAATGGAAACGAAAATAATTAGTTCCGCATTGACTTCAATGGGATGTAATACCGCATGCCGCCAGAGGCGAGGGGGCGCCGGAGGAGTGCCCATCAGTGCTGCCTATCAGTGCCCATCAGTGCAGCCTATCAGTGCTGCCCATCAATGCCCATCAATGCCCGCCTATCAGTGCCCATCAGTGCAGCCTATCAGTGCTGCCTGTCAGTGCTGTCTATTAGTGACACCTATCAGTGCTCATCAATGCCACCTCTCAGTACCCATTAGTGCCACCTATCAGTGCTCATCAATGATGTCTATTAGTGCCCTTTAGTGTTGCCTATCAGTGCTGCCTATCAGTGCTTATCAATGCTACCTATCAGTGCCGCCTATCAGTGCCGCCTATCAGTGCCGCCTATCAGTGCTGCCTATCAGTGCTCATGAGTGCTGCCTATCAGTGCTCATCAGAGCCACCTATCAATGCCCGCCTATCAGTGCCTCCTCAGCAGGAGCAGCTGAGAGTGTCCCTCTCACACAGTCCACAGCCTGCACTGACAATTCTCTCTCCCTCCTCCCTCGCATGGATGGGGAAGGAGAGAGCCGATCTGCTCCTTCTCCTCCCACTCCTATCCTCCTGTATGTACTGCAGGAAGTGTGAAATCCAGCAGCTAAATGGAGGAAGAGGCAGGAGGAGAAGGAGCAGATCTGCTCTTTCCTCCCCCATTTGTGCAAGGGAGGGGGGAGGGGGAACTGTCAGTGCAGGCTTTGGGGTCAGAGTTCTGCGGCAAGCAACCCCACTGGGGCCCACTGACAGTGGCGGAATGCCATGGCCCAGTCGCAAGTGCGACCTTTGCAACCCTGGTAGTTCTGATCACTGCCCCTGGGTAGAAATAGGGAGATTGTCCAACATGTGCAAAATAAGTAGATATGAAAATAAAGTCAATCATTTCCAAAATGACATATATATCACCACACAAATGATACCATGGTTGGAGCCCTGGACCGGTGCTATGTGGGACCAATATTTGGGTTATGGTCCCTTAAAGGGAAATGTGTATGTTCACAAGAGTCTCACCCGTGATGGGTGAAGAATTTGGGGGTAGCAATGTAAAGGAAAGGACTTACTCGCAGCCCTCACAGTATTAGTAGAGACGTATTTTGGACCCAGCATTTTGGAGGTTCGGAGTGGCATTCGGGTGGGAAAAGAACACCCACTCCTGACTACAGGGACTCCAGTCCCTACTAGGTTAAGCAGCCCCCAGGAAGCATGACATACGGTAGGAAATTCCAAGTATTAGGTTTGGTGGTGTGTGTAGAAGTGGAAAGGAGACCTTGCTCTGTGTTGCATGTGTGCTACAAAACGTCTGAAGCTGGACGCTGCTAACCCTGGGGTAAAACCTACCTGGACTTTTGCTTATTTGATAGTTTGATTTGTGCTGAAGATAAGTAGACTTTTGTGTTGCATCTTATGAAGCTTGTTTTGCTGCTGGAAGCTCTTTTTGTGTTTGCTTAAAGAAAAATAAAGACTTTATGTGCTTTATGTTTAAGATAACCGACTGTTGTGGTCTTAGGGTGCTACATCCCCTAAATATTACAAGTTATAGAGTTGGTAAGGTTAAATACACCAGTCCATCCTGTTCAACCTAAATGTCTGTGTGTGTGTGTGTGTGTGTGTGTGTATGTGTGTGTGACTGTATGTCTCTACCATTTTCAAGAAACACATCTAAAAGTTTTTTGAATTTATCTACACTCCCCACTGACACCACCACCTGTGGCAGGCAGTTCCACATCTTTACTGCTCTAACAGTAAAGGACCCCTTACGCAGTTTGAGTCTGAACCACTTTTCATCCAACTTCATTGTGTGGCCGCATGCCTTCTTTAGAGATGCTAGGTTAAATAGTTTTTTCCCCAATACTAGAGAGACACCATTCAAAGATTTGTATATTGTGATCATATCTTCTCTAAAGCATTTCTTCTCCAGGGAGAATCATTTTAATGTTTGTATTCCTCATAACTGAGGTCATCCAGTCCCCTTATTAGCTTTGTTGCCCTTCTCTGGACTCTCTTCAGTTCCAGCACATCCATTTTGAAGATTGGTGACCAAAGCTGGACGACATACTCAAGATGTGGCTAAACCATAGTTTTGTAAAGTGGTAGATTCATAGTTTTATCTCTTTAATAAATACTCTTTTTAATTAACTCTAATATTCTGCTGGCCTTGCTTGGTGCAGCTTGGCATTGCATTCTATTGTTAGTATGTCATTTACTATCACCCCAGATCCTTTTCCATCCTCGATTCCTGCAGAGGTTTTTCCCATAGTGAGTAACTTCTTGTAGGTCTTCTTGTAAATTTGCTATATCCTTCTGTGAAGTTATTGCCCTGCTTAGCTTTGCATCATCAGCAAACACTGAGATTGAACTATTTATTCCAACCTCTATATCGTTCATGGACAAGTTAAACAGAATTGGTCCCAGGCTAGAGCCCTGGGGCACTCCACTCACAACTTTTATTGGGCCATTGTGTTCCGACCTCTCTTTTTTACTATTAATATATTTGAAAAACTTTTTGGAATTTTTTTTACTCTACTCAGCAATAGGACTTTCATAATCTATTTTAGCTACCCTAATCGCACTTTTGCATTTCTTATTGCATTCTTTGTAGTTTTGGAATGCCGATGGTGAACCTTCAGCCTTTTATTTTTTAAAGGACAGTTTTTTTTCTCATTAATATGCCTTTTTAGGTTATGCTTAACCACCCAGGTTAACATACTGTATAATCTATAATCTAAAAACAGAGGGTAATTATCTATTTTTATGAAGGAGTAGTAAAATATTGTAATTTAGTTTAGAACTGTGATTTGTAAATGAGGGTCATTAGTTCAAAAACTACAAACACTATTAGTAGTAACGGCAGATAAGAGCCTTTTCATATGTTACACACACATTGTTAAGGCAATATGGTGGCCATGACAAAAGTATAGGACCCTACAAGGGGACTTGCAGTGCTGATAGTCCTGTGCACAGAAACACATCTGAGCATATCATTAGGGGTGAGAAATTCTTCTGGATAAATGAACAGATTTATTCTCCATGTGCTCTTAAATGTCCTGAATATAAATCCACTTGCGGACTGTTCACCTGCAATATACTGTGAACAGAGGCCCGGTACAGACACATCAACGTCCCTACCTGTTTCCGGGCTTTGGGTGCCCCCCGACACCCACTGTGAATGTACACAGTGGGAGTCTGTCAGCAGGTCTCGGCCAATGATTCATGGCCGGGACCTGCTGATCGACTGTGTCCAATCACAGCCCAGAGTCCTGTGTTGACAATCAACACAGGGATCTGTGCAGAGGGAATGATCTCTAGTAAAAAGCAGCACATAATACGCACATTATACATTGTTAGGCACACATTACACCTCTTCATCACCCTAGATGTTAACCTCCTTCCCAGCCAGTGTCATGAGAACAGTGATAGTGTATAGCAGGGATATGCAATTAGCGGACCTCCAGCTGTTGCAAAACTACAAGTCCCATCATGCCTTTGCCTCTGGGTGTCATGCTTGTGGCTGTCAGTCTTGCTATGCCTCATGGGACTTGTAGTTCTGCAACAGCTGGAGGTCCACTAATTGCATATCCCTGGTGTATAGTATTAGCACTGATCACTGCATTAGTGTCACCGGTGATGTCAGTGTAAGTTCTCCCAACATCAGTTAGTGTCAGATTGGCCGCCGCACTATTGCAGTCCCATTATAAGTAGTTGATCATCGCCATTAGTAGGATAAAGTTTGTGTACAGAAAGCATTCACACATCTAATTTCTTGCTGTATGACTAGCTTTTCAAAGGAGTTTACAGAGCTAAAGTTAGCATATCAAGATTGTTTTACTCTGTCCTATTGTAGAAAGTATTTCATGATAGTAATCATTTTGACTTGCATCTACAGGGAAGATGGAAATGCAGTTTCCCCTACTACAGCACTGATTTTTATCCAGTGATTATAGCAGGTAGATCATTACACCTAGTAGCCAGTCTAAAAACTGTTCTGCCTCAACAACCTGGTGGGTAAAAATTGCTCCTGTAGCTCTACCTTTTTTTATAAACTAGCCTGGCCTCCAAAATGCATGTACACAAAGATGTACATGTCATCTGTTTCTCCACCACTAGATGGCAGCAAATATTACATAAGAATTATTATCATCCTATGCTTGACTTTTATATGACCATATTGCAATTTGTATTTCTTCCATTTTTGCAAATTAGATTACCACCATTGATTTTTAAATAAAAATTGTTATTTAAAGGAATTATCCTGATACACAGATCCTTATGGTTGACCCAGAGGAGGATAATATTCCAAATTATAAATAAATAAATAAATTATGTAACCTATGGTTGGATAAATCCATTGTGATTCTTTCCTTACAGTAGCTGCAGATGCGTAAAGTGGTAGTAAACTTGGACATATAAAAAAAACAACAACCCTGCAAGGTAAAGGCATAATGTGCTAGTTTGCATTGCATAGCAATGGACAGGTCAGGTCACCAGGACATTGGAAGAAATGCTGCACATATAGTTTTCTACAATTTCAGCAAAAACTTTAACATTACCAAATAAAGAAGCATATTTCTAAAACTATAGTGGTTTCTTTTGAGAACAAAAAAAAAATTACATTTTACTGGAAAGAATAATTAAGCAAAGAGTAAAAATAAATATTATTTCCATGAAATACCACACTGGAACGTATGGAAGAGCCCTGGGGCCATCATAAAAAAAAAACTGGATTCTGACTTTGAAACTCAGAATTCTGAGATTGAAATTCAGAATTGTAAGTTTAAAAAAAAAATACAGAATTCTGAGATTCAAAGTCAGAATTCTGAGATTCAAAGTCAGAATTCTGAGTTTCAAAGTCAGAATTCTGAGATTAAAAGTCAGAATTCTGAGATTAAAAGTCAAGTCAGAATTCTGAGATTCAAAGTCAGAATTCTGAGTTTCAAAGTCAGAATTCTGAGTTTCAAAGTCAGAATTCTGAGTTTCAAAGTCAGAATTCTGAGATTAAAAGTCAGAATTCTGAGTTTATAAATATAGTCTATAGGAAGATTTTAGGACCAATTAGCAATAATGTAGTAACACCCACAGATCATCATTCTGCAGACATACATGTCTTCTGCTCTGTATATGAATATGTAAATCTATCTTAGTTACAGCACACAGTATAGGGAAGCAGGCAGTGCTGGATTCTCTGGTTCCTCTGCTGTCTTATCCTTCTCTGTCATCTGCTCCAACATAAAGAGCCATGCTGAAAACCTGTGTATTGTGTGTGAGTGGTGTGGGGGGGTGGGGACACAGCTTCCATAGATAACAGAACACAATGGCCAGCACAGCACAGCTCTGTACCCCAACTTGTAGGAAACATTGCACTTTTGCCCCTACATGAGGGAATTGTGAATGGCTAGAAAGCAGCAGGACAATGTGTGTCTATGTTCATAATGGATTGATCATAGCAATCTTATTTGGACTAATAGAGATGTTTCACATACAATTAACCTCATATTAAACATAAAAGCAAACACATAGCATTACTGAGAGGTAGTGTAGTGGTTAGAGCAGCAGACTTATATTGGTGAAGTTCTGGGTTCTAGTCCAGGTGAGGTTTTTTTTTACATATATATTTTAAAATATGAGATAGTGAGGGCTTAAATTTTATTTTATCAATATATCCAAAATTGATTTCAAGGTATATTAACAAAGACACACTGATATATTGAGCACACAAAGTTGTAGTATATGCTGCCTACTATAAATTAGAGAGTAGAGATTTCCAAATATAAATTTTATTCAAAGAAAAAACTGTGTATATATTATTAGGGGGATCAGATGGGATCATTAGGGTGTCATCTTCAGTTTCCCCTGGGGGGCAGTTCACAATTTCAGGAGACTGGTCATAACAAATCAATCATAATTCACTCATCTGGATTAATATAGTTGTTTCACAGATAATGAACCACATATTAAACATTAGGAAAGCAACAGTTAAGAACCCTTAAGTGATAGTATAGTGGGTAGAGTACCAGGCTTATAGTGTTGAAAGTTCTGGTTCTTATCCAATTCAGAGCATGTATTTTAATTATATATATTTTCAATATATTGATTTTATATTAAACTTATTTTAAACTATAAGTTACTGAGAACTTAAATTGTATTTTATTTATATATCCAAATTGATTTCAAGGCATATTAACAAAGACATATTGATAAAACTGTTGTATAAACTGACCTCTATAAATGAGAGAGTAGGGATTTTTTTTACAAATCGGTGTATATATTGGGATGATTTTGGTGACATGGAGCGCCAGTTCTCAATGTCAGGAGATTGTCCCTGGATTCTGCATGATAACCATCATATCTCATAACTCAACCACCGATGCAGGGGCATTTTTCCATCCAGTGACACCACCGATGCAGGGCGATTTTTTTCCATCCAATGACACCACCGATGCAGGGCCATTTTTTTCCATGCAATGACATCACCGATGCAGAGCCATTTTTCTTCTTCACTACTGTTAGCTCCTTATGTGTGCTCCAGTTTTAAACTCTAAGACCCCTTTCACACCGAGCTGCCTATAGCGTTGGCGGTAAAACGCAGCTATTTTTATCGGCATTTTACTGTCGGATTAGCGGCGCATTTCGCCCGCTAGCGGGGCACTTTTACCCCCTGCTAGCGGCCGAGAAAGGGTTAAAACCGCCCGCAATGCACCGCAATAGCGGCGTTTTGCCGGCGGTATCCCAGCGCTGCCCCATTGATTTCAATGGGGAGCAGTGGTGGAGGAGCGGTAAACACACCGCTCCAAAGAAGCTGCTGACAGGACTTTTTTTCCTGTCCTGCCAGCGCAGCGCTTCGGTGTGAAAGTCCTCAGGTAGAGTAATGTGAAGTCCTCGGGGCTTTTACACTGGAGACAATGCTGCAGCTGTTTGAGGGCGGATTGCAGGCGCAGTGTGAAAGGGGTCTTACATACTACAAATATATATATACACAGATACAGTATTTTGCTCTGCATGCCACTATTTTCCCAGAATCCCCACCTGAGAGGGGGGAGGGGCACAGTAACCAGTGTATATAATGGCAGTGCAGGCCATGACCTGTATGTACTGGCTGTGTCAGGGCAGAGATTAAACACAATGTAGTGTCAGGGCAGTGAGCAGAGTGTAATAGCAGTTCTGTCCAATCAGCAGTATATGAGGCAATGCCGACATCCCAAGTCTCCCATAATTGATGGCGGGGCTCACAGACACCCGCGAGTGTGGCACCATCTCCCGGCTGTCAACCACAACAGCCCGAGCCGCCCCTCCTCCAGGCCAGGGGTAGCAGTGGCATCACTATGGGGATCAATTGTATGAAAGCAGGCGCAGCAAAGGACTTCCTATGTGTCCCAGAGTGTAACTCCGCCCTCCTCTCATAACCCTCCACCTCCCCCAATCACTGAGTGCCCCACCCTCTGCCAGTACCCAGGGGGAAGTTCACAAACTGTGCCCCTCCCCCCTCTCAGGTGGGAATTCTGGGAAAATAGTGGCATGGAGAGCAAAATACTGTATCTGTATATATATATATATATATATATATTTGTAGTATGTAAGACCCCTTTCACACTGCGTCTGCAATCCGCCCTCAAACAGCTGCAGCATTGTCTCCAGTGTGAAAACCCGAGGACTTCACATTACTCTACCCGAGGACTTTCACACCGGAGCGCTGGGATACCGCCGGCAAAACGCTGCTATTGCGGTGCATTGCGGGCGGTTTTAACCCTTTCTCGCCCGCTAGTGGCCGATATGTCATTGGATGGGAAAAATGACCCTGCATCGGTGGTGTCACTGGATGGGAAAAATGACCCTGCATCGGTGGTGTCACTGGATGGGAAAAATGACCCTGCATCGGTGGTGTCATTAGATGGGAAAAATGACCCTGCATCGGTGATATCATTACATGGGAAAAATGACCCTGCATCAGTGGTGTCACTGGATGGGAAAAATAACCCTGCATCGGTGGTGTCACTGGATGGGAAAAATAACCCTGCATCGGTGGTGTCACTGGATGGGAAAAATGACCCTGCATCGGTGGTGTCACTGGATGGGAAAAATTACCCTGCATCGGTGATATCATTAGATGGGAAAAATGACCCTGCATCGGTGATGTCATTACATGGAAAAAATGACCCTGCATCGGTGATGTCATTACATGGAAAAAATGACCCTGCATCGGTGGTGTCATTAGATGGGAAAAATGACCCTGCATCGGTGGTGTCATTAGATGGGAAAAATGACCCTGCATCGGTGGTGTCATTAGATGGGAAAAATGACCCTGCATCGGTGGTGTCACTGGATGGGAAAAATTACCCTGCATCGGTGATATCATTAGATGGGAAAAATGACCCTGCATCAGTGGTGTCACTGGATAGGAAAAATGACCCTGCATCGGTGGTGTCATTAGATGGGAAAAATGACCCTGCATCGGTGGTGTCACTGGATGGGAAAAATTACCCTGCATCGGTGATATCATTAGATGGGAAAAATGACCCTGCATCGGTGATGTCATTACATGGAAAAAATGACCCTGCATCGGTGGTGTCATTAGATGGAAAAAATGACCCTGCATCGGTGGTGTCATTAGATGGGAAAAATGACCCTGCATCGGTGGTGTCATTAGATGGGAAAAATTACCCTGCATCGGTGGTGTCATTGGATAGGAAAAATGACCCTGCATCGGTGGTGTCATTGGATAGGAAAAATGACCCTGCATCGGTGGTGTCATTAGATGGGAAAAATGACCCTGCATCGGTGGTGTCACTGGATGGGAAAAATGACCCTGCATCGGTGATGTCATTGGATAGGAAAAAATTTCTGTGTCAATGGTGTAGCTAAGAAAATGGCGCTGCATCGGTGTCAGTGGGGATAAAGTGCAGCCAATCAGTGAAGGGGAGATATGGGCGTGTACATTGTAGTACACACAGATTATAGTGCAGAGCTCAGGGCTGAGTTGTGAGATATGATGGTTATCATGCAGCTTCCAGGGACAATCTCCTGACATTGAGAACTGGCCCCATGTCACCAAAATCATCCCAATATATACACCGATTTGTAAAAAAAATCCCTACTCTCTAATTTATAGTAGTCAGCATATACAACAATTTTATCAATATGTCTTTGTTAATATGCCTTGAAATCAATTTGGATATATAAATAAAATACATATATATAATATATTTTAAAATATGTTTAATATAAAATCAATATATTGAAAATACATAACTAAAAAGCATGCCCTGAACTGGATTAGAACCTACAACTTCCAACACTATAAGCCTGTTACTCAAACCACCAGGCTATCACTTAAGGACACTTTATCAGTGCTTTTTATGTTAAATATGAGATAAATTGTGTGTGAAACACCTTATTAGCCCATACAATTAATTGCTATGATTAATCTGTTATGAACATAGACACACATTTTCCTGCTGCCTTCTAGCCATTCACAATTCCCTCATGTAGGGGCAATAGTGCAATGTGTCCTACAAGTTGGGGTGCAGAGCTGTGCTGTGCTGTGTTCTGTTATCTATGGAAGCTGTGTCCCCCCCCCACTCACACACAATACACACGTTTTCAGCATGGCTCTTTATGTTGGAGCAGATGACAGAGAAGAAGGATAAGACAGCAAACCAAGGAACTAATTAATACAGTAGAGGAACCAGAGAACCCAGCACTGCCTGCTTCCCTATACTGTGTGCTGTAACTAAGATAGATTTACATAATCATATACAGAGCAGAAGACATGTATGTCTGCAGAATGATGATCTGTGGGTGTTACTACCTTATTGCTCATTGGTCCTAAAATCTTCCTAATAAAGACTACTATATTTATAAACTCAGAATTCTGACTTTGAAACTCAGAATTCTGACTTTGAAACTCAGAATTCTGACTTTGAAACTCAGAATTCTGACTTTGAATCTCAGAATTCTGACTTTGAATCTCAGAATTCTGACTTTGAATCTCAGAATTCTGACTTTGAAACTCAGAATTCTGACTTTGAATCTCAGAATTCTGACTTTTAATCTCAGAATTCTGACTTTTAATCTCAGAATTCTGTAGATTTTTTTTTTTTTTTAAACTCACGATTCTGACTTTGAATCTCAGAATTCTGACTTTCAAACTCAGAATTCTGACTTTGAATCTCAGAATTCTGATTTTCAAACTCAGAATTCTGACTTTCAAACTCAGAATTCTGTAAAAAAAAAATTTTTTTTTTGCAAACTCATAATTCTGTATTTTTTTTTTATGATGGCCCCAGGGCTCTTCCATAGGAACGCATAAAGTAAGGAGAGAAAAACTGGTGCATCATTAATTTGATGTTTGACATCTGGCTAAAACTATTGGCAATATAGGCACTTGCCAGCAAAAAAAAGTGCCAGCCTTTCATTATAGATTCTGTCTGCATCTGACCATGATGTATAAAACAATTTTCTCCATTTTATACCATCATGCCTGTAACCTTGATCCATAAAATCCATTAAATGCTGAAGAGGGAAGGTATTGTAACGGGTTAACATTTGGCACTGCTTTGCACACTAGATTTTAAGATATTGCACAGAGCAAAAATCTGAAAAGGTTTCTACACTGGAGAGGTAGAAGTTTTCCATTTAATGACTGTCAAGCATTATTTTGTAGATGGCATGGAAGTCACAACACGATTAGCTATGTTAGGTCACAATGGCAATATTTATAATATGAAGGTGGTTGTGGAACAATCTACTTCTAGAAGTGGGAACTAAACACCACCAATTCACCCCTTTTTTTTTTTTAAAGAAATCTTGAGTGACATTTTGGATGACTCATCTGGAAAAAGTCAATTTACTAGGACAACAAGAAGAGAAGAATTTACTAAAAACATTGCAAAGTTTCACAACCAGTAAATTCAGTGCCAATGTATTGCTACAGATCAAGCTTCACCAAAACTGACACATACAGGGATATTTACTTTTTTTGAGTTGGCATTTTAATTGGGTTAATTTACTTCAGGTCATAATACTATGGTGAGTAGATTGGAGTGAAGATTCTTGCACTATACAGTGTGAGACATGGATAGAAGAGTGCTTTTGTATTCACTTGAAATGGGACTTGATCACTTTTGAATTGTGTCTTAATAATTTTTTAATGCAGATTGGTGGTTGCTATCACACCACTAGCATTACAGTAATGGTTCTTTATTCCTAATTTCTTTAGTATTCAAATAGATAAAAGGTTGGAATCTCTGTGAGGTTTTTATTGCTATTTATGCCTTCTTACACCAGTGACCCCTGTTTAACTCATTTACTACTTATTTACCTTTACAGTATCACAGACAACAATAAAAACCCTGACAGAAGGCTTTGTTTCTAAGGCCACTTCCCTCTGGCCTCCAAAGTAAGGTCAAACGCCAAAGCACATTTTAAATGCAACTGGACATTTCATAAATTTGCAGAGATTTTCCTATGCTAAGACCTGCCCCCTCCCACTAAGTACCACTCCTTGAACTGCAACAGAACTTCACAAATCAGTAGAAAGGGTATAAGGTACATGCACTATTCTCCCTGATCAGTTCCCTCCATGCCTCTTCTCTTTTCACTTTCAGACTGGATTCTCCTCTACATTATCTCCCTGGAAATGATGATCAGCTTCTGCTTCTCTCTGCCCTTCACTCATCACAAGCATTGCAAGAACTGCCGGTCTAGCTTGTCTAGGATCAGATTCCACTCTCTGCTGCTCTCCCCAGTCATATTCATCTTCCTCTCTGCCTCCCATCCATGATTATTCACACTATACCTACTCTCTTGTCTATAATGATCAGTCCCACTTTACTTGTTCTCTTGTCCATGATCAGTCCCACTCTACTTACTTTTTTGTCCACGATCAGATCACACTTGACCATGATCAAATTCCTCTGAGTTCTCTCACTTCTCTCATTCCATGGTTATATCCTTTCTTACCTTCTCTTATCCTTGAACAGCTCTGCCCTGCCTCCTTCCCATGCATAACCATTTGCTTTGGGGCTGTATTATTAAATGATTAAGAACTACATTTCCATCTGATTAATGTGAACTTGCCCAAATACAAGATCACATACGACGCAGAGCATGTCCCTAACAGTTTAATCAAATCTGGAATTCGTGACATCATACTTGTAAGTGCCTACTCTGGATGCCAACTCCTAATTCCGCACATTTTTTTTGTTTTGTACCAAGTTAATGCCATAATAACCCATGTCCTTTGCTACAGCGTTTCATGTGCCAATTATTCTGCTACGTATATTCCCATTTATGTATATTAAGGCTCATTGAGTACTATTGGGTCTTTTTTGTCATTTTGCTTTTTACATGTACCTTATGTGAATTGTAAATAAACACCTTTTAAAACAATTAAGAAATGAAGAAAGGTTTGCCTAAATAAGTGCTAATATCCAAAAGATCATGAATAAGTTTAACACAGGGTTTAAAGAAAATTTTAACAAAGCATCATACTATTCAACATTTGCCTTGGTGTTGACGTGAAAGAACAAGTGTAACTTCAACTTGAACTGTCTTGTGCAAGCTGATTCATTCCTTCAGAAAAGGACCAATAGCCAGATATGATTTACTCTTGTTAACCATTCTATAATTGTTGAGGATTTATCTGTTTTTCAATATTTTGGTATTAACCAGATGTCTTCAAACTTCTTTCAAATAAATGCTTTCCAAACCTACTGTATGCAATTTTGAACAACGATAATATTTGGTGGCACATAAAGTGCACTCTGTATGTGAAAGTTTTGATAAAAATCAATAAAAAACTTTACCGTCTGAGGCTGGTAACCACAGAAATTAAGGTGGATATTATTGCTCTCCTTAATGCAGCAGCTCAGTCCTAAATTGAAAATAACATTTATGAACATTTTACAAAGGATTTTAATACCTACCAGGGGATCCTTGACTACATGAGCTACTTTCTGGAAAAAGGTTAACTTAGACTTTAAGTTCTTAACACTGATAAATGTTAGGCAAACTACACCCCTTGATGTTTTTTTTCTGGCATGTTTTTAACTCAAAGTACAAACATATCGCTTCTATCTAAATCTATATATTTCTTCCTCTGCTAAGTGAGAACGAAGATCTTGGCCACCCACAAGTTTTACTAGGTTTGACTTTCCATTATTCAAGCTGTATAGTCCAACCACAGCTCATAGCAGAACTTGTTCAGCAGAAAACCTCAACACAAAGCCTGCAGCATATCACTCACTTAATACTAATGTTTCTATGGTGACCTCCGTCTAAATACAGCCATCTGCTTTTCCAGTGGTAAATACATGAAAATAAGCATTTTTTTATCATGGTGTAGCTCTACCCCCACAGGAGCTGCTTGGTAATTTGGGTACTTGGTTCTGCGCCTCAACTCCAAGAACAACCTCAGCCCATCTGACACACCTGGCTAAATAAAAGTTACTGCAAGCACTTATAAGAACACAAGCGTTTAGCCTTTAATACCTTTAACTTGGCTGGGAATTAGTACCAGGAAATAGACACAAGACTGTTTAGTGGTAAATTAACTGAATGTATTGGTAAGGGTTAGAACAAATGGTGGTTTGAGCATAAATGAGGACACAGAAGGCAGATTCAGACACTGTCTGCTAAACAGTATAATCACCATGCCAAGGTAACTTAGAATAGAGCTCTGTACCACTAGAATGGAATTAACTTGTGAATCAGCAAAGCTGGCAATAAACAGTGCATATAAGCCTGAACTGCAATGTAAATATTAGTGCTATAACTAATTTAGAGTGCACGCTAGGAGAATGGCTAGGATATAGTACAATGTCCCCTGAGAGGTACCTCTTAGCATAAGTAATAGGTAAAGGTCTCTGTGTAGCACCTGTAAAGTGGCAGTATTCAGTCCTATCTCTACAGCTGGCTAGCATTGGGGCGCAATTGTATTGTTAGTGCACATGAGTACAGTCCCAGTCATACCTGCAGGCTGCAAATAAGGCTACTAGATAGCTTTATGGTCAGTTCCTAAAGGGCTCAGTCTCTTTCTCCAGCATACAGATACTAAATCCCCACAGCAACGGCTCAACAGTCCCAGTGCTACTGCAGCTCACTATCTGGTCACACACAGCAATTAGTCCACTCTCTACTCTGCACCTAGGTGACTCTGGCTGTCAGCACTCCCGAACTCAGCACTTCAGATCCCGCTCTGGTGGCTGATATGCAGGAGTGATGGTGCACACTGGACAGCGATGTGCACTCTCTGGGCTCCCTCACGGCAAGAGGGCTGGAAGGCCAAGGAGCAGGGGCGTATCTACCGCTTGGCTAACAAGGCGTTTGCCTTGGGTGGCAGTTTTCAGGGGTGCGCCGTTGCCCAGGCAGAAGGGACACCACAACTCTGTTCCCATAGCAGAGCTGGTCTTTCCTCCCTCACTAAGTGCACAGCAGTGGAAGGGAATCCCCTGTCTTCTTCCCAGCACACTGACATTCCAAGGCAGCCACTGGCAAAGTGGGGAGGGTGAGGGTGGGGGGGAGACAGGCGTGGCAATTCGTCTCGATCAGATGCCCCAGCCAGGCTCCAGCCCCTTCATCGCCTCTCCATCAGCCGCTCTATGAGCTCTGATCCAAAGGGATGATGTGGGCATTGTGACAGGACGGCAGACACTGGTTAAGGAAGTAGGAGCCTGACTGCTGCCAGGCCCAAGCCGGGTGAAATGTTTTCAAACAGAGCTATTCCAGGGGAAGGAAGAGTGCACGCTCTGACCTCCCTCCACTCTTCTGTTCCTGCTGTCACTCATCGGGGCTCGAATGTGTGTCAGCGGACTACCATGTCCTAAGAAGAGAGGTGAGTGATCTGTGGGCACTGAGCCAAGTCAACACTGTGTACACAGACACTCAACATCATCATCACCCTCCTCCTCTGACAGGGCTTTCCTCTAAACCTCCCCTCACTTGAAGGATTAACTATCATCTGTGCCTGCCCCATGCAGAGTGTGATACCTACCTGTGTGTGTGGGGTGTGTGCCCCCCCTCCACTCGCCTATGTGTTTACTTCTCCAACCCAGACACAGACCCCACATAACCACCAGGGTCCCCGCACAGCCACCAGGGGACCCCACACAGCCACCAGGGACCCCACACAGCCACCTGAGGCCCCCGCACAGCCACCAGGGACCCCACACAACCACCGGGGACCCCGCACAAACACCAGGGACCCCACACAGCCACCAGGGACCCTGCACAGCCACCAGAGGCCCTGCACAGCCACCAGGGACCCTGCACAACCACCAGAGCCCCTCACAGCCACCAGGGACCCTGTACAACCACCAGAGGCCCCACACAGCCACCAGAGGCCCCGCACAGCCACCAGGGGCCCCGCACAGCCACCAGAGGCCCCACACAGCCACCAGGGGCCCCACACAGCCACCAGAGGCCCCGCATAGCCACCAGAGGCCCTGCATAGCCATCCGAGACCCCCAACAGCCACTTGAGAAGAAATAGGTGGGGCAAATTTAGATGGGGAGGGGGCACCCGATTTTAGTCTTGCCTGGGGCAGCACAAAACCAAAATACAACACTGCCAAGGAGGTATAAGAAAACTGATTTTTGATAGCATTAGCACTCATTTATATAAGTGTGCGCAAATCTAGGGAAGCGAAGATACCTAGATTCCCCACATACAGATTTCTCAGTATGTGAAAACATTTTTTGTAAATTCAGGGTATTAAAAAAATACTGACAACATGGGTGATATATGTAATTTATTAAATTACCCATCATTATACTTGGAATAAACATTGCATTGCTTTTGAGACATACAAAACACTAATATTAGGAAGCAATCTACATAATAACAGAAACAAGCCTCATAAAATATATTGTCTGTTCAGATTTATACTAGGATAAAGGAAGATAAATAAACTGTTTTCCAGACTAAAAAAAGTGGAGTAGAGACACAGTGAAGAGGTTTACATAGTTAAAGTATTCCATAGAGTTTGCTTCTGAAGCTGGATAGACGTCAGTGATGTTCAAGCTGGTGTAATAAATGTTATCTGCCAGAAACAGCAAAGAGAAAACAGCAGTCAGGGTTTTTGGAATTCTCTAGCTTTAGGCTCCGTTCACATCTAGGCATTTTTGGGCGTTTTTCTGCTCTAAACCTCAGCTCTAAAAACACCCAACAAGACAAATCCCATTCATTTCAATGGCCCCTGTTCGCAAAATGCTCGTCGCTTAAAAAAGTGTGCTTCTTTTTTGGCAGACTACAGGCGTTTTACTGCTTTTACATTGTTGACCTTTTGAAATTCAAAACACCTACAAAAAAACGCTGCAAAAATCGCGCGGAGAAAACACCCAAAAAACACCTGTAAAATAGCAACGCCTGGATGTGAACAGAGCCTCACTGGGAAGCAGTTACTATTGTACAAAGGGGCTATAGATGCATTTGAACCGTTCCTAAATGTGGCCCATGCTGCAACCTCCATTGTGCTCCTCTGGTGGATATTATTTACTGTATTTGTCTGCAGAAACTACTAATAATCCATTTTCCTCATATTATCATAATAACATACAGATGCTCTTGATACACACAAATGAGTACTTCAAGCACAATTACCCTCTAAAAATATAAATATACTGTATCTGTACCCGAATGATAGCTAGAAATATAAAATTAAGTTTATTAGAAAACTAAAATGTCATATAATGAAGCACATTGAAACAGTACAAACAAGCACACTGACACAAAGTCAAAGCGCATAAAAATACACATATGAGCCCATCCACCACTTCATATTCAGCCAAGTATTACAGCTGCCTAGTGATTAAATAAGTGTCTTGGGCTGTATTGACCTGGCTCAAATTCATACAGCCAAATTGCACCTAATAGGAACTATTGCAACTAAATAGCACACTTGTTAAAGTGTTTCATGATATTTTAATAACCTTATTTTTTACATTTTTGAGCTCTTGCTTCATATGATCAATCATATAATGCTAATAATAATTGTAGGTAGATCCCTTGATGACATGCATACTCATGAAAACGAATAGAGAAGAGCCTCGCATGCTGACCCCACGCCGCTGTGTCCTAGATTGGGATCGGCGGCCATTGCTGTAAGTTCGGCCGCTGAAGTACATCCTTTATTTTAATTGTATGTCATCAACTATATAATAAATTACTAGACCATAAACCTTTTCTCGAGCTCCGTGTGGTGAGCACCCTTCTGTGTGAGAGACTGCTTCATCTGTGGATGAGCCACGTGATGATTGCTGAGAACTCTCAAAGGATTTTCTGATATGATATATAAAACACCACGAAAGTGTTATATATATATATATATATATATATATATATATATATATATATATATATATATATATAGGCATACCCCACTTTTGAGTACACAATGGGGTAGGCTCACTTCTGCATAGAAACCAATGAGCTTCCAGGTTTTATTACAAAAGCTTAATTGAACAAGCCGAGGTTAGAAGCTCATTGGTTTCTAAGCAGAAGCGAGCTTAATTTTGCACTTTCCAGCTTTAGTAAAAAAAAAACATTGTGTACTTAAAAGTGGGGTATGCCTGTATATATACACACATTTTCACTGAAATATCAGTGCTACCATACACATAAATGAGATCCTATAAAATCTTCCAAAAAAACTTGTACAGTAGTGAAAAAAGAAAAAAAGAAAGTTAATAAAACTCCTTAATATGCAAATCAATCAATATGGTATGTGAAAAATGTAAAGTCCATCAGTAGAACGGCAACTGCATGTCAGGAGACCATCACCAAACACCTCTGCATGCAATACCTGCTCACCTTGGATTTTGAGCCATTGCAGGTTGTGTTTAGCTTTTTAAATATTAGTGATCTGGTGTAGCTCCACTCAGTTATTTACTCCTCTTAAGCTGGATAACGCTTCGCTGGGGAATGGGTACTCAAAAATATGAAAGGATAGGTTTATAGCGTAGTATGTCTTAAAAACAATGTCTTTTAATAAGAATAAGGACACTGTACACACGATCGGACATTGATCGGACATTCTGACAACAAAATCCATCAATTTTTTCTGACAGGTGTTGGCTCAAACTTGTTTTGCATACACATGGTCGCACAAAGTTGACCGAAAATCCGATCGTTCTGAACGCGGTGACGTAAAACACGTACGTCAGGACTATAAACTGGGCAGTAGCCAATATCTTTCGTCTCTTAATTTATTCTGAGCATGCGTGGCACTTTGTGCATCGGAATTGTCCACACACGGTCGGAATTTACGCGAACGGATTTTGTTGTCGGAAAATTTTATAGCCTGCTCTCAAACTTTGTGTGTCGGAAATTCCGATGGAAAAAGTCCGATGGAGCCCACACATGGTCGGAATTTCCGACAACAAGCTCCGATCGCACATATTCCGTCGGAAAGACAGACTGTGTGTACAGGGCATTATAGTTGTAATACTTGCCAAATCGCATGAATAAACAATCCTTGGGATGGTAAATCTCCTCCTCATCGCAATACTTCCATGCTTCGGAGACACCGGAAGTGACTTCACCGGTTCCGCCCGACGTGCTGCTTCACTTGTTATGTGACTTCCTCAGGGTTAGGGCGAGGGTTCCACCCTGAGGAAGTCATGTGACAAGTGACGCAACGCATCGAGTGAAGTCAGAGATGTCACTTCCAGTGTCTCCGAGGCACGGAAGTATTGCGGTGAGGAGATTTACCACCCCAATCTTATTAAAAGACATTGTTTTTAGGACATACTACAATATAAACCTTTTCTTTCATATTTCTGAGTACCTATTCCCCAGCAAAGCGTTATCCAGCTTTAGAGGAGTAAATACCTGAGTGGAGCTACATCAGATCACTAATATTTAAAAGACTAAACATAACCTGTAATGGCTCAAAATCCAAGGTGAGCAGGCATTGCACGCAAAGGTGTTGCTGTTCTACAGATGGACTTTACATTTTTCATATACCATATTGAGTGATTTGCATATTAAAGCGGAGTTCCACTAGTTTTTCAGTTTATTAAAAGTTTGCAGCTACAAAAAGTGTAGCTACTGACTTTTAATAAACAGACACTCACCTGTCTCACGGTCCAGCGATGCGGGTGCCTGAAGCCTCGCTCCTCCCCCCCTTCTCTCCGCAGCGCCGTCATTGCAACTGTGGGCACCTGGCTGTGACAGCTTGCAGCTTCACAGCCAGGCGTGCACTGCGCATGCGCGAGTTGTGATGTGCTCTGTTAGTGGCCAGGCAATCTTCTGGGACCTGTGACGTGTCCCAGAAGATTGCAGAGAGGGAGGGAGAGAGGAGCAGTCGCCTAGGTGGCCAGGCGACTGAAGCAGGAAATGGGACAGGAAGTACCTGTCAAAAGTAGGTACCCCCCCCCAAAAAAAAAATGACATGCCAAATGTGGCATATAAGGGGCGAGGAGTGCTTAAAGTGGAAGTTCCACTTTTGGGTGGAAATCTGCAGAGAGCCATAGATCGCACAAACACGGGCAGATATATTCCACTGTTGGCGATCACCTGGAGAAGGTTACTGCCTTTGCTGTGAGGAATATCATACCAACGGATAACCCGCTGCAGGTGAGAGGATCCCTTCACTGGATGAACTCGTGGAGGTGCATTCCTTGGCTGAGCGATCCAGCAACTCTGGTAAGTGGCGCTGATTGATTGTTTTCATGAAAAGAACAACAGAATGATCCTTTGAGTGTCCTTCAACATATTTGGACTTACTGAAGCACTTTATGGACTTTAGCACAATTTTTATTATTTTGCCTAATCATATGGTTTTCATCACTTTGTGTCATAATCCCCCTTTTGTATTAAGGGAGCTATATTATTTGGTTGCACACTTTACTTTTTACACATAACTTTATACATACTGTACTTCCATCATTTGGAATGCAATTGCCCACCCATCCATCTCCAATACATTTCAGGCTGGTGAGTGACCATTCATGGGCATGAGCAATATGATTTTTAAACCCTAAATTTTTCAGTTGCCCTACCTTTCCTAACAAAGCAGCATGTAGCTGTGATATGGGTGGAGCTTGCCACTTCACCAGTTCTGCTAATGACAAACCAACTTTGCCACCACTGGTATCTTGAACGGATCATTGGTTTATTGAGGGACTGACTGCATATTGTATAATCTATTTATAATATTTTGTTGCATAGGTTCCTATGATGTGATAGTGCACTTGAAAAGGAACTTCATTCCCACGTTACCTGTTATTCTGGGTTGTCTTAGATTCATTTTCCCACCCTCCCAGGGAATCCAGCATTGTCCTACTTTGAGGTGCTACAGCCTGGGTCCTGCATTGGCATCTTCTTCTCAGACATCATTGGGAAACTAGCTGTCTCTACAGCTATTTCAGGCAGCTGCCACTTTGATGATGAGCACCACCAGCCACTGGGTGCCCCTGCAGCCTTCAGGGATAGGAGATGGGGATATTCCAGAAGGCTTCAGGGAAAGAACATCACTCTCGCCTAGGCGAGAATGACGACCAGGAGGCAGGGTGGACTAAAAAAATAAATAAATTCAAAAACTCAACAAATCAAAACACTGTTTTAGAGTGGTGAGAAGTGCAGTGATGCTTAGTCCATCTATTGAATGCAAGTTTGCTTTAACATGAATTGACCCAGGTCATTATAGTACAGGAATCTTATTAAGTCCCTAAGCAGCTGCAATACTTGGCTGATTATGAACTGGTAGATGGGGGCCATATGTGTGTGATTTTAACATTGTATGAGTGTGCCTGTTTCTACTGTTGTGTGTAATTATACAACATTATTATTTTCTAATAAAAGTATATAAAAACATCTAAATCACAGTGATGTTAATATGTTTACCAAGTGTAATTTTGCTTGAAGTACTGTTTTTTGTGCTCTCTCTCTTCTGCATGCTCAGTAGTGTGGATTCTTCTGTTCTAAGGATACATGCAAGTGAGGACATCATCAGGCTATGCCTGTGATTATGTAATTTCTCTATTATGAGAGAGAATTCCTACTAGCATTTGTTTTTTAGATATATATTTCCATACTTGCACCCTGTGGCTTTTACATTTGTGGAACATCTCAGATAATCTATGTAGCTAGTAAAGGAAACCTCACCTTACATGAAGAAGACCTTTAAACTCAGGATCAGGTTGAAGACCACAGTTTTAGTGAACAGCACTCTCATCACCAGAACCGTTATAGAGACCACATTAACCCTTTCAATGCTCTGAGCTGGAAGGAAGAAACACGTCTAATGAGTAAAGTGACTGTAATTTCAATTCAAATTGTTTGTGTTACTGTTGGGCCAAAATGGGCAACATATGTAGAATAGATGTAGATGTACAGTAAAGTACCACCATCGATCCACTTGTGCACCACCACTGATCGACTTATGTACCTAATCTCCCTGATGGCTCCCTGAAGGTGTTCCACTCTGGCGTATAATGTGAGAAGGTTAGATTGCCTCAAAAAGTGGCTTTTGCACAGATAGCTCCCCTACCCTGACACTAATCTGAAACAATAAACAACATTCTATTTTCTGCATTCATTTTTTTAACATAAATGTAATGAGCGAGAAGGTAATACTAACCAGAAGTGTCACTTGTCCCCTCACACTCAGTGACTTCTGAAGCTTGTTCACTGCCAAACTGATTGTAATCATCTGTCACAAAACAGCAAAATTCCTTTATTAGACATTTTTTTAAGCTACACAGGCAAAATCTGATAGGGCATTAGCACTACCTAAATTGTTAGTGAGTAACCACAATCAGTTTCAAAACAGATTAAATAAATTGTTCCCTATGCTATAGTAATGGTTAATTGCACACTATGCAAATGGTTGCTACCAAATTTTCTCTTATTTCACCCCTTAAAAAAAAACAATAATCATTAATGTGGTTCTAGCCTAGGTGTAACATTTTTCATTATTATATTAGGAATAATGAAATAAAAAGATTAATATATTTAACAGGGGCAGAGCTACCACTTGTGCAGTCTGCCCTGCCTGTGTATAGGCTGCCTCTGTCTGTAATGAATTCCAGGGCCTCAGAAGTTGGACCCCTGCCCATGCCTTTCCGTGTAATAAAAGTTCACCTGCTTCCAGGCTGGAACTATAGGTGGACTGATCTCCTAAGTATGTTGACATAGCTCTGGTGCTATTAACATTAAGAACAGTTGACAGCAAAACCAACATCTACTCTGCAGCTAATGCTTGAGGTATCTAACCACAAAAAAATAGCAATGCAAATGGGCATTTCTTTCACCGACATCAATGTAAATGGGGGAACTTGACCCTCTGATCACCATTGTAAGGGGGCTCTTGCCTTGCTGACCTACACTATAAGATTACACTTCTCCCTATGCCTACCAATTTAAGAAAGTGCTTCTCCCACTGACCAATAATGCATGGGGCTTTTCTACCATTGACTACCAGTGTAAGGGTGCTCCCACTGGCCACCTATGTAAAGGGGCATGTCTATTGATCACTAATCTTAGGAGGTCCTTCTCCTACTGACAACCTATGTCAGGAGGCCCTTCTCCCTCTGATCTTAGGGCCAGATTTAGACCTTGGGGGGCATGGTGCACTTTAGGTTCTGGGGGCCCCTCATACACAGAGTTGGTTTACATTCTATATGACAATGGCACATTTCAAATGCATGACACAACATCATTTTGAGGTTATGCATGCACACACACGCAGTTATAGTGCTATATGTGGTTCATTCCAGAGTAAAAACTTTTACAGTGGACAGCAAAATATTACTTCCCAAGATAAATTTAATAAAAGAAAGTACTTTTTTTATTATTATATTTTTATTTTAAATTGTATAATATTTTATATTGTTTTATATTATTTTTGTATAGAGGGGGCCCATTCTGTCAGAGGGCCCAGGGCAGTTTCCCCTTTTGCCCCCCTATAAATCTGGCGCTGTCTGACCACCAGTGTAAGTAAGCCTTTCTCCCACTAGCCACCATTGTATGGGGGCAGGTCTTCCACTGAATACTGATGCATTGAAACCTCTTCTTTAACTGGACACCAAGGTAATGGGGATTTTTTTCTCCCACAGGCCACCATTTTAGGATGATCTTTTACTCACTAACTGGTAATGAAAGAGGAAACTTTTCCTACTGAACAACAAAGTAAGGGAGCTATTCTTTATTTGAATATCAAAGTAAGGGGAGCCACCCTTCTTCCACAGAACAACAATGTAAAGGGGGTGTTTACCAGGGACGTGCAGTCAGGGGTGGCAGGTGAGGCTGAGCCTTACCTGCCATGAACATAAAAAATAAAAAAAAAAAGATCAAGGTTCGTAGCTCAGTGACCTGGGGTCACAGAGACCCCAAATTTGAGGGGTAGGTAGCCAAAGTCCTACCCCACCACTGGTCAAAATTTGGTGCCAGAGATACGGGGCTCCATGCGCAGCCTGTCAGAAGTTACATACAGCACAGCCAGTTTAAATACAAGCTGGCACACACTGTTTGCAGCAGACTGAGAGGATGAGCTCACAGTGTCTCTGACTTCTTGTTAGAGGCACTGAGCTCAATGGACAGCTTGGAGCCTTGGACCAATGGTAAAGCACCATTGGTGCAAGCTGTCCAATAAAAATGCTGCAGTGGAGGCTCTCCTCTCACTCATAAAAGGGGGCATATGTCTAACAGACAAATGCTCCCTTCCAACCAAGCCCTCTTAACTACAAGGAAAAAACATGGGTTTATGGGTATAAGGTTTACCCATAATCCCATGTTTTTCTCACACAATTAAGAGGGAGGATCTGCTGCTGCTGCTGAATAGTTACTTTATTAATCAAGCTAAATAATATATTATTATGCTATATGTTATAACATAATAATTTATTATTTATCTATTTACTGTGAAATTACTGGTTTGAAGTTATAACATCAATTTTCAGTAACTTGTCCGTTAAGCCACTTGCTTCAGTACAGTTTTTGAAAATATAGTCAATTACCTTAAAGTGGTTGTAAACCCTTTACAACCACTTTTTATTAAAGGTAAGCCTGTAATAAAAGCTTACCTGTAGCTACCGTGGATATCTCCTAAACCTGCATGGCTTAGGAGATATCCCCTGTATCAGCATGTGCCGAAATCATCAGCGTTCGTGCTGTTGCTTTAGCTGATGTGTCGCTACTGGTGGGTCCCGCATGCATGCACGGGAGTGACGTCATCGCGGCTCTGGCCAATCACAGCGCTGGAGCCTGCGATACCCGGAAAAACCTCCGGGAGTCATGTCGCCGGGCAGAACAGTGTGCCGGGGCTGCTACGGGGGGCTTCGATCTAAGGTGAGTATTTCATAATGAGCTAGTATGCTATGCATACTAGCTCATTATGCCTTTGTCTTGCAGGGTTTTTTTTAAAGGAGTTGTAAAGTCTCATGGTTTTTCGTGCATTAGGGTGAAAAACCTTCTGTGCTGCAGCAGCCCCCCAGAGCCACCCTTTTTCTTACCTGAACCTGATCATTCCAGCCACGAGAACGAGCCCAGCAGCTCCAGCCACTGTTTTTGGTCCTCAATGGATAGATTGATAGCAGCGGGAGCCATTGGCTCCCACTGCTGTCAATCAAATCCAGTGACACAGGAGCTGGGGCCAAGTCCTACTGTCTGTATCAATGGATGCAGCAGCAGAACTCTGGAGCATGCCCGCACGAGTGCCCCCATGGAAAGCGGCTCTCCGTGAGGGCACTCGAAGAGGAGGGGACAGGAGCGCTGCCAGGGGACTCCAGAAAAGGAGGATCGGGGCCGCTCTGTGCAAAACCCTTGCACAGAGCAGGTAAGTATAACATGTTTGTTATTTTAAAAAAATAAGAGAAAAGAACAAACCTTTACAATCACTTTAAAAACAATATATAATAATTATTTGTATATGTAGCGCCCTGCTCCTGTTGATCAGGCGCTTGCATGTAAATTTAGTGGGTTATCTGTTCTGTACACAGTTCAGATTCAATGATATGGCTAAATTAGCCTCTGTTCCAGCATTGGCTGTGTTGCGTGCAGTTTCACACTGTCGCCTGTAGTCACCACAGGCCAGTGATGGAAGGGCAAGAGGCTAAGGTGTATTGAGTGTCCTTCTTTCCCAGAAACAGCCCAGTGGGAGTGGTTCACCGCTGTGCATTCTGGGAAAGCATACTTAAGGGGCAGACGCCATATTTTTTGCTTTCTCTCCTCCTTGCCCTCCTGGCCTAAGGTATGTGACAACTCCTTTTCTGTCTCGGAGCCCTACTGGCCCGAGGCTATGTGACCGCAAGTAGGCCCAGAAGCTATTTGGGGCCTACTGGTTCAGAGGTGGTCCTGTGCTGTCTGTCCTGCGGGAAGAAGCCGAGCAATTGAAAGATCCGGAGGAGGACTCATCTTGGAGAGGACTGAGCGAAAGGCTGGTATCTCAAGAGGAGCCTGGTGCCTCAATTGGAGGATGCATCCTAACCAAATCTACCTCACAGTACTGCCGGATGGCTTAAAGCAATTATTAGTACTGTGTTGCTGTGTTCATTACCATTGCCTGTGGCAGAGGATCGTCCAACTAATACTAAATCCTGTGGCAGAGGATTGTTCAACAATTATTGTTCCTATTAAGTCTGTGGCAGAGACTTTTGTCCGTGCATCATTCTGGCTGCTAGGTCAGTGAGAGAGGCCTATCCGGGTGAGCAAGATCCGCTGACTGAAGGAGTACTTGATCTAAAAGTTCCTCAGTGATCTGCACAAGGTATCTGAACTTTCCCTTAAACCATTCATCCCTCTGCTGCTAAAGTTGTTCAACAAAAAAGCAAGAAAAAAAACTAAATGACTTATGCATATATCGGTGGGCGCAAGGCCCAGTACAGACTCTAAGTTTCTGGTGTGGTGAACTGTGAGTAAGGGGTAACGGCAAAGACCCAAAATAATAACCAGCAGCTCCTTCACGGGTAATTGCTACATATATATTACTTACTTATGGTAATTAACCACTTGTCACCCAGACCAATTCTGACACTTCTCTCTTACACGTAAAAATCATAATTTTTTTGCTAGAAAATTACTTAGAACCCCCAAACATTATATATATATATATATATATATATATATATATATATATATATATATATATATATATATATATATATATATATATATATATGTATATATATATATTTTTAGCAGACACCCTAGGGAATGAAATGGTGGTTGTTGCAATTTTTGGTCACACGGTATTTGCGCAGCAATTTTTCAAATGCTTTTTTTGGGAAAAAAACTGTTTCATGAATAAAAAAAAATATGTTGTTTCCAGCATTAACAATCAGGGTGACTTAAAAACATCCTAAAGGGACAGCGTTTATAAATACAAATTACAAATGGGGCCATTTACACTTACAACCAACATTTCAGGGCCATTTACACTGAGCTCCAATGTAAAGGAACCTTTAAGACTGATAATTAGTGTATTCTTCTTTGATCACAAGTGTATTGGGAGTGCTTACACTGACCACCAATGCAAAAAAGGGCAGTTATACTAACCACCGAAAAAGGGAGCTTTTATTGGGAAGAATTTAAAGTTGGAGGAGAGTCATAACATTCAAGGGGGTGCTGGTGACAGAATATATGGCTGCACATTAGGAAAGTTAGTAGTTTCTAGATATGAGGGAGCTTTACATTACAGTCCTAATAGCCATCCACAACTCTGCCCCCAGCTACATAACTAACCTAGTCTCAAAATAACAACCAAATTATCCTCTCCGTTCCTCCCAAGACCTCCTGCTTTCTGGTTCCCTCGTCACCTCCTCCCATACAGGCCTCCAGGACTTCTCCCGGGCCTCACTCATGCTTTGAAATTCTCTACTCCTATCTGTCCGACTATCTCCAACTCTATCCACTTTTAGCCGATCCCTGAAAACCATCTTCAGAGAAGCCTACCCTGCCTCCACCCAACAACTGTACTTTTATTTTCTTAATCAGCTCATCACCCACGGTTATTACCTTTTGTATCACTTAACACTCCCTCTTAGATTGTAAGCTCTAATGAGCAGGGCCCTCTGATTCCTCCTGTATTGAATTGTATTGTACCTATAATGTTTTCCCTAACGTTGTAAAGCGCTGAGCAAACTGTTGGCGCTATATAAATGCTGTATAATAATATTAATAATAATAGACTTCTGCATGGGGTTGTATATTAGGATGGGTAGAAATGACTGAGTTTGAGAGTGTATTTTTAGCGGATACATGAGAAAGTTGGGGGTGATAGAATATGAGGGGAACTTGTGATGGATAATAATGGCTGGGAATAAACTGCTCTGTCATCTAATGTTGTTGATGTGACAAACAATTTGATGCTCTTAGTTACCATAAAATGTTTTTGCAACATGTTTTGCTGTTGATATAATGTAATATTGCAATCTAATATGTTCTTGATGGGTGATATAATGTGCCATTTTGATGTGATATATTTTAGAGTTGCTGTATTGTTATTGCAGCATCAAATGTTCTTGCAACCATTATTATTATTTACTGCAATGGCATGATACAGTATAATGTGTTTTACTGGGTAATATAATTGACTAATAAAGATTTTTGTTCTTCTATTTTCTCCTAAAATGTCCAATCTACAGCTATAATGTTGTCCAAATGTGGATCATTTTGCCTGAAATAAGCATTTAACTGTTACAAAATCATTTCTGCATAGGGAGCTCTTGCTGACTTTGTTTGCCTCTGACTATGCCTTAGGCTTTGTTTTATGAATTACTTTATACAGTTCTAATAACCTGTAGATCACACAGCAGATAAATAAAACAATTGAACTGTTACCTTTCAAGTCCAAGTTTGTCACCCATTTTTCAAGGTGTTTGACCTTGCATTGAAAGTTGCTTGATTCCGTGGCTTCAACAAGGACTGTGCTATAAAGTCCCTTCTTGGTAAGCACTGAAGGAATCTCCTTTTGTTGGCTAGTACTATTACCAAATTCTATGCCACTTGGGTAGTAATCCATCACCAAACAGGCTGTAGAAGGGAATTCCTCCTTAGGTATCATCATAAACACTGATGGAGCTTTGGTATTCTTGACATCTTGATCAAAGTGACAAGGAGATGATTATTTTCTATATTTGTCAATTTTTACCCACTTCTGACATTCCTTCAAGCATGTACAAAACTATTTAATCTGCTTCTTACAGTTCCTTACTTTTCCTAGTTTTTAATATTTAATAAGGTAATTTTAATAAACAGTCTCTTGTTAGTCGTAAAACTTGCTGCTTAGGTATAATATAAAATCTTTTTTTTTCCCTACAACTTAAAATTCAAAAATATTAGTATCTTTAAAAAAAAAAAAAAATATGTTACAGCATGTACTCCTCTACATTTCTTAAAATACACCATATGCGCAAACTTTTACACCGCGCACTCTGTATGTTCATAATCATTATTTATGTGTAGTGAGATGTATTTCAAATCTGTCCTAAGAAATAACCCTATAGAATATTATAGTAATATTATATTTATATATTATGGTCGTATTTTACATGGGTTTATGTTGATCATTTAAACATTTAAAATAAACAGGAATAAAAACACTTACCTGGCTGAATTGTGAGCTTTGTGCCTTTTCCAAAGGTTAGAGCTACCGTCTCCCTCACACAGCTGCACGTTACCCAACAAAAACTCAAGTGTTAAATCCTATTCACTCTAGACCTGTAATTTCCCTACTGCTGCAGATATTGGTGACACTCATTTATAATAGTTTGTAACATACATTTTAACAGCTTTAAATACCCAGAATTGAAGTGTCATGACTCTATCTATAGTATATGACCTGCATATGACATTAGTTTTTACATATCATAGCATGGTGACACAAATATTGTTTAAAATACACACATATATACAATAGTTATTTGCTCACCTGGTTCCACAGTCAGTCTAGTACCTGGTCCAAATACCAGAGATCCTGTATATGGCCCTCCCACATGCACAATGCAATACAGCTTTGTTAAAAGAAAAAGGCAAAGCAATATGCAAACAATACACAACCCAATGAGCAGCTAATATATTACTAGCAATGTATAGCTAGATTCATACAACAATAATCTTGTTACAAAATATACGTTCAGAACAGTGCTTAATAACTGGACAGAGTAACAAATATAGCCAAAAGTATACAGATAAATATACTTTAATCAAATTGTACAATAATTACTAAATATTTGCATTGATTAGATTCAGGTCTTTGAGTAATTTGTAGGAAAGTGCGTGCGTGTACAGGTTGCATGTACATTCATATGGACAGCTTTTCATGACAATTTATAAGGTATATAGAGATATCATTTAGGGCTTTTGTTTTTCATAAAGCAGGGCATCCAGCAGTGTTAATTTAGTTGACGAAAATATTTTTGTCATCATTTTCGTCAGAGGCATTTTTGCAGTGACGAAAGCAAAATGAAACGAAAATGACTCAGAACTTTCATCAATTGACAAAAACTATGACGAAAATCAATTCCAATTTTTGTCAACGAACAAAAACGTAATGAAAATGTGAGGGAGGGATATTTTACTTATAAAACGTTATATAATGGCTGTGTGTCTATGTAGTTTTATTCAAACCTTAATGCAATAACTAATAACATGTTATTGGATTTTTTTACTCCAGGAGTATATTATGAGTTTGGAAATTCTGTAGAAATGCTTATAGTGATTGTAAAGGCAGAAGGTTTTTTTTATCTTAATGCATTCTATGCATTAAGATAAAAAGCCTTCTGTGTGCAGCAGCCCCTCTCAGCCCCCCTAATACTTACCTGAGGTCCATCTAGATCCAGCAAAGTTACAGGGATGTCTCGGCTGCCCGGGACTCCCCTCCTCATCGGCTGAGACAGCAGCGCGGCGCCATTAGCTCCCACTGCTATCATTCATAGTCAGTCAGCGAATGAGCAGTGAGAGGGTGCAGGGTCGGGTCGTGGCTTCGTGTCTGAATGGACACACAGAGCTGTGGTTCGGCTCCGGTGCCCCCATAGCAAGCTGCTTGCTGTGGGGGGCACTCGACAGGAGGGAGGTGCCAGGGGCTCCATAGAGGGACCCGAGAAGAGGAGGATCTGGGCTGCTCTGTCAATTTCACAGAGCAGGTAATTATAAAAAAAAAACAATACTTTACTATCACTTTAAATAATGCATTGCAATTTAACTAAACCAGTTAGATTTTAGTTGACTAAAATGACTTTAGTCGACTAAAATGTACTAGAGATTTTAGTTGGCTAAATGTAAGATATTTTAGTAGACTAATATGTACTGCAGATTTTAGTCGACTAAAATACAACTAAAATAAAAACACTTCAGAAGACTAAAATTAAAATGGCATTTTAGTCAAAATCCTATGACTAAAACAAAATTAAAATTTGATGTCAAAATTAACACTGGCATCCAGTACTGGGGTGGAATTACTATCACTGGTGGAGTCATGACCTATGTGGTGCCTTGCTGCATCACACTATCCTCTGCATGTGAGCAGGGCAACTCTGTGGCAGTAGTGTAAAGGGACCAGGCAAAAAAGTCTTGTAGTTCAATTATGCAAAACGTATATCCATCAGCTCAAGAAGTGCTCCTTTAAATAGGTTCCCTTAGGCAGTATCACAGGTATAGTATAAGTCCAGTAAATCTTTATTGGACACAACAAAAGGTCACAATAAGAGTCAAACCGTTAAGCGGTCCAACAGTCCCCCTACAGCGGGTCTTTCATACTGAGGTTACTAGGCAATACACAGCTGTTTTAAGGTATGTTTGTCGAGCATTTTATTATGTATAGCATGCCTTTCTTTTATGCTCTTACTTTATTTCCTTACACAAGCTTTCAGCTGTATCCCATAGCCTTTATTAAGTGCACTTAATAAAGGCTATGGGATATAACCAAAAGCTTGTTTAATAAAATAAAGAAAATATTAAATAACGCAAGCACATAGAAGCTAGGTGTACTGCAGATTTCTGGGAAATTTGGATTTTGGGGTAGAACAGAGCAGGTGATTCCACAATATTGATCTGGCAGCGAGAAACCCTGCACATGATAGGCACACTAAGGAACAGTTCAGGTAAATTTATTTATCCTGTGTCCTCCTCCCCCCTCCCTCCCTGCCTGTTGGCTCCTGTGTCAGGGCCTGCCCCCCCTCATGCTTCTGCTGTAATAATATCTTACTTTTTATAATATGCTCTGTCTTCTAAGGACATGTCCCCCTGTGTGTGTGTTGTATAAAAAAAAAGCCGTATATACCTTATTTGTGAGCGCTGATCAGTGGTAACGTGATGCGCTAGCTCTCTCCTCCTCCCCTCCTCCTCCGCTCTAGACTGACGATAGCAGTGGAATCTCTGCCCCTCCCACCGCTACATCTGTCAGACAGGGAGAGGAGAGATGCAGCGCATCACGTGACCACTGATCAGCGCTCACAAATAAGGTATATAAGGCTTTTTTTTAATACAACACACACACAGGGGGACATATCCTTAGGAGACCGAGCAGATTATATAAAGTAAGACATGTGGGTTAACAAACCCTTTAAAAGAGAAGTATGGGTTTGGAGGTTTTCCTCCATCATGAGATCTGCTACTGATGGCTTGATGCCAGATACCACAGCATACCTTGAGAAGTCTAGTGGAGTCCATGCCTTGATAGGTCAGGGCTGTTTTAGCAACAAAAGAGGAGCCTAATCAATATTATGTGCAGGCAGCCCATCCATTAGGGGCGCGGGGGCGCCACCCCTCCATCCATATGTCTGACCTCCTAATATACATGCAGGGTACTGGGCGCATGTTTTCCAATGGGGGGGGGTGTTTTTTTTTAAGCATGTGATTAGAGCCAGAGGCTCTGAATATTTGCTATTTTCACACTGATTCTCCTCCTGGCCAGAGATCCGTTTCCCGATTGGCCGAAATGAGAAGCGCTCCGATTGGCCGCTCAGAAGGAGGGAGGAAACGGAAGCTGCCGTGATGCCTGCGGAGGGGAGCAGGGGAAGACACCCATGATGCCGAGGAGGAGAGCAGGGGAAGGAGAAGCCGCCACCCGTCGACTGGGTGAAGCGCTGTTCACCATAGAGTAGAGTTCACCATGAGTTACTACTCCAGTGCTGCTGATGACCCGACTGACCAGACCGGGGGAAAGGGAGGGGGGTTGGCTGTGGGTGCACTGTTTGCCACCCCCACCAAAAATTTACCACCAGCCACCACTGATTATGTGGGTGGTCATGTTATGATGGGTGGTCATAATGTTATGGCTGATTGGAGTATATGGGATGATAACAAGGATATACTTATGAGACTACATGAGGACCACAAATACAACTTATAAGCAGTGTGCCACAAAATGATGTGTGATGTGTTTGACAGGTGGGTAAAGTAAAGACTGTTAGTAAAGGAACAAACTGTGCATTGATTCAGTAAGTGCTAATCCATGTGCATTTCCAACATAACAGTAATAAAAGTTTTGAAGGCCAAATTCCTTAGACTGCAGTTCGTGTTTCTATTTAATTTAAACAAGGCTGATTGGAGCTCATATGCAATATTACTATCACATAACACACTTTCCAGAACACTCCAAAACAAAGGGGCAGAAAATCTAGACCAATTTTGATTTCAATTGAAATTATATCTTTCATTAAAGCTACTGTATTTATTATCTGTACCAAGTAAAAAAGATTTGTTGAAACAGATTTTATAATTATTATAAACCTAAAAAGGATTACAGATATGTTATGCAGCTTCATTAGCAGAACTCTACAGTAGCACTAATGCCGCGTACACACGAGCGGACTTTACGCCGGACTTTGTCGGGTCCTTGCGCCGGACTTAAAAAAGGGACGGACTTGGACACACACGATCACTGCAAAAGTCCGCTGGTTTGGAACGCGGTGACGTACAGCACGTACGACGGGACTATAAAAAGGAAGTTCAAGCCCCACTACAGCACCCTTTGGGCTCCTTCTGCTAATCTCGTGTTTATCTCGTGTTAGTAGAAGTTTGGTTAGAGACGATTCGCGCTTTTCACACTTCAGCTTATTTCGATCGTTTTCTGCGGTTCAGTTTGTGCTTGTGAGGTTTGTATCTGCTTTTCAGTGCGTGTTGGTCAGTTCGTAACCTGCCTTGCAGGCCGTTCTGGTCCACTCGTTCCTGATTTTCAGGTCGTTCTTCATAGGCCTTGCTGTTCTTCAGTGCGTTTGTTATAAGTTTGTTTGTTTGACCAGCCGACCGTTTTGAAGCCGTGTCGCGTGGACGTACTCGTTCTCGAGTTCGTGCTGTGTGGGGACTTGGTGTTGGGGTTAATACTTTGACCCGAGTCCAGTCCATGAACAGGGCGAGGAGGAGTTCATGGATGAAGAGTTGGTTGACCAATTCTCACATATGCCTTTGCTTCGTGAGCTCCGTGAGAATAATCCTGAGGATTTCAGGAATTATCTCCGGATGACGGACCCCGTTTTTGAGCGTCTGCTGGCTATGCTGACCCCCTATATCAGCAGGCAGGATACCTGCATGAGGCAAGCCATCAGTGCGGAGCAGAGGCTAGTTGCCACTTTACGTTACTTGGCGACTGGGAGAAGTCTTCAGGACTTGAAGTTCTCGACAGGCATCTCCCCCCAGGCTCTGGGGATCATAATCCCAGAGACTTGTTCTGCCATCATTCAGGTCCTGCAGAAGGACTATATGAAGGTAAGTTTTATCCTTTAACATTACATGATATGTATTAAATGTCTGCTAATGTATAGTCTAAATGTCCTCCTTACCTAATTACCATGCTTGGAATATGCTGTGAATGTCCCCTTTATCTTCATGCCTGTTTTTGGACATTAATCATTTATTGCCCTACATGCATATTTATATTCAATAACCTCCCCACCATGCAATCCTGGGTCCATTTATATCTCTAGCCTATAGTCCCTTGAACAATGTATATTGTCAGCTCCATTGTACTGTTTGACCCTCCCCCACCCCTCAAATGTTTGAAAATGTCAGGTGTGTTTTTGAATGCAAAAAGTGGTAGCAATCAGCGCAGACAAATAGTAATGATGATAATATTGCAAGCTGAACACTAAGGGTTAACACCAAGCCCATATAACATATCAAAAACGCAAATTAAGTGCAGCGCAAATAGTATAAAGTCCATATATGAGGGAAAGGCAATTCTCCTGAAGTACAATACTCCTTCCTATTATGGGAACACCACGAGATCTTCTCCACTAATGTGCATATAAAAATGCTTACCAGATGGAAGGTCATACAAGGCATGGATTCCACAATCCTGGATGTACACAGCTCGGATCCTCCAGTGATCTTCACTTATTCCCGGCAGATGTCTCCAATGAGCAGATGGACTCTCAGTGAGAAGTAAAAGAAGGGGAAAAAACATCTAAGAGCGATCCGTATGGAGCAGCCATGAAGTAATTTATTAAAAGGTCATAAAATGTAATCCACTTTAAAAAGCGCGCTAGTATAGCGCTGATCACAAGCAGTGAAAGAGCCACAGTGTAAAACAAAGCTGAGACAGACTGTTCGCTCCCGAAACTACAATCTTGGGGCATTGAAAGAGTAACGAAACACTGGAAGGGTGGTAACTTTACTAGGCAACTTAGCCGTCGAGAATCTTTATGAATTCACGAAACAAGAGTTGCAGCCCCTAGAGGGTTAAACATTGAGTTTGACCTCAATTGTTTTATTTCTGATAAATGAGCATAATGCACCTTTTAGATTTTTATATTCTGTTTTCTATTGTGTATACTGATACATGTATGCATTTATACACGGGGTTTTGCAATGTAGATTAGTTCATGCGTAATTATTTTATACCTGCTGTGTATTTTAATGACTGTAAGATATTGTTTCAGATGTTTTATGTGCACCAGATTTTATGTATGAGATGGCCATGGGTGTTATTTATAGTTTACTTCTTATATGCACACTAATTATGAAGTAAACAACGGGTCCTATTAGAGACCAATAATTGCTCAGGAATCTGGGTGTTTAATTTTATTTTTAAGTGTTTTTATTAATCGCCAGACTATTGGTAGATGTCCCCACTGAGGAATCATATGTTTTCTACATCCCGTTTCGGTTCCGATACGAGACACATCCTCTGCTGACAGTCGGCTATTATAAAAGCATGTGGGTGACAGCGAGACTCCGCCCTCACTGACGAAGTCCAGTGGCCGTAACGCCGCGTACGGGGGGCGGAGTCTTTTGCTCTGACGTCACCCGCTGCCATCTCACAGCTGTTCGAGAGCGAACAGTCTGTCTCAGCTTTGTTTTGCACTGTGGCTCTTTCACTGCTTGTGATCAGCGCTATACTAGCGCGCTTTTTAAAGTGGATTACATTTTATGACCTTTTAATAAATTACTTCATGGCTGCTCCATACAGATCGCTCTTAGATGTTTTTTCCCCTTTTTTTACTTCTCACTGAGAGTCCATCTGCTCATTGGAGACATCTGCCGGGAATAAGTGAAGATCACTGGAGGATCCGAGCTGTGTACATCCAGGATTCTGGAATCCATGCCTTGTATGACCTTCCATCTGGTAAGCGTTTTTATATGCACATTAGTGGAGAAGGTCTCGTGGTGTTCCCATAATAGGAAGGAGTATTGTACTTCAGGTGAATTGCGTTTCCCTCATATATGGACTTTATACTATATGCGCTGCACTTATTTTGCGTTTTTGAGGTGTGTTTTTGACCCTAATTAGAACCCCTCCCCCACCCCTCAAATGTTTTAAAATGTCAGGTGTGTTTTTGACCCTAATTAGAACCCTTCCCCCACCCCTCAAATGTTTTAAAATGTCAGGTGTGTTTTTGACCCTAATTAGAACCCCTCCCCCACCCCCCAAATGTTTTAAAATGTCAGGTGTGTTTTTGACCCTAATTAGAACCCCTCCCCCACCCCTCAAATGTTTTAAAATGTCAGGTGTGTTTCTTAACCTAATTAGAACCCCTCCCCCCACATTAAAATTGATCAATGGGCCATCAGAGGGGGTGATTAATCTTATAAGTAGGCCTTATGTTTTTTTCTAATTTAAATAACAAACACACATATTAATAATGTTTGACTGCTGTTGTTCACTAATGTTTTTGTGTAATCTGATATTCAAGTTATGTTTTAAATTCCTTATATTAATTTTTTTGGTTTTTTCACTCCACAGTTTCCTTCCAGTACACAGGAATGGCAGACTGTGGCCTCCCAGTTCGCTGACCGTTGGGACTTTCCCAACTGTGTCGGGGCGATTCACGGTAAGCATGTCCGCATTGTGGCACCACCGCATTCGGGGTCTTATTTCTATAACTACAAGGGGTTCCATAGTGTAGTTTTGATGGCGGTGGTCTCGGCACATTTGGACTTTCTGTTTGTGGATGTGGGGAAGAACGGCCGGATGTCTGACGGAGGAGTGTTTGCACAGACCGAGCTGTACCACCGTCTCCAGACTGGTGGCCTGGGATTGCCACCTGATGACCAGAATGTGGATGGACTCCCCTCAGTTTTTATTGCTGATGAAGCGTTTGCTCTCGGTGAGCACTTGATGAGGCCGTTCCCCCAAAGAACACTCACCCCTGAGAGGAGGGTATTTAATTACCGGCTGGCCAGAGCAAGAAGAGTTGTGGAGAATGCCTTTGGCATTCTGGCCAGCCGGTTCAGTTTGTTCCTTTCAGCCATAAATCTGGCAGACTATAAAATTAATCACGTCATACTTGCTTGCTGCATACTACATAACTTTTTACATAGACATTCTGCTACATATCTAACCTCTGTTGGGCCTGAGGCCGGACTTGTACAAGATCCAACAATGACAGGCCTGGAAATTGGCCGTATTGGCTTGGCCCCCCGAACCGCACGTCAAGTGCATGAGCGATATGTGAATTATTTTAATGGTCGGGGGGCCATTGCTATTCAAGAAGAGCTTTAATTTTACAAAATAATAAAATAAAAATATTTTGAAAAAATATCTTGTTTTTCTTCTTGTTTGCATTTAGTTTGTTCTGTCTCCTAGTGCACTTGTAGTAGTGGCAAGTGCATTTACCTTTAGTTAATAAGGCCCTTTGTCACTGTAACCACACAAAAATTTGCTAAACATATTATTGAGAAATAATCAGCCACACACATTGTAGTAGTAAAAACATTTTACTGTGTGCACATTGAAAGGTGCATTTTTTGAAACATTTTTTTGTTTTTTGTTTTATTTATTTATTTATCTATTTATTTATTTATTTATTTATTTTTTTAAAAAATTTTTTATAAAACATTATTAAAGGCATATTTAAACAAAAATACACCTTGTTTAAAATCTTAAAATTCACAACAGTGTTTTGAAAAACATACAAAAAAAAAATCAAAGAACTTACAAAGTTCAACATTTTAAGAACGGTGCTGGTGATGTCACCCTTGTAAATCGAAAATTTTTAAGATGCTCAAAATAGAGCATTACAAAAGTGTCAAGTCAACATGTGCTATCTCCCATCATGGGGGAGCAATGTACGTGTTTTGTGTGTGCAATCCCTTTGTTCCTCTCACCACTCAATAATTTGGAGGATAAAGGGGTTGCAAACACAAAACAAGTACATTGATATCCCATGATGGAAGATAGCACATGATGACACACCGTGTGCATCATAAAAATTTCTTGGTAACAAAAACACTTGAAACCAAAATTTCAAGAACAAATAAACTTCCCAAGGAAATGAAGAACATGATTGATGTTGTTAGGCAAAATGTTATTATATTCTGCCCAAAACATCAATCATGTTCTTCATTTCCTGTTGCATGGAGTCCAGGCGAAGTTGCATGCTGTGAATTTGGTCACGCATTTGATCAATTTGGCCATTCCACAGCATTATCTGGCCAATCAGTCTTTGGGTACTGTCTGTGGTGAATGGCTCTGCCGCTTGGCCTTCCACAACCAGAAGCTCACCTAAAATGTGTGAAAAAAACAAGGGTTAAAATATGCACGCCTAAATACATTACCTTACGCTGGGGTGTCAGTCACTCACTTGGTGGGGTTGAAAGCTCGCACACTTCCTCCACCTCTCCTTCCTCCAGCTCGTCGGGTGGGCGTGGTCTTGGGCTGGGGCTTGGGGTACCTTCAGCCTCAGGCTGGTGACTTGGGGGGGTCCTGGGATCCTTGGACTGTTGTCTGAGTCTTTTCTCCCCTATGATAAGTCAACAAAAGGTATAGTTAAAACACAGTGATATTTTATATTTTTTTAAAAATAGTCTGAAACGTTGGTTAGGAGTTATGGACAATTGCCTTTTTTTGTCCTCAAAAATTTAGAAGACAGGATGAACATTCCCTCTGAACAACAATTCTAAACAATACACATTTTCATGCAAGTTTCACAGATGCAGACACCTCAATGATCTCCTATGTGTATTACCCCTCTAAAATTTCTTTATGGTCACATAGTACACTATAGTGCTCATGAGTCCAGATGTGGAAGCAGCTGCTGTGTCCTGTCCTTACATTACACTGAATCATTTTTGAATAAGCATTATATTTTCCAACACATCTACACCACATCCATAAATTAGTGGAATACGAAAAATGATCAAGACATAAATGTATATGTCCAACCCTGTACCATCGTATTTGGCAAAAAAACCCCGTCATTTTCTTTAGTATCATATGTCTTTTACAAAGAACGGTCTTTATGAACGATGCCATATAAACGAAAAAAATATGGATGAGCATGCAAGTTAAGTATCTCAATAGGAAAACACAACAAGTACTTACTTTTTTTAAGCAGCTTCTTCATTCGCCAATATTGTTCTGGCTCCCGACTTTTGATGTCAGACCACCGCTTCCTCAATTGTTCTTTAGACCGTTTTGTGCCAAATTTAGCTTCTAGAGCGGTTACAACTGAGGACATTATTTTGTCTTTCGGTCGTGTGTACGGTCCTTTTTTGCCATCGTAGTCCTCCCTTCTCAATATGGACACCATCTCCACCATCTCTTCAAAAGCCATGTTGGTGGCCTTATACCTCCTCCGGGATTTGGATGGTTGTGGCTCTCCTTCGCGCTACTTGTGGCTTTCCTTCGCGCTACTTCCACTGCTACTTCCACTGATTCTCTCCGCCGTCTTTCTTTATCTACTCCCACTGCGCAATGAAGAGTGAAGGGGTGGGGACAAATCGTACTAACGACTGTCAGGGGCGGGCGACGCAGGCGGAGCATGACACATGCGCATTGTATATAAAGCTATTACGATGGCCTACGTATGTTCGTGTATTCTTCACAAAATAATCCTGGGAGTTCTGACTGACATTACAGTTTTGATCTTGTATCTTGTCTTTCAGCAACAATGAATCCCTTTAAAGAGGCAGATTTTTTGTCGAGATTTATCGACTTATATCAGGAAAAAGAAAAACCTGTGGGAGGTCAAACACCCACTATATTACAATAGAGATGTAAGGAAGGCAACACTGGGCACACTTTTAGAATTTGTGAAGACTCGAGTCCCCCAGGCAGACCTCAAGTTTGTGGACAAGAAAATTGGTATCTTGCGAAACATGTATAAGCGAGAACACAATAAAATCCAGGAGTCGCTCAGATCAGACTACTCAGACTACCACAAAATGCGATTCCTGGATGACCAGACAGAAGCCAGGCAATCACTTTCGACCCTTCCCCCCACCCTTCCCCCCACTCTTCCCTCCAGCCTTCCATCCATCTCCACCCCAGCTGAGGAGTCCCAGGAAGAACTGGGCCTTTTCATCCCTGATGAAGTGGATGCGCCCAGTTTCAGCCAGGTATTCTTTTTTGTGGAATTTGTGATTGTGTAAATGTTATTAATGATGTTCACGTGTCAAATTTTTAAGTGCTTCATAAAAAATGACTTCTGCACAAAGATTAATATGTAGACATATCACTAGACAGTAGTGGACAAAAATATACTTCTGCATAGGTGGGCGCAGCCTCTTGCATTAGGGTGTGCACCCCAAAGCTCAAATACATATGCATGTGTATATGTACTGATGGTGTCAGTAGGGCAGTGGACAGTGTAATTTTGTTTATTTTATTTAAAAAAAAATAATTTTCTTTTATATCAGTTTTTTTGGGGATGAAATATCAGTGGTCTAAACAGGGGGAATATGCACCACACAAGGCAATTAGGGTGTGCCCAGGCACACCTGGCACACCCTGTGCGCACGCCTATGTACTTCAGATATTGTTGATCAGCTGTAATAATGGTGGTGTCAAATAGATAGCCTTTACTATTTGGTGAGAATTATATTTGCAAGTCATGAGCTGAAAATTGTGTGTGATTGCGTAACACAAAATTACAACTATGTCCCTTTTTTTGACACAGGATGACCTCAGCCAGGAGGAGGCCTTGACCAGTGGGAGAGAGGAGGAGGCCTTGCCCAGTGGGAGAGAGGAGGAGGCTGTGGCTGGGCCGAGTAGAAGCCGTACGGAGTGTCAGGTGCCTCCCCTCTGCATTCTCACCAAAAGGCCCAGGAGAATGACCCAAACTGAGGAGGAATCCCTAGCCCTCATACGTGAAGCAAGCCTGATCCTGAGCAAACCACCCAATGCAGAGGAGGCATATGGGACCTATATAGCCACCAGATTGCTGGAATTGGAAAAGGGGCAACGCCTCCTCTGTGAGGGTTTGATTTTTCAGGCCTATTAGAAGGGCTTACTGCTACAATGTATCTGGCAGATGAAGCCACTTCTCCTCCTCCTCCTCCTTCTCCTCCTCCTCCTCCTCCTGCCCCAAGTACACCACCAGAGGCCCAGCCTCCGAGGAAGGCTGCAGAGAAGCGTGGAGGGAAGGCTGCAGAGAAGCGTGCAGGGAAGGCTCCACGGAAGACTCGAAAGTGATTGCCTGGCTTTTGTCTGGTCTGACTGTGCTCCCTGTGCTCCCTAGTCGCAAGATATCAATTTTCTTCTCCTAAAACTTGATGTGTGTCCTGGGGGATGAAAGGCTTCACAGATTCTAAAAGTGTCTCCAGTGTTGCCTTCCTAATTTTTGGTTAACCAAAATAAATGGATTTTTTTGTTACCTTACATTATTGACTATATGTGTTTGGGAGTAGGAAAGTACAGGTCAAAAAGACTATGGGGTTGATTTAATAAAAGCAAATAGACTGTGCACTTTTCAGAGTGCAGTTGCCCTCTGCAAGTGCAATTGCTCCAGAGCTTAGGAAATGAGGTAAGGCTTGACTTTGCAAAGAGTACCCAATCCTGTGCAAGGAAAATTCAAAAAACAGCATTTTTGCTTGCACATGATTGGATGATGGAAGTCAGCAGAGCTTCTGCTCATTTACTAAGCTCTGGAGCAACTGCTCTTGCAGAGGGCAACTGCACTTTGCAAAGTGCACGGTCTTTTTACCTTTAGAAAATCAACCCCTATGTGTGTTTTTGCCAAAAGGCTAAATCATTTCTAAAATCAAGTGCTAAATACTAGTGGGTAGTGCACTTTAGAAATTGCACAGCAAGTGCACTTGTTGGAAGTGCAGTCGCTGTAAATCTGAGGGGAAGAGCTAAAATGAGGGGAAGCTCTGCTGATTTGATCATACAATCATGTGCAAGAAAAAGGTTTTTTTTTGTGGTTCCTTGCATGTGCCCCTCGGATCCACAGCGAAGGCATTTCAAAATGCTCTTTCTGTGCAATTCCAAGTACAATTTGCACTTGTAGTGAAAAATGAATTTGCCTTGGGAAAATAAACCCCCTATGTCTAATTAACAAGGGACACCAAGCTCATTAAGGTTCATTAAAACAACACAAAATATTAAGGTTATTGTGGTAACTTGAAACTACAAAAATAAAATAAAAAAAAAAGTTTGTATAATTTAGCACACATTGTAAAATAGATAGTGTGGAAATCAATCCAAAAAAAAAATATGAGTCCAAAATCTAATTTTATACTTTATTTATGGAGATCTGGATTTTTAAATATATCATATTAGTCATGGCATGAGGATAAATCATGAAGAAAGTAGTTTGTGAGAATATAAAGCACCAAAACAACTTCATTCCTCTCGCATTATAAATAAAAAAAAAATTTTGTATTAAAAGATCACAGAAGAGGAATCTGCTAGCTTCAGTACGAAGGCTAGTTTTACCAGACCGAGCGCTTCCGTCTTGGAATTGCTTCAGAGCATGCGTCAGTTTGAGTTCGTCGGACTAGCACACAGACGACCGGTTTGTCCGCTAGAAAGAAGAGTCCGTCGGGTAGATTTAAAACATGTTTCAAATCTAAGTCCGTCCAACTTTTTAGCAAACAAAGTCCGCTGGAGCCCACACACGATCGAAGTGTCCGACGAAATCCAGTACACCGGACCAAGTCTGCCGTAAAGTCCGCTCGTGTGTACGCGGCATTACAGACAGAAGTTCCGGCAGTAAAGGACCCTCCATCATAATATATACAGTCCATGCAAGAAAACAACTCATTATAGGCACAGTCCTTTGTGAGCTTATAGAGCAGATACATCGGATAAATTGTGCCATATCTGAATGTGAAGTAAGAAGGAAAGACAAGGGGAACCACTGATCCTTCGGTCTAGTAAGTCTAATGGCATAGGTAGACTAGATATTCCATCCTTTCTTTACTCCAGTAAGAGTTATGGGGAAAAGGGAGGACAGTTGGAACAGATGGGACTTTGTTTCTCTACTCCAGGCATTAGAATTAGGCTGGGTTCACACTGGTACGACCCGACTGTTGTACGACTGTCATCCTACTTTGCCCTGAAACATCGGTCCAACATCGGCCCTACTTTGGTCTTACTTCCATCCTACTTGAATGAACAAGATAAAAGTTTGCTCCGACTTGTAGATAGTACGACTTGTCCTTTGACCAATCAAAACAATCCCAGAGTGACATAAATTCTTTTTACTGCTGCTGTAATCACCATGTCGGATGTCACAAGTCGGATGGTTAGGACAAGGATCCTACTTTGCTCCAAATTCAATGATATTCAATGGGCTGAAGTAGGACCAAATTCTGATCAAAGTACTGCAGGAAGCATTTTCAAAGTTGGACCGACTTGTGTCGAACCAGTTAAGACGGCTCCCATAGGGAAACATTGATTTGCACACGACATAAGCTTCCAATGTCGGAGCGTTTGTCGTACAAGTGTGAGGCCGGGTTCAAAGTCAGATCCCTGTTCACTGAAGTCGGATGCATGTCGGACTTCAAGTCGCAGGAGAAAGTCGGATCCAAAGTGGTACGACTGTTGTGTCGTACCAGTGTGAACCTGGCCTCAGCCAGGAAGACAATATGCTTCACCTAGCTACATTTAACCACTTCCCTACCCAGCCATAGACATATGACGTCCACAGATGGGATCTCCGATCCTGGGTGGACGTCGTATGACGGCCAGGGATTCCCGGCCGTCTAGGGGGCGCGTGTCCGCCGGGCACCTGCGATTGCCCGTTAACCGGGCCGGACCGTGGATCTGTGTGTGTGTAAACACAGATCCACGTCCTATCAGTTGTGAGGAGAGCGATCTGTGTTCCCAGAACGGAGGAACACTGATCGGTCTCCTCCCCTTGTGCGTTCCCTCCCCCTACAGTTAGAATAATTCCCTAGGAAACATATTAACCCCTCCCCGCCCCCTAGTGGTTAACCCCTTCACTGCCTGTCACATTTACACAGTAAATTGTCCCCTTGTGAATCCCCGCCCTCTACAGTTAGAATCACTCCCTAGGAAACATAACCTCTCGATCACCCCCTAGTGTTAACCTCTTCCCTGCCAGTCACATTTACACAGTAATCAGTGCATTTTTTATAGCACTGATCACTGTATAAATGTGAATGGTCTCAAAATAGTGTCAAAAGTGTCAATAAAAAATAACAATAAAAATGCCATAAATGTATCCCCTATTTTGTAGACGCTATAACTTTTGCACAAACCAATCAATATACGCTTATTGCAATTTTTTTTACCAAAAATATGTAGAAGAATACATATCGGCCTAAACTGAGGAAAAAAAATTATTTTTTTTTTTTTAAATGGGATTTTTATTATAGCAAAAAGAAAAAAATATTGTGTTTTTTTCAAAATTGTTGCTCTTTTTTTTTTATAACGCAAAAAATAAAAACCGCAGAGGTGATCAAATACCACCAAAAGAAAGCTCTATTTGTGGGGAGAAAAATTATTGAAATTTCATATGGGTACAGTGTTGCATGACCGCTCAATTGTCATTCACAGTGTAACAGCGCTGAAAGCTGAAAATTGGTCTGGGCAGGAAGGGGGTGAAAATGCCTTATATTGAAGTGGTTAAAGTGTAACTACACTTTTGATGAGAAAAATGACATTCCCCTCTGAGTGATCTATGTACATTGCAAGGATTATAACAACCTTTGTTGCAGATTCCTACCTTTTGTTATTCTGAAGAAATCCATGTGTGTTTGTCTGTGCCTCTGTACTGAGTGGGTCTAATGGGAGTGGTTTCATAATTAACTGTCAGGTGTGCAGCTGCAGGGCACTAATGAGGAAATCTGCTGGGCCTGCATTCCTTTAGATGTGCTCCTATTGAGAGTATCTCTCCAAAAATGATATTTTAGTTGCAGGGGATGCCTGAAATCTGACTTCTATCTTAGGTAGACTTCTGGGAAAATTGGTGAGCCAATCACACAAGCAGGAAATTATGTTTCTGGGGAGTGGTCAGTACACATTCTGTGTACAGAATAACTCCAGGTAGCTATATTGTAATGTATTCTCAGAAAATTACAGTGGCTGCAGTTTAAAAAGGAAAGGTAATTTTTAATAACATTCAATTACAATATGATTAGTGTTGAAATGATATGTGCTATATTATTTTTTCTTTATTTGCTATTCCCCCCCACGAAAGTGGAGTTACCCTTTAAACACATAACTTTCAAATCACAACCAGATTTTTACAGTATAAACTACTTTATCTACCTTTGAAATAACAGACATAGGATTGCATAAGCCACACTCAACACAGCAGACTAGCCTCACCTAGCTGCCTACAATTCACTGTTAAATAACATCTGAGTCAGTTACTGTCCTTCCTTGTAGTAAGGTTCTTGTACACCTGTTTAACTGCATTTGATCACGGTGAGCCTTAGGACACAGTAATAAACGCCAGAGTCTTCTGCTGTAACTGGCGATATTGTTAGGGAGAACAATCTTTCCTGACGTAAGAACGTTGCGAGAAATCGATCTCTGAACCTAGGCATCAAGTCATCAGACGTAGACTGGTCATGTTGTATAAATGTAATGGATTTGCTTGGCTCTTGAAGGTACCACATAAGAGATGGATACCCCCCACTGTAAGTGCAATTGAAGGTCACCGATTCTCCTTCTTTACTAAGTAGATCATTTGTCGATTGGGTCACCATTTGACCTGTGGTAAAATCTATAAAAACACATTTTATGTCAACTTACTTCTGTAGTTACGTTGTCATATAACCTTCTAATTTGCTAATAATTAAATACAGACCATACCCCAGAATAACATTTCTAGAAGTAAAGCATGGATTATCTTCATTGTGACACCACTTCACCTATTCTTTACGGTTCTGAGCCAAGGTCTATGTGTGCACAGCTGTGAGTCGTCCACAAAACAAGAGATCTTGGCAGTCACTGATGCCTTTAAGATGTTAGATGTGTGTGACAAAGTTCCTTTTTACCGACTACACCTCAAACCTACATGGCTAGTATGACACGCCCCACTTTAGCAGTTTCCGAGTGATTTACCCAGTTTTCATCTAGAAACACGAGCTAAGGTTTTTTTTTTTTTTTTAAACACATACAAAGTTCTGTGTTTTTTGTCTGTATGCTCAACTGGCTATGGTATAATATTCCAGCTTGATCACACATTAACCACTTTCTGGCCGCCCAATAGCAGTTTTACTGCTACAGGGCCGCTGGGCTGCCCAGGATCACGTGTGTATATATATATATATATATATATATATATATATATACAGTGGAACCTCAGATTGCGAGTAACAAGGTTAACGAGCATTTCGCAATACGAGCATTGTATTTTTAAAAATCGTAACTCGGTTTGCGCGTGTTGTCTCGCAAAACGAGCACGATTCAGGCCAAAGCGGTGTGCAGTACCGCTTTTGGCCTGAGGTGGGGGGGCGCGGGAGCCGAGCAGAGCCGAAAGTCCCATTTGGAAATGCACGGAAAGGTCCAAGTACAGCACGGCTGAACTCTGCAAATCTCAGGTAGGAGGTCTTTCCGAGGTTTGCCGAGGTCAGCCGAAGTGTCCTTGGGCCTTTTTGGCCATTTCCGAGGCTCTCCGGTGCCCCCCCCCACCTCTGGCTGCATGCGGTATTGCATCCCATTGAAGTCAATGCGGAACAAACTATTTTCGTTTCCTTTGATTTCAGTTGGAAAACTTGCTTTGATATGCGAGTACTTTGGATTATGAGCATACTCGTGGAACGGATTATGCTCGTAATCCGAGGTTCCACTGTATATGTGTACATATATATACACATGATCCTGCACTTCCGGGTATCATGCATGAGTGCACACCACTGCCGGCTCTCTCCCGCAGACCCGATGTCTGACAGCACCTGCTGAGCGTTCAGTACAGAGGCAGACAAACAAGATATTTGGGGGGCACGCCCTAAAAGATGCATTAAAGATGGTGCAGCCATAAGACCGTACAGTAGAAGAAAATATTACAGCGCACATATGCAAAAAAGACATTTACCTCCAGCAAGGCTAGTTTAAAACACCTAAACATTTTTAAAAAAATATTATCAAAAAATATGGGGATTTGGTCACACCATATTGCTATATGGTGCTAAGCCCACTTACTGCGACAAAGTACCCCATGATTAGTGGGTCCTACACTATCCATAGATTTGGGAGATCCTGCTTCTCTGAACCATAAGAGCAATACACTCTTCTAAAATGGGAGAATCTTGAGGTCTCCACACATGACATGACAGTACAGAGGCAGAACGCCAATCTGCCTATGTAAACAAGGCAGATCGTCGTGCTGTCAGTAAGGAAGGCATGGATCCTGTGTTCCTGCAAAGCCTTCCTCTAGTAAAAGCACCACACAGTATAGTAAAACACCATCTTAGGCACACAGTTAACCCTTTGATCACCCCTGACGTTAACCCCTTCCCAGCCAATGTCATTAGTACAGTGACAGTGCATATTTTTAGCACTGATCACTGGATTAGAGTCACTGGTCCATAAAAAAAGTGTCAGTTATTGTCAGATTTGTCCACCGCAATATTGCAGTCCTGCTATAAGTCACTAATCGTCGCCATTACTAGTAAAAAAAAACAAAAAATACATAAATATATCCAAAAGTTTGTAGACGCTATAACTTTTGCGCAAGCCAGTCAATATACACTAATTGGGATTTTTTATTTTTTTTTACCAAAAATGTGTAGCAGAACACACATTGGCCTAAATTGGTGAAGAAATTTGATTTTTTAAAATTTTTTTAATGGATATGTTTTATAACAGAAAGTAAAAAATATTGTTTTATTTTCAAAATAGTCTGTGAGTTTTTGTTTATAAAAAACAACAAAATGCAAAAAACAACAAAACACAGAGGTGACCAAATACCACCAAAAGAAAGCTCTATTTGTAGGGAAAAAAAGGACAAAATTTTTATTTGTGTACAGTGTCGCATGACCGCGCAAATGTCAGTTAAAGTAACAACGCAGTGCCGTACCACAAAAAAAGGCCATGTAAGGAAGGGGGTTAAATCTCCTGGAGCTGAAGTAGTTAATAAATCAGTTGCATTACACTGAAAAAGTTACTATGCAAAAATGAAGCCCTCACAGACTCCCACTGTGGGGATACAAAGGAAATTTGGGGAAGGGGGGGTTACTGTTTTATTCCTTTTTCGAGTGTTACTATAAAAACATAGGGACATAGGGGGAAAAACTCTTTCTAACATCATGCATCTTTACATAGTAATGAGCATGTATGTTAGACAATATAGGGCCTGCATGCCCATGATGTAAGAATGACAAGCAGTCACTATGCAGACCACCTTTTCTCAACCTTTTTATGTGGAGGAACCCTTGAAATAACTTTTCAGGAAACATTGCTGATAATTCTATATCTACAGCTCAAAGTATATTAGTGCGAAGGTCACTAGGAAGAGTGCTCTGTATATTTGTGGTCATTGGAAAGAATTCCTTGTTATAGGTGGCTAAAAAAGATCATTGGTGTTCATAGTTACTCGAAACTAAAAGACAGAACTTGCTCATTGCTCAAGGAACCCCTAGGAACCTCTGGAGGAAAACTGGTTAAAAAAGGCTGACATAGACAATGCTGTGCTGCACATGTACTTTACAAAGAGGTTTTCCTAACTCTGCAACAAGTAATCAGAAGGTGGCTGGAGTTTAGGACATAGTCTGGACACTGTCATAGGCACTCTTTAAAATTCCATTGTGTCTCTGCATGACAGATGTCGGTGCAGGCAACAGACTCATGTACCCGTTGAAAACAGGTACTGTACATGAACCCACAGCTAACACCATGTGCGGAGGCACACTGGGGTTGATTTACTAAAACTGGAGAGTGCAAAATGTGGTGCAGCTCTGCATACAAACAATCAGTTTCCAGTTTTTTTTTTCCGTCAAAGCTTAGTTGAACAAACTGAACTTAGAAGCTGATTGGCTACCATGTACAGCTGCACCAGATTTTGCACTCTCCGGTTTTAGTAAATCAACACCACTGAGTCCAGAGTGTCCATATGGACACTCCATCCTCAGTTCAGCTGAGCTTTCTCCCGGCTTCACAAAGGTAGTGCACTCTAATAATCTAAGGATCCTAACATTTGTGCATTTGCATTAGCGTGCACTACTTTTGTGAGTGTAATTTTTATTATTTTAATAAAGTGCATATTTTAAAGTGGTTGTAAACCCTTACAATCCACTTTTTACTGCAGGTAAGCATAGAATAAGGCTTACCTGTAGCTACCCCGGATATCTCCTAAACCTGCACGGTTTAGGAGATATCCCCTGCATTAGCATGTGCTGACGTCATCGGCACATGCTCACTGAAGCAATGGCACGTTCATATCCTTGCTTCAGCTAGTGTGCCGTTACCGGTGGCTCCTGCGCACATGTCACTGTGACAATCACTGCGCCGCAATACCCAGAAGTAACCCCGAGAGCGATGTCGCCGGCCGGAGCTGTGTACTGGGACCGCTGTGGGGGCTTCAATCTAAGGTGAGTACTGTATTTAAGAGGTAAAGCACGATGATGGTGTTTTAAATAGTTTTTAAGCTGAGGGGCTCTTGGATCGGGATTGCTTCAAAACGCTGTGCCCAATAACAAGAGTGGAAATGGCCTGATGATAAATCTGGAGATATCCTAAGGAGACCCCCTAATAGGTGACTAGGGATGAGCTTCGTGTTCGAGTTGAACCCATGTTCAACTTGAACATCGTCTGTTCGCCCGTTCGCCAAATTGCGAATGAAATGGGCCGTTTGCGCCAAATTCGTGTGGCACGTCACGGCCCATAATTCACTGCGGCATTGCAGTGCATTACTGGCTGATGATTGGCCAAGCATGCACTATGACGCGCCATCTGTAGAGAGAGCTGTAATTGGCCAAAGCCACGGTGGCTTTGGCCAATTATGGCTCAGGGGGTTTAGTACACTTTATAAGGTGTGTAGTGTGTTCCGGCGTTGAGACAGAGCCAGAGAGACGGTGTCATTTGATTTAATTTAGATAGATTAGGCAGGATAGTCAGTCAGTTAGCTGCATCCCGGGTTTTGTATATATATATATATATATATATATATATATATATATATATATATATATACACTGTATTCAGTTTAGCTAGATCCGTTCCTGTTATTATCTTCCTACTGACAGGCAGGCAGGTGTTGTTACAGTACAGCTACCTGAAGAAAATTGCTGGTGTTCTTCTGATCCTATAAGTACCACAGTCAGGCAGCTACACTATTTACAGTTAGTGTAGTGCATCCTCTGAACAGTGTTCAGCTAAAGCTACAAGTTAGTGTAGTGCACAGTGTTCAGCTAAAGCTACAAGTTAGTGTAGTGCGACCTCTGCACAGTGTTCAGCTAAAGCTACAAGTTAGTGTAGTGCGTCCTCTGAACAGTGTTCAGCTAAAGCTACAAGTTAGTGTAGTGCACAGTGTTCAGTTAAAGCTACAAGTTAGTGTAGTGCGACCTCTGCACAGTGTTCAGCTAAAACTACAAGTTAGTGTAGTGCGACCTCTGCACAGTGTTCAGCTAAAGCTACAAGTTAGTGTAGTGCGACCTCTGCACAGTGTTCAGATAAAGCTACAAGTTAGTGTAGCGTGTCCTCTGAACAGTGTTTAGCTAAAGCTACAAGTTAGTGTAGTGCAACCTCAGCACAGTGTTCAGCTAAAGCTACAAGTTAGTGTAGTGTGTCCTCCTCACAGTGTTCAGCTAAAGCTACAAGTTAGTGTAGTGCACAGTGTTCAGCTAAAGCTACAAGTTAGTGTAGTGCGACCTCTGCACAGTGTTCAGCTTAAGCTACAAGTTAGTGTAGTGCACATTGTTCAGCTAAAGCTACAAGTTAGTGTAGTGCGTCCTCTGAACAGTGTTCAGCTAAAGCTACAAGTTAGTGTAATACACAGTGTTCAGCTAAAGCTACAAGTTAGTGTAGTGTGTCCTCCTCACAGTGTTCAGCTAAAGCTACAAATTAGTGTAGTGCACAGTGTTCAGCTAAAGCTACAAGTTAGTGTAGTGCAACCTCAGCACAGTGTTCAGCTAAAGCTACAAGTTAGTGTAGTGTGTCCTCCTCACAGTGTTCAGCTAAAGCTACAAGTTAGTGTAGTGCACAGTGTTCAGCTAAAGCTACAAGTTAGTGTAGTGCGACCTCTGCACAGTGTTCAGCTAAAGCTACAAGTTAGTGTAATGCACAGTGTTCAGCTAAAGCTACAAGTCAGTGTAGTGCAACCTCTGCACAGTGTTCAGCTAAAGCTACAAGTTAGTGTAGTGCGTCCTCCTCACAGTGTTCAGCTAAAGCTACAAGTTAGTGTAGTGCGACCTCTGCACAGTGTTCAGCTAAAGCTACAAGTTAGTGTAGTGCACAGTGTTCAGCTAAAGCTACAAGTTAGTGTAGTGCGACCTCTGCACAGTGTTCAGCTAAAGCTGCAAGTTAGTGTAGTGCGTCCTCACAGTGTTCAGCTAAAGCTACAAGTTAGTGTAGTGTGACCTCTGCACAGTGTTCAGCTAAAGCTACAAGTTAGTGTAGTGCGTCCTCTTCACAGTGTTCAGCTAAAGCTACAAGTTAGTGTAGTGCGACCTCTGCACAGTGTTCAGCTAAAGCTACAAGTTAGTGTAGTGCATCCTCTGAACAGTGTTCAGCTAAAGCTACAAGTTAGTGTAGTGCACAGTGTTCAGCTAAAGCTACAAGTTTGTGTAGTGTGACCTCTGCACAGTGTTCAGCTAAAGCTACAAGTTAGTGTAGTGCACAGTGTTCAGCTAGAGCTACAAGTTAGTGTAGTGCGTCCTCTGAACAGTGCTCAGCTAAAGCTACAAGTTAGTGTAGTGCACAGTGTTCAGCTAAAGCTACAAGTTAGTGTAGTGCAACCTCTGCACAGTGTTCAGCTAAAGCTACAAGTTAGTGTAGTGCGTCCTCCTCACAGTGTTCAGCTAAAGCTACAAGTTAGTGTAGTGCAACCTCAGCACAGTGTTCAGCTAAAGCTACAAGTTAGTGTAGTGTGTCCTCCTCACAGTGTTCAGCTAAAGCTACAAGTTAGTGTAGTGCACAGTGTTCAGCTAAAGCTACAAGTTAGTGTAGTGCGACCTCTGCACAGTGTTCAGCTTAAGCTACAAGTTAGTGTAGTGCACATTGTTCAGCTAAAGCTACAAGTTAGTGTAGTGCGTCCTCTGAACAGTGTTCAGCTAAAGCTACAAGTTAGTGTAATGCACAGTGTTCAGCTAAAGCTACAAGTTAGTGTAGTGTGTCCTCCTCACAGTGTTCAGCTAAAGCTACAAATTAGTGTAGTGCACAGTGTTCAGCTAAAGCTACAAGTTAGTGTAGTGCAACCTCAGCACAGTGTTCAGCTAAAGCTACAAGTTAGTGTAGTGTGTCCTCCTCACAGTGTTCAGCTAAAGCTACAAGTTAGTGTAGTGCACAGTGTTCAGCTAAAGCTACAAGTTAGTGTAGTGCGACCTCTGCACAGTGTTCAGCTAAAGCTACAAGTTAGTGTAATGCACAGTGTTCAGCTAAAGCTACAAGTCAGTGTAGTGCAACCTCTGCACAGTGTTCAGCTAAAGCTACAAGTTAGTGTAGTGCGTCCTCCTCACAGTGTTCAGCTAAAGCTACAAGTTAGTGTAGTGCGACCTCTGCACAGTGTTCAGCTAAAGCTACAAGTTAGTGTAGTGCACAGTGTTCAGCTAAAGCTACAAGTTAGTTTAGTGCGACCTCTGCACAGTGTTCAGCTAAAGCTGCAAGTTAGTGTAGTGCGTCCTCACAGTGTTCAGCTAAAGCTACAAGTTAGTGTAGTGTGACCTCTGCACAGTGTTCAGCTAAAGCTACAAGTTAGTGTAGTGCGTCCTCTTCACAGTGTTCAGCTAAAGCTACAAGTTAGTGTAGTGCGACCTCTGCACAGTGTTCAGCTAAAGCTACAAGTTAGTGTAGTGCGTCCTCTGAACAGTGCTCAGCTAAAGCTACAAGTTAGTGTAGTGCACAGTGTTCAGCTAAAGCTACAAGTTAGTGTAGTGCAACCTCTGCACAGTGTTCAGCTAAAGCTACAAGTTAGTGTAGTGCGTCCTCCTCACAGTGTTCAGCTAAAGCTACAAGTTAGTGTAGTGCGACCGCTGCACAGTGTTCAGCTAAAGCTACAAGTTAGTGTAGTGCGTTCTCTGAACAGTGTTCAGCTAAAGCTACAAGTTAGTGTAGTGCACAGTGTTCAGCTAAAGCTACACGTTAGTGTAGTGCGACCTCTGCACAGTGTTCAGCTAAAGCTACCTGTAGAAGGTTGGTGCTGTTCTCCTGATCCTATCACTACCGCAGGCATCTACATTATTTACACGTTAGTGTAGTGCGACCTCTGCACAGTGTTCAGCTAAAGCTACCTGTAGAAGGTTGGTGGTGTTTTCCTGATCCTATCACTACCGCAGGCAGCTACATTATTTACACGTTAGTGTAGTGTGACCTCTGCACAGTGTTCAGCTAAAGCTACCTGTAGAAGGTTGGTGGTGTTTTCCTGATCCTATTACTACCGCAGGCAGCTACATTATTTACACGTTAGTGTAGTGCGACCTCTGCACAGTGTTCAGCTAAAGCTACCTGTAGAAGGTTGGTGGTGTTTTCCTGATCCTATCACTACCGCAGGCAGCTACATTATTTACACGTTAGTGTAGTGCGACCTCTGCACAGTGTTCAGTTAAAGCTACCTGTAGAAGGTTGGTGGTGTTTTCCTGATCCTATCACTACCGCAGGCCGCTACATTATTTACACGTTAGTGTAGTGCGACCTCTGCACAGTGTTCAGCTAAAGCTACCTGTAGAAGGTTGGTGGTGTTTTCCTGATCCTATCACTACCGCAGGCAGCTACATTATTTTAACGTTGGTGTAGTGCGTCCTCTGCACAGTGTTCAGCTAAAGCTACAAGTTAGTGTAGTGCACAGTGTTCAGCTAAAGCTACAAGTTTGTGTAGTGTGACCTCTGCACAGTGTTCAGCTAAAGCTACAAGTTAGTGTAGTGCACAGTGTTCAGCTAAAGCTACAAGTTAGTGTAGTGCGTCCTCTGAACAGTGCTCAGCTAAAGCTACAAGTTAATGTAGTGCACAGTGTTCAGCTAAAGCTACAAGTTTGTGTAGTGCAACCTCTGCACAGTGTTCAGCTAAAGCTACAAGTTAGTGTAGTGCGTCCTCACAGTGTTCAGCTAAAGCTACAAGTTAGTGTAGTGCGACCGCTGCACAGTGTTCAGCTAAAGCTACAAGTTAGTGTAGTGCGTTCTCTGAACAGTGTTCAGCTAAAGCTACAAGTTAGTGTAGTGCACAGTGTTCAGCTAAAGCTACACGTTAGTGTAGTGCGACCTCTGCACAGTGTTCAGCTAAAGCTACCTGTAGAAGGTTGGTGCTGTTCTCCTGATCCTATCACTACCGCAGGCATCTACATTATTTACACGTTAGTGTAGTGCGACCTCTGCACAGTGTTCAGCTAAAGCTACCTGTAGAAGGTTGGTGGTGTTTTCCTGATCCTATCACTACCGCAGGCAGCTACATTATTTACACGTTAGTGTAGTGCGACCTCTGCACAGTGTTCAGCTAAAGCTACCTGTAGAAGGTTGGTGGTGTTTTCCTGATCCTATCACTACCGCAGGCAGCTACATTATTTACACGTTAGTGTAGTGCGACCTCTGCACAGTGTTCAGCTAAAGCTACCTGTAGAAGGTTGGTGGTGTTTTCCTGATCCTATCACTACCGCAGGCAGCTACATTATTTACACGTTAGTGTAGTGCGACCTCTGCACAGTGTTCAGCTAAAGCTACCTGTAGAAGGTTGGTGGTGTTTTCCTGATCCTATCACTACCGCAGGCAGCTACATTATTTTAACGTTGGTGTAGTGCGTCCTCTGCACAGTGTTCAGCTAAAGCTACAAGTTAGTGTAGTGCGACCTCTGCACAGTGTTCAGCTAAAGCTACCTGTAGAAGATTGGTGGTGTTCTCATACTACAGGCAGGCAGTTGATTTTGCTAGCTGCAGTATCAGTATATATATGTATATATCCGATTGATTTTGTTCTCACGCATTGTTAGATATCATGTCATTAAACCGTGATATCAAACTTACAAATCACTCGCAAATTTCACTACGTACCGCAATGCATACCACTCGCACCATCGTTATGTTACCGTTTCTTGTTATTAGTAAACCACAGAGACGTAGACGTCGCTTCATTCAGGCATGACTAACAAATGGTTACCATGCGTCAGTAGACAACCGTTGTGATTCGCAATTCGCTATTTCTTATCGACTCATGTCAGTTCGATACTAAGTAATTTCTCATTTCGGAAACAGGTATTCGCCACATTTCGGTACATGCTCCAGAGTCCGATTCGTAGTCAGCCACAATAGCGGCATGATCGATTTGCGCCTCTGTCATGGCAAACAAACCATTACATGTGCACTCACCGCGCTCCGGTTCGAATCCAGTCGCATCTACGATGCACCGATTCGTTACGGCGTGCCTCAGGGCTCGGCCTCATTTCAGTACATGCTCCAGAGTCTGGATCGTAGTTAGTCGCAGGTATCGGGTGACCGATCCGCATCTCTGTCATGGGAATTAATTACCAGTCATTTCACTCCCACATATCGCATCACCGTTTCGAAACCAGTCGCATCCGAGATGCACCGATTCGTTACGGAATGCCCCAGTTGTTTCGGCTTATCCATACCTGTACCAGAGCTCGATTCGTTGCCAGTCGCAGATGCGGCACAACCAATCTGAGCCTCGGTCAAGGTAAAAAACATTTCTGTCATTTCGTTGTTTCATACTGCGCTCCGATTCGAATCCAAAGGCATCCAAAGATGCACCGATTCGTCCCGGTGTGCACCAATGTTTTCTGTTGCCTCATTTCAGTACATGCTCCAGAGTCCAGTTCATGGTCAGTCGCAGTGGCGGCATGACCGAGCCGGAGCTCTGTCATGGCAAGAGATTTTCACTCATTTCATGATCAAGGCAAAACATTTCAAATCATTTCATTGTCAATATACCGCAAATTACCATACTAGTTACTACTTCAAGCTAGTGAGCAAACCCTTCACGAGTTATCACCTTTCATTTTCCTCCAGGTCAGTCGAAGTTCAGTAGGTCCACCCTGCACCAGGTTGGACGATATCCCCCCAGGTAAAAAGAAAAAAAAAAAGGGAGAAGCACAAGTTGGGTAAGTATGGCTTAGGGAAACTAAGCAAACTTGAAATCCATGTCACCCCTAATAGGTTACAGTCAACCAAGACACGATCCCAAGGACAGGATATCTTAACCAGATCAACCATGTCTCAGGCCGGCAGTGAAGACCTCATGGCCCCTCTGTCACCTTCTCTGGTTTCAGAGAGCGGCAGCGTGCAGTCCCTCAGGGGATGGACTATCCCCAAGTTGATGGCAGAACTAAGACGCAGAGGCGTGCCCTTCCCCGCTACAGCTAGGAAAGGCTAGCTCTTCAAGCTCCTCTTCCCTCCACCAGCTGCAGCAGGACCCAGTACCCAGCAGGCATCCCTCCAGTCGATATCCTCTGCCATCTCACAACTTTACACTATGGTGGCGTCCCTGTCTTCCTCGGTCACGGACGTACAAACCAGGGTGGCACTCCTGGAGGCTCGGCCGGCCGCGGCTATCCCCGACCCTACCGCAACCCAAGTTTTGACACCACTTCCCGCAGGTACCACAGGGTGGTCATTTGGTCCCAACCAGCATCAGGAAGGACATTTTGGATGGCAGGGACGTCAACCTGGCCTCTCTCCTGATTTCTGTCCATGATCTGGCAGAAAATAAGGCCTATACCTGGGGTGACGTATCGGTGGTCCTTAAAGCCAAAGACCCCAGACTGAATCGGAAATTATCTGTCCCAGAGTTCACATTGGCCTTTGGCATGCTAAGGGATGTCCTATGTTCAGCCGCTCGCAGCAGAAGGGAAGAGCTGGACTTATACCTCCATACTGTAGTAGACCTGGGCTACAAGTATGGAGGATTTTCCTTCTACGACTACCACCGTTAATTTTCCGCGAAGGCAGCAACCAGACTCACACAGTTTCAAACAACGACAAATTGGAGTCTCATGGATACAGAGCTGTTCTGTCGCCATTTTGCAGGCTTACGCTCACCCCTGTGTGCGATTTGCCAGTCCTCACTCATACTACCACCTGGTGCGCCAATGCGACAATCAGACGTCCCTTTGAATTTCCCTCTACCTCCGGTGCACTTCAGGGTCAGTCGGCCCCTGTACAAACGCCTCAGGTGGACAAATTCGGATGCCCAGTCTGAACCGTGGGAGGGGCAGCCATCTGCAACAATTACAACTATGGGTCCTGCAACTTCAGTCAGTGCCGCCTACTCCACATCTGCACCTTATGCCAAAGAGCGCATCCAAGAAACTTGTGCGAAGTCAAACAACAGAAGAGGGCATGACTAAGCCGGATCAACGTCTTGTGGCTAGGACTCTACCTCACCTCACACCCCACCCCCTCCCTGGCCACCTACCTTATCCAAGGATTCACAGTAGGCTTTCACACCGGCCTCATTTCACTACCCCACAGTACCTACGAATGTAGGAATCTTCGGTCAGCGGCCACTGACGAACAGGCCATAGATCAGCTCTTGCAGACAGAGGTAGACCGAGAGTTCGTTATAGGCCCCTTTACTCAGCCCCCTTTCAGTACTTGGAGAGTCAGCCCTATTGGGCTTGTCAAGGGCAAGTTCTCAAATAAACTACGTTTGGTGTACGACCTGTCTGCGCCTCATTCTTCCCACATTCCCAGTCTCAATTCCCTGATCCGAAGAGTTCTCCCTAAAATATTCCTCCGTGGACATGGCAATCCAAGCAATCATCAAAGCAGGTACAGGCGCCTGGCTCTCCAAAGCCGATATCTCGGATGCCTTCAAGCTCCTGCCTATCCACCCATCCCTTTGGTGCTGGCATGGCATCAAGTGGAGAGTGGCATACTATTTTGCCACAAATCTGACGTTCGGGTCCAAGAGTAGCCCTTGGCTCTTCAACACATTTGCTCAGTCCCTCGCTTGGATACTCTTGCACAAAGCTCAGTGCCAAGAAGTCATTCACTACCTGGACGACTTCTTACTAATTGAACCACCCAGCAGGCCCCCAGGAGACCTCGACAAACTCAGAGTTGTATTCGGAAATCTCAATGTTCCCATCGCTGAGCACAAAATCGACGGCCCAGCACACAACATCACCTTTCTCTGGGTCAGTTTAGACACCTGCACCATGCAGGCCAGTCTCCCCCTTGACAAACTAACCCGTATTAGGGCGGTACTTCATAAATTCACCCACACCAGGGGGTTACCAAAAGACAGTTGCAATCTCTCCTCGGAATGCTTAATTTCGCTATGCGAATTATTCCACAAGGCCGCACCTTTGTGTCACGCCTGCTGAGATTTCTGTCAGAAACACAAGACCCTGATCACATCCTAAATCTAGATTCCGCAGCTATAGCGGACCTATCTATGTGGGAGGAATCCCTGTCCCCCTGGAATGGCATATCTCTGTTTATACCCGTGGTTTCGGCCCTTTCACCCCAGGTGGTGACAGATGCTGCAGCTTCTACAGGCTTCGCGGCAATTTTTGGCCACCAATGGTTTTCAGGACCCTGGCCTCAACAGATACTGTTGATACCTGGCTTTACCCGAACATCCTCCCTCTTCGAGCTCTATCCCATAGTGGCAGCCGCACAGCTCTGGGGTCATCATTGGACAGGGCAAATCGTGGTCTTCACCACCAACAATCAGGCCACGGCAGACATTGTCAACAAAGGCAGGTCCAAGTCCCTATCAGTCATGTCCTTCCTGCGCAGATTGGTACAACTGTCTTTACAACATCAGTTTAACATCCACTGTTCATTTATGCCAGGTAAATACAATCTAGCTGCTGAGTCACTGTCACATTTTAATTACACCTCCTTTTTCAAACAGGTTCCCGGAGCCGATCCAGTGTCGGCCCCTATCCCTGTTTGGTCTCAGCTGACCCTGGACTAATAGAACATTTACAAGGAGCAACCCAGCTCATCAACCACTCACTGTCCCATAACACACTCAAAGCCTACCAGACAGCTTGGAAGGCGTTCAATAAATTCCTGGCACCCTGCTGCAAAGGAACTACAGATGTCAAGCAAGTACTGGCCTTCATTTCATATTGCCACACTCAGCTGGCCTTATCTTATAATACCATTCGGCTATACCTAACCGGCATACAACATTTCTTGACTCTTCAAGACCCTGCAAAGTCTTCACTGTTCTCGTCCCACGCTATCCGAGCCATCCTACATGGCATTCAGAAACACCAATCAGTGGTCAGCACCAAACGTTTACCTATTACGGGGCCCATCTTCAGGGATATGTCAACCATCCTAACTACTGCTCCATTTGGTCTTCTCCCCAGTACGGTCCTACAAGCAGCCATATATTTGGCCTACTACGGGTTCTTGCGACCTGGCGAGTTCACCTGTAACAACCCCGCAGGCCAAGTACTACGTAGACGGCACTTGGTTCACTACCAAGACCACTTCGTCCTTCACCTCGAGGTTTCTAAAACCCAACAAACAGGCTCTGGAGTGGACATTCACCTTTACAAAACTAATAATAGCTGGTGTCCAGTCACAGTACTCAACCATCTTCTGTCCCTCCTGCCTGAACAGCCGGACTCCAGTCCTCTTCTACCATTCCCAGTTAAACCCTTAAGTGCCTGTCAGTTTGTGAAACACATAAGGATACTTCTCCGCAACCTTCACTTTAACCCTAGTCAGTACTCCGGACACTCCTTTGGTATCGGAGCAGCCTCCGCAGCACCCCGTCACAGGGTCCCAGATCACGTCATTAAAAGACTAGGCAGGTGGAAGTCAGCCTGCTTCGCCCGGTATATCCCTAACCCTCAAGTGGAGATGGCACAGGCATTTTCAAAATTGGCTCAATGAATAACTGAAAATCAATAAAATATTATACCCCTACCTGAATGTTTTTGCCCCCTTATTTTGGCATACTATCCATCAGACCAAGGCACACTTTCAGGTCCATTTCATATGGTAAGTCCACACTTTCAGGTCTATTTCCAATGGTAAATCTTATGTTAACTATAAATGTTATTATGTCCATATCGGACATAGGGCTCCAACCATAAATATATATATATATCCCAGCTTAGTGCAGCTACATCTCACTGCAGGCCATTAGTATGTCTGGAAGGCCAACAAGGAGAGGCAGACAGTCACAAGCCAATAAAAGAGGGCAAGCAGGCTCTGTGTCTAGAGGCAACAGTGCTGGTCGTGCATCCTCATCAGCACGTGGCCATGGGACACGCTTGGCCTTTTTTTCGGCAGCTGGCCGCGTTGAGCCCCAACATGCGGAAGACTTAGTCGAGTGAATGACCAAGCCGTCCTCATCCTCCTCATCCTCTCTCACCCATGCTCAGGGTACTTTGTCTGGCAAAGCAGCTGCCAACACGGCCTCTTCCTTTGGCTCAATGGCATCAGTGACTCGTTCCCTAGCCCCACCATATCCTCCTGAGGAGTCCCTCGAACTGTTTGACCACAGTGTTAGGTACATGCTCCAGGAGGATTCCCAGCGTTTAGAAGGCTCTGATGATGATACTGAGCTAGATGAAGGCAGTAACGTGAGCACGGACAGAGAGGGTGCCCAAGAAGGACAGCAATCTGGCAGTCATGCTCCCCCTGCTGCAGCATACTGCCAGGTTTGCTCCAGTGATGAGGAGGGAGGGGATGATGAGGTCACTGACTCAACGTGGGTGCCTGATAGGTGCACTGAGAGGAATGAAGGTGTAGAATTAGGTGTGTCACAGCCAAATACTTGTTGGCAATCTGCTTTTGGTACACCGACGTCAGATTGTACCAGGCAAATTTCCCTGCCCCAGCTGCTGCAAAGCCGAAATAAATTCGCTCCCAGCCATCCACATGCCCAGCGGTTGAATGCTAGCTTGGCAAAATCGCTAGCACTTCAGCTGCTACCTTTTCAGTTGGTAGACTCTACCCCCTTCCGTGAGTTTGTGGAATGTGCGGTTCCTCAGTGGCAGGTAACCAAACGCCACTTTTTCTCATGGAAGGCGATTCCGGCTCTCTACCAGCATGTGGAAGGCAATGTCCAAGCCTTGCTGGACAGGGCGGTCAGCGGTAAGGTGCATATTACCGCTGACTCATGGTCCAGCAGGCATGGACAGGGATGTTACCTAAGTTTCACTGAAGGGTCTGGTATAGATTTTGAGGGGGACCCCATGCCATTTTTTTAAAATTTCCATACCAGACCTAAAGGGCCTGGTATGGAATTAAGGGGGACCCCCCACGTCATTTTTTTTTTTTATTTTGGTTCGGGGTTCCCCTGTGGGGAATTCCCATGCCGTTTTTATCAATTAACTTTTATGTGTATTGTCGGACCGGCAATTCATTAATAGCCACGAGTAGTTTTAAATGACTTTTTTTCCTTTGAAATGTCATTTTGCTGTCATATTACACTTTTATTGTTTCACTTTAAGCATTATTAAAATCACTGCTCCCGAAAAAACGGCCGTTTTTAAAACTTTTTTTTGCATTGATCCATGTCCCCTGGGGCAGGATCCGGGTCCCCAAACCCTTTTTATGACAATAACTTTCATATAAGCCTTTAAAATTAGCACTTTTGATTATTCATGTTCGTGTCCCATAGACTTTGACGGTGTTCGCGTGTTCGAACAAATTTTTTGCCTGTTCACATGTTCTGGTGCGAACCAAACAGGGGGGTGTTCGGCTCATCCCTATTAGGCAGTGCTTGCAAAATACAAGCAAATTCCTTACAAAGCACAACATTTACTTATAAAAATACAATATGAATAGGAGTTGACACACTCTCTCATGGTCAGACTTAGCCCCTCATTAGCCCCAGACTTAGTTCACATTGGAGTGACTTGTCAAATCGCATGGCAAGTCACATCCTATTGCCGGCAATCGCACTGTTCAAATCGGTGCAATGCCGACTTTGCAGTGCAGCATTGATTTGAAAAAGTAGTACATGCACTGAAGCTGCACAGATGTCTTCAGAGTTGCACCCGAAGTCATACTGATATGCTGCTTTGAAATTGTGCGATTTCAGATGAAGTCGTACAATTTCAAAGCCGTAGTCAATGTGAACGGGGGCTGAGGTTACATGTACACTAGCCTACCCTGACCACCGGCAGTCAAAACATTTCTATCCTAAACAGGATTCTTCTGCGTTCAGTAGAAGGTGGTTTAACCTCACCTAAATGCGGCAGCTCTTAAACTCTGCTAAAAGCCTATGTGTACATGGACACATAGGGGGTTATTTACGAAAGGCAAATCCACTTTGCACTACAAGTGCAAAGTGCACTTGAAATTGCACTTAAAGTGCACTTGGAAGTGCAGTCGCTGTAGATCCGAGGGGGACATGCAAGGAAAATAAAAAACAGCATTTTAGCCTGCACATAATTGGATATTAAAATCAGCAGAGCTTCCCCCTCATTTCAGATCTACCCCTCAGATTTACAGCGACTGCACTTCCAAGTGCACTTTCAGTGCAATTTCAAGTGCACTTTGCACTTGTAGTGCAAAGTGGATTTGCCTTTCGTAAATAACTCTCATAGACTTTTATGGAGGTGAGTTTAGGAGTTTGGGCAAAAACATGCCAAAAGCTCCTAAACTGAAGCTTAGGAACTGCCAGGAGCTGCTAGTATACACAAAGCTTAACAGTACATTTTGCATTATACAATAATACAATGATGACCTCTAGTGGGCAATGTTATTTCTATGTTGTGTAGGTACAGTATAGGTAAAATGATAAGGTAGGCATAAGGAAAGAGATATGAAAATCTATGAATCCTGTTTTCCTTTTTTTAAACAGAATTTCACCTTGGCACGTGGCTAATTTACATATGTTCACCACAAGAACAAGTTTGTTCTCACCTCCGACAGTCCTCTGAGCACAAGAAAAACAAATTCACCTCATTGGCCCCCTTGCAGTGATGTTAAGAGCTTCAGTGGTTTTAATAAGCCATAGTAAATGCAAAACAAATTGTGTTGTAATGTGTGAAAAAAATACTAGAAGTACTATGCATTTATGATCATGTATTTTATAGGCTTGATTGCAATATAGTAACATGATTGTACATTAAGCCAAATTCTATGTATAAAAAATATACTTAAGAAGGCTGTTTGATTAAAAATAAATCTGCACGTGTGAAGTGCAGACATCAAAATCTGTAGCAGCATCTAGATCCCCCCCCCCCCCCCCCCACCCCCCATTTAGCTTTGGCGTTTGCAGCTACCTAAAGGAGTACATTTTTCACATAGTCAAGTGAACCTTTGTTCATTTTGAACTCCTAATTATGTGCACAGGAATAATAAAAAAAAAAATATTTTATTTATTTTGGATTGGATAATTGAAGTGAATATAACTTTTCTGCACTAAGTACCTTACAGCAAAACTCTAGCTAAAATACAGGATATCAATTAATAGCCTATTAAAAAATAAAAACAAACAAGCTTTTGCTGCACTATTCATGTTTAATCAAAAGTTTTCTGCTGCAATACTTTTCTTCTTCCACTAGTGTGGTAGCCTGTATCATTGAACTCATCTGCTCTGAGCCCAAGGGGTATTGGATGTGCCCCAGCCTGGACAGTGAAAGGAGAAGCAGCATCGTCCTCTCATAGCTCTACGCCGGGGGTCAGCAATCAGTAGATCACAATCTACCTGTAGATGGCAGACGGGTGACTGGTAGATCATGGTCTGGGCTTGCTGACCCACCACCCCAGAACATCAAACAGAGTGCAATGCAGAGGGACTATTAGTAAAGTTGGATATGTAGTAGAGAGCAAAAGCCACATAAGCCAATGCCTTCTCTGTAGTGCTGGCTCCTGTCCCATGCAGAGTGATACCAACTGCACTCCACCTCTTTTCCCGGCTAGCGGTCTCCAGAGTGGTGCCAGCAGCAGGAAAGAAGAGATCTTCAGGTCAGTGTGAAGCAATACACTGGGCATAATAGTATAGGGCTGCTTTCACACTGCTGCGCTGCGGTTTACCCACACCTACCTGCAGCTTTCCTGTGGGTTTGCTGCACTTAGCCATAGACTTCCATTATATACTTCAAGTTTGGTGCACTTTTTGAAAGCGCACCAAAACTCCTGAGTTTTGGTGCTCTTTCAGAAAGTGCACAACACCAGCAGGATATAATAGAAGTCTATGGCAAAGTGCAGCTAACCCAGGAAATTTGCAGATGCACTGCGCTGCACCCGCGGTGTGGGTAAACCGCAGCACTTCAGTGTGAAAGCAGGCTTATAGGGGCCTCAGAATAGTACCAGTTCATTCACAAATGCAGCAGGCACTGCTGCTCCCCTGAAAAGAGATCCGAGTGTGTTTGACAGGTGCTGAGGAGGCGATATGTTGGCTCCTCACCACCTGATTTAAACCCATGATTGCAATGCATGCAATTGCTACACGGAAGTATTAGAGGTTTAAATAAGGTGTGAGGGGACGACACTGTACCCAGCGATCTTTGACTTCTCCCATGTTGTTTAGGTACATCTCCACCTCTTCAAGGTTGCCTACACCTGCTCTATGCTATAGGGACTCCAGGGCAAATCCAGATACTTTAATTTAAAAAATGCATTTGATGATCTATTAATCACAACAGATTATAAAAATGTAATAATATCACAACAATGTAATTAACTGATATAACATACTGGAATGTGATTCAATTTAACATAATAATTTCTTTAAAGCTTCCTTCACCTCTTTGTTTCTAAGGCTATATATAATGGGGTTTAGTAATGGGGTGATCAGTGTGTAAAAAACAGCTACTACCCCATCAAAAGTAGATTTCGAGTTAGGACGCATATAAGTAAAAATGCATGGGATATAAAACAGTGCTACTACTGTTACATGAGACACACAGGTGGAGAAAGCCTTTTTCCTTCCATCCACAGTTTTTATTCTTATTATGGCTAATATAATATTTATGTAAGAAGTTATGATCAGAAGGAAGCAGCTTAGGGAGATTGCTGCAATATTAACCAGAATCATAGTTTTGTTGATCGAAGTGTCTGCACAGACCAGTTTCAGCACTGGGATTATATCACAGAAAAAATGGTCTATCTCATTAGAGTGACAAAAAGGAAGATGGAAGGTTAACACGGTGTGAGTAATGGAGTGCAGTGACCCGGCCAACCAGGATCCAAAGGCAAGGCATGTGCAAACCCACCAACTCATCAGTTTGTTATAGTGTAGGGGCCGACAAATGGCCACATAGCGATCATAGGCCATGACGGTGTACAGAAAACATTCAGAACTTGCCAAGAAATGGAAGAAGTACAACTGGGAGACGCAACCACTGAAGGGAATGGTTTTCATGGACAATGTGTTCTCCAGCAACTTGGGTAAGGTGACTGAGGACAGGCAGATGTCCAGCAATGACAGGTTTGTAAGAAAGAAATACATTGGAGTATGAAGAGATGGAGTTCTTTTAACCGTGCTAATAAGGAGGGCATTTCCAATCAAAGTGGAAATATAGATAACTGTGAGAAGCAGAAAGAGGGGGATCCGTAACTCATCCACACATGGAAGTCCTTTAAGAATGAATTCTGCCAGGAGAGATGAATTCTTATCATCCATTTATCCATCAGTCATATTATGAAATATTATAGACAAAGAGAATGGTTCACTGTGATGCTGGATAATATGTTTTATTTCATGGATGTACTAAAAAAAAGTCATGTTTGATGACTTTGTTGATAATGTTGCTAATATGCTGACCCTTATTCACTGTTTATCTGCTCTATCACTACTAATGTAACATGTATATGATTTCTTTCAGAAAATATAGACTAGGTTACCCAGCATCTCGTAAAGGAGTAATCACTCACTAGATATAACAGCAATGGCAAATGATTGTAATCATAGCAATCTGGCAGGGCAGAATGATATGTTATTGGTCAATGTTATCAATATAGAGATAAATATACTCTATGTGTATCAAGTATTTCATTTATTCACTGTGATAAATATCCAGTATATTTTCTGAAAACCAAACTCTGAGGCTTCAGCCAGTGTCTCATTTGGCAATGTGTCCCCTAATCGCTACTTTTATAAGCCTTAAGGAATCCTAGGAGAAAGATGATTTTGCTTAACATGGGAATACTTAAGATATGTAATTATGCAATATTTCATTAGCAGTTCTCGTTACTGTTACCATAAAATAACCTATAAATTGATGCTTTTTAGGGTCCATTCACACTATATTGCACTATATTTTGTTTGATGAATGTACATAGGGGGCATTTATAAGGCAAATTAGCAACATGTTTAGATGCAAAGCAGGTTGCCTTTTACTTATAGTCTGCGACAGGTTTACAAGAGGACATTTAACAGTTCTGTTGCACAGCAAGATAATGCTAAAAAGGTGCATTGAGACAGATTGTATGACAGACTTATTACGAGGTTATTACAGCTTAAGTCATATAGTAGTGCTGCTCTAAAGTTGCACTACAACTGAATGAAGCCTCACCCTGACTGCTTCCTACTTATGCATCTGTTAAGAGTGAAGATCTGTTTTATCTTCAGTAATTAACATGTTGCAGATCTTGCAAATCTATTGCAGTTGACTGCCCAGGAATTTAAATGCACGGTTTGCAAATACACTGTATACCTGTCATGCAGTGTATTAGCAACCACTGTGCCTGTATTCCTGGGCAGCAAACTGCAACAGATTTGCAAGGCCTGAGATAGATCTATTAATGTGGATAAGACAGATTTTCACCCTTAAAGCAGAGGTCCACCCAAAAGTAGAGGAACTTGTGCTTTAAGGACTCATGACCGCCTGACATGCCACATTTGGCATGTCATTTTTTTGAGGGGGTGAGCGGGTACCTAGTTCTGACAGGTACCCAGCTCCCACTTGAGAGGAAGTTCTCCTCCCCCTCCCTCCCTGCCTGCAATCTTCTGGGATACGTCACAGGTCCCAGAAGATTGCCCGGCCATTCAGGAGGCACAGTGTGAGTCGCACATGCGCAGTGCACACCTGGCTGTGAAGCCACAATCTGTCACAGCTGGGTGCCCACACTAGTGATGCTGGCACTGGGGAGAGACGGGGGTGAGAACTGAGGCTTCGGGCGGCCGCTTCGCTGGATCGTGGGACAGGTGAGTGTGTGTTTAATAAAAGTCAGCAGCTACACTGTTTGTAGCTGCTGACTTTTAATATACACAGAAACGGCTGGAACTCTGCTTAAACAGGTGCGCAGTTATTCAAATCTACCGCAAACCTCCCTCTTCCCCTCTAGAGCAGGGGTCTCCAAACTTTCTAAACAAGGGGCTGGTTTACTGTGCTTCAGACTTTAGGGGGGCCAGACCACAGCCAATGGGAGTAGAAAATGTCCTAGCATCAGTGGGAGCAAACAATGTCCCATCTTTGGCATTAGGGGAATTATTAGTGCCCTATCGTTAGTGTCATTGGGAATATAACTGCCCTATCATTGGTGTCAGTGGGAGGAATAGCGCCGTATCATTGGTGTCAGTGGGAGGAATAATGCCCCATCCTTGGTGTCAGAGGGAGAAATAGCTCTGTATCATTGGTGTCAGTGGGAAAAATAGTGCCCCATTCTTGTTGTCAGTGGGAGGAGTAGTGTCCCATCCATGGTGTCAGTGGCAGGAATAGTGCCCCATCCTTGGTGTCAGTGGGAGGAATAGTGCTCCATCCTTAGTGTCAGTGGGAGGAATAGTGCCCTATCATTGATGTCAGTGGAAAGAATAGTGCCCCATCATTGGTGTTTGTGGGAGGAATAGTCCTTAATTGTTGAAGTCAGTGCAGGAATTATGGCCCTATTGTTGTATGACAGTGGAAGGAATAGTGCCGCATATCAGTGGGAGAAATAGTGCCCTAAGGGCCGGATTAAGGCAAGCAAAGGGCTGCATTCTGCCCCCCCGGCCACAGTTTGTGTTGCCAGCCCAAACAGGGAGTTAGAGCACACTTGATTTCTGGCAGATCAGCAGACAGGTGTATGAGAATCCACCACTCCACCAGAAAATGGCAACCTGATCACCCCTCTACTTGGGGAAGGTATGAGAGAGTTTTGGTGGCGGTCAATAACTGGATATTTTCAATGTACTCTTGTCTCAGCACAAATCCTGAGGAGATGAATATGGATCATGAAACACATTAATATTATAGTCTGTATAAAAATGACAAACATTGTATCTTTGTGCATCAAACTTTAACCACTTCAGCCCCGGAAGGATTCACCCCCTTCCTGACCAGAGCACTTTTTACAATTTGGCACTGCGTCGCTTTAACTGCTAATTGCGCGGTCATGCAATGCTGTACCCAAACGAAATTTGGGTCCTTTTCTTCCCACAAATAGAGCTTTCTTTTGATGGTATTTGCTCACCTCTGCGTTTTTTATTTTTTGCGCTAAAAACGGAAAAAAAATGATATTTTCTACTTTTTGTTATAAAAAAAATCCAATAAACTCAATGTTAGTAATACATTTAGGCCAAAATGTATTCGGCCACATGTCTTTGGTAAAAAAAATGTCAATAAGCGTATATTTATTGGTTTGCGCAAAAGTTATAGCGTCTACAAACTAGGGTACATTTTCTGGAATTTACGCAGCTTTTAGTTTATGACTGCCTATGTCATTTCTTGAGGTGCTAAAATTGCAGGGCAGTACAAAACCCCCCAAATGACCCCATTTTAGAAAGTAGACACCCCAAGGAAATTGCTGAGAGGCATGTTGAGCCCATTGAATATTCATTTTTTTCCCCAAGTGATTGAATAATGATAAAAAAAAAAATTTACAAAAAGTTGTCACTAAATGATATATTGCTCACACAGGCCATGGGCATATGTGGAATTGCACCCCAAAATACATTTAGCTGCTTCTCCTGAGTATGGGGATACCACATGTGTGGGACTTTTTGGGAGCCTAGCCGCGTACGGGTCCCCGAAATCCAATCACCACCTTCAGGATTTCTAAGGGCATAAATTTTTGATTCACTCCTCACTACCTATCACAGTTTCGAAGGCCATACAATGCCAAGATAGCACAACCCCCCCCCCCAAAAGACCCCATTTTGGAAAGTAGACACCCCAAGCTATTTGCTGAGAGGCATGGTGAGTATTTTGCAGCTCTCATTTGTTTTTGAAAATGAAGAAAGACAAGAAAAAAAAATTTCTTTTTTCTTTTTTCAATTTTCAAAACTTTGTGACAAAAAGTGAGGTCTGCAAAATACTCACTATACCTCTCAGCAAATAGATTGGGGTGTCTACTTTCCAAAATAGGGTCATTTGGGGGGGTTTGTGCCACCTGGGCATTCCATGGCCTCCAAAACTGTGATAGTCAGTGAAGAGTGAAATCAAAAATTTACGCCCTTAGAAAGCCTGAAGGCGGTGCTTGGTTTTCGGGGTCCCGTACACGGCTAGGGTCCCAAAAAGTCTCACACATGTGGTATCACCGTACTCAGGAGAAGCAACAGAATGTATTTTGGGGTGTAATTTCACATATTCCCATGGCATGTTTGAGCAATATATCATTTAGTGACAACTTTGTGCAAAAAAAAAAAAAAAAATAGTCTTTTTCCCGCAACTTTTGTCACAATATAAAATATTCCATGGACTCGACATGCCTCTCAGCAAATAGCTTGGGGTGTCTACTTTCCAAAATGGGGTCATTTGGGGGGGGGGGGGTTTGAACTGTCCTGGCATTTTATGCACAACATTTAGAAGCTTATGTCACACATCACCCACTCTTCTAACCACTTGAAGACAAAGCCCTTTCTGACACTTTTTGTTTACATGAAAACATTTTTTTTTTTTGCAAGAAAATTACTTTGAACCCCCAAACATTATATATTTTTTTAAAGCAAATGCCCTACAGATTAAAATGGTGGGCATTTCATTTTTTTTTCACACAGTATTTGTACAGCGATTTTTCAAACGCGTTTTTTGGGGAAAAAACACACTTTTTTAAATTTTAATGCACTAAAACACACTATATTGCCCAAATGTTTGATGAAATAAAAAAGATGATCTTAGGCCGAGTACATGGATACCAAACATGACATGCTTTAAAATTGCGCACAAACATGCAGTGGCGACAAACTAAATACATTTTTAAAAGCCTTTAAAAGCCTTTACAGGTTACCACTTTAGATTTACAGAGGAGGTCTACTGCTAAAATTACTTCTCTCGATCTGACCTTCGCGGTGATACCTCACATGCATGGTACAATTGCTGTTTACATATGACGCCAGACCGATGCTTGCGTTCGCCTTTGCGTGAGAGCAGGGGGGGACAGGGGTACTTTTTTTTTTTTTTTCTTTAATATTTTTTTGCTTTTTTATCTTATTTTTAAACTGTTCCTTTCATTTTTTTTAATCATTTTTATTGTTATCTCAGGGAATGTAAATATCCCCTATGATAGCAATAGGTAGTGACAGGTACTCTTTTTTGAAAAAAATGGGGTCTATTAGACCCTAGATCTCTCCTCTGCCCCCAAAGCATCTGACCACACCAAGATCGGTGTGATAAAATGCTTTCCCAATTTCCCAATGGCGCTGTTTACAAAATCTAAGTCATGAAATGCTTGTAGCTTCTGGTTTCTTAGGCCATAGAGATGTTTGGAGCCACTCTGGTCTCTGATCAGCTCTATGGTCAGCTGGCTGAATCACCGGCTGCATTCTCAGGTTCCATGTTGGGACAGGAGAGCCAGAGAAAAACATGGAAGACGGTGGGAGGGGGGGGGGGCATTCCCTCCCAGTGCTTGTAAAAGCAGTCCAGAGGCTAATTACCCACTAGGATTGCTTTTACATGAAAGCCGACCGCTGGCTGAAAAGAATGATACCAAGATGATACCTAAACCTGCAGGCATCATTCTGGTATAACCACTCAAAGTCCAGCAACATACCAGGCCGTTGCTGGTCCTTGTTGGGCATATATTGTAATCTTTTTTTTTTCATGCAGCCTGTGGGCTGAACGAAAAAAAAAGATTGATCGGTGGGTATGCCCGCCATTAGAATACCTCCCTTCATCCACCCACTTCTAATGATGGGCATACATTCACCATTTATATATGCCGAAGCATGGGGGCATCTGCCCCAAAAGTTAGGAGCAAATCGCTTCTCCGTCTCTGCTGCCCCCATGCTTCGGCATATATCACCTCCGCTGGAGTCACGGCTTTATATATCGTGGGAGCAAACGCTGTTGCTGTCAAGATGAATAAATCCGCGCTGCAGCTGAATGGCGTACCTGAAGACAAAAAAATGGTTAAAACAGTAAACAGTAAAGTATAAAAAATTGCATCCCTGAAAAGCAAACATGATAAAACATAATAACAATAAAACATTGCAGAATAGAATACAGTAAAAAAAAGCAGAACAATAGAGAGAGAATAGAGAGAGAGAGAATAAAACAACAACTATTTTTTTTATTTTATATATTTTTTTGTGTTTTTTTTTTACACTTTTTTTGTAACTGTAACTTTTATAACTGTAACTGGTTCCAGGTTCGGGTCTCTCAAAATGCGATGGCATCTTGGGAAACCCTGTGAAAGTGTGCCTAGTCTGTGCAATGCTGTACCCTACGCTAATACTCAACTAGTGTATGGTAGCGTTCAAAACATTCACCAATGCAAAGACCAGGATTGTCAGGACAGGAGGGACAATAATAGTGGGTGTCACGCCTATATCCACGCTTGCTGCAGACACGACATCTTTTTTGGGGGGTTCGTTGGGTACTCGGGAGGACATAAAGAAAATGCCTCTCATGCAGCCGACTGCATTTGGTTGGGGATGTGAATGGGGGAAGTACGGGTGCTGCAGAAGTGGTGGGTTCCCAATTAGGATTGGCGAATGCAGCAGGAAGGGCATTATGGGCACGACGGGCCTGTGTTTGTCTTCTTCTTGGTGGCAGCGGGACACTACTTGTGCTTGCCACCTCACCAGCTTGAACTGCACTTATGGGACTCGCCACGTCACCAAGTGTTACTGCAGTGCTGGTTTGACTACGACCGGGGTGTACTATGCCGCTGGTGCTTGCCAGTTCACCAAAACGCTACCATAAAAACTGTTAGCGATCGCAGGGATCAGGACTGACTCTGCGAACGCTGCAGTTATGTGTTTAGTGTTTTGTAAGTGACAGTGATTGATCGATACTGCACTTGGGTGGGCTGGGCTGGGCTGGGCAGAGGGGCAAAACGCAGGTGCTAGCAGGTATCTGGGCTGATCCCGCTAACACTGCGTTTTTGGGAACCCTAAACTGCTGGGGGCGCTAGTATAGATCTGATCGGATCAGATATTGATCCGTTCAGATACTATACCACTAAGGGAGGTGTACAGTGCATGCGTGGGTGTTAGCGCTACTGGCACTAACCTGATGCTGCCTGGGGCTGGTGCTTGCCAGTTCACCAAAACACTACCAAAAAAACTGTTAGCGATCGCAGGTATCAGGCCTGAGTCTGCAAACGCTACAGTTATGTGCGTTTAGTGTTATGTAAGTGACAGTGATCGATTGATACTGCACTTGGGTGGGCTGGGATGGCCGGGCGGAGGGGCAAAACGCAGGTGCTAGCAGGTATCTGGGCTGAACCCGCTAACACTGCGTTTTTGGGAACCCTAAACTGCTCTGGACGCTAGTATAGATCTGATCGGATCAGATATTGATCCGTTCAGATACTATACCACTAAGGGAGGTGTACGGTGCGTGCGTGGGTGTTAGCGCTACTGGCACTAACCTGCGCTGCCTGGGGCTGGTGCTTGCCAGTTCACCAAAACGCTACCAAAAAAACTGTTAGCGCTCGCAGGTATCAGGCCAGACTCTGCGAACGCTGCAATTATGCGTTTAGTGTTTTGTAAGTGACAGTGATCGATCGATGCTGCACTTGGGTGGGCTGGGCTGGGCCGGGCGGAGGGGAAAAACGCAGGTGCTAGCAGGTATCTGGGCTGATCCCGCTAACACTGCGTTTTTGGGAACCCTAAACTGCTGGGGATGCTAGTATAGATCTGATCGGATCAGATATTGATCCGTTCAGATACTATACCACTAAGGGAAGTGTATGCTGCGTGCGTGGGTGTTAGCGGTACTGGCGCTAACCTGACGCTGCCTGGGGCGACGCAGACCTTATCTGACCATAAAACCTAACTTATATCACCGCCGGGCGATCAGGGGGCTAAACCTTTATTAGGTAATAAACGGCGGGATCACTGGTGAAAGGGTTAACTAGGGGGCAATCAAGGGGTTAAAACCTTTATTAGGTAGTATATGGGGGTCCCTGATGCTATAAAACGCTGATGGCGAACCTATATATTTACCTCCTTAACTAGCGTCACCAGTGACACTAATACAGCGATCAGAAAACCGATCGCTTAGTGACACTGGCGACGGGGGGGTGATCAAGGGGTTAAAACTTTATTGGGGGGTTAGGGGGGTATCCTAGACCTAAAGGGGGCTAACCCTAACTGCCCTACCACACTAACTGTCACAAACTGACACCAATGCAGTAATCAGAAAAAAAAAAAAAAACTGCTTGGTGTCACTGTGATGGGGGGGGGGTGATTAGGGGGTGATCGAGGGGTGATGGGGGGTGTAAAGTGTGCCTGGTGTGTTTTACTGTGTGTGATGTGTTGGTGCACTCACATCGATGTCTTCTCTCCTCTGCGCCGGAACGGAAAATACCAAGCCGAGGAGAGATGACATCACTTCCTCAGCCGCTGTTTACTATACAGCAGCAGAGGAAGAATCTCATTGGCTGGGAGCGATCGCGAGGGGGTGGCCACGAATGGATGGCCTCCCCCTCACCTCTGATCGCTCGGGGAAAGAAGCCGACCGCCTCGGGCACCGGGGGGGGGTCCGGATTGGACCCCCCGCCTGCGGGAGGCAAGTAACGTACCCATACGTTACTTTGCCTGCCCGTGCCATTCTGCCAAGGTATATCTGCGTGAGGCGGTCGGCAAGTGGTCAATGACAACTATATGATAAGTAAATGAAAAATAAAATACATTGGAGTACATTGAAGTATACTGGAGAGTGCAAAATCTAGTGCAGCTCTGCATAGAAACCAACCAGCTTCCAGTTTTTTTTGTTAAAGGTTAAGTGAAAAAGCTGAAGTTAGAAGCTGATTGGCTACCATGCACAGCTGCACCAGATTTTACACTCTCCAGTTTTAGTAAATCAACCCCTGTGTGGTATATTAGTGTGCTAAGTATGCTTAGCATGATTAATATGAGGTACACTTAGTGGCGGTTCACATAGGGGTGACCTGTCAGGCGACTAGTCGCGTTCCATTCTGTACAATGGAACCGTTCTAATAGGAGCAACTCAAGTCGCTCTACCTTAGAAAAAGGTTCCTGTACTACTTTAGGAGCGGCTTGCATTGACTTCTATACAGAAGTCGTTTTGCCAGCCACGCTGAAGTGGTGCTGTATGAGGTGGCTTCAGAGTCGGATGACTTTGAAGCCGCCCCTGTATGAACCGCACTTAAGGTCCCACACCTCATTTTTCACTACTGGATGTTTTTTTAATTAATTAATTAATTAATTAATTAATTTAATATAGGGATGGTACCTCTTATGCTATAGGTCTGCTATTTTTAATGGAAAAAAAATTGAATCTCGCTAAATCTGTGAGTTTAAACAGATATAAACCATAAATTAATAAATGAAACACATCAATATTAAAACCATTCATAGTTCTATGTGAGTAATAAACTGAGTGAACAGATGTGTGAATGTGGTTATTGATAAATAATATCAAAATACCAAAATTGTAAGCTTGGTGAACCATGAATAAAAAAATATAAAATTAAAAAATTAATGAAATTGGAAATTCAATAAAAATTATAAAAAAATATAGTAAATCATTGTGCAAACAAAGCAAAAAAGTCTTAGTGTAACAAGCTGTGAAATTTGACATCCACCCGTGCAAAGCTTAGGGATAAAGTCCGTCCACAAATGTAATGTATCTTCAATCACTGATGAGCGAAAAACTGTGTTGAGTCCACCACCACTATAGAAAGAATCACTTCTTACCAGATATCCTTGATCCCCCGCTACAGAGAATCAGGGAAAGCATATAGTGTAGGCACTGCTAACTCCAAAGCACATCAAACTTGCTTATTATCCTCCAGATGTCCTCATTGGTAGTCAAGCCCATGAATGGATACCAGCTCCAGAAACCCCTACAGGGGTATCTCGCATAGCATATAGGCTTGATGCACCGATCATGCAGCCAGGCTCCAACTTTACCAACCGTTATCCAGCTCTTATGGACCTTCCAAGGATATCCCGCTTTTAATGTTACAAGTAACTTAAGGGTTTAGGCAGTATTTTAGTGTTCTGGTTAGGATGGACGGGCTTAGGATCAGCTTATTAGTAAGACTTCATGCACATAGGATGTTTATTTAATGCTCCTAGAAGCTAGCAGCGTTTTTGCAGAAAAAAAAACGCCTGATGCTTAAAAAAGGTGTCTAAAGCTTGTACAAGCTTTTAGGAGCTTTTCCAGGCATCAAGCTCTTGGGCATTAATTCATTTAATGGGTCAGAATAAATAATTTACATGAACACATAGGCTAACATGCAGGGGAGTTTAGAGGCAGGAAAAAAAAACACCTGATGCCCCTAGGAGCGACTGTAAAAACGTCCAGTGTGCATGGGACCTTAGGATTAGGTTAGGGGTCATGCAGGGCACTGTTTTTTTTTTTGCTTTTTTGGAGTACTGTGAACTGCTTTTCTAACACCACCATTGTTGGATTTTTTTGGTGGCAAAACTTTTTTTAAGTTTTATCATTGTCTCATCTATCCATAGAACATTTTTCCAGTAGTGCTGCAGAACATCCAATTCGTCTCAGTCTCCTCCATGGCAACCCTCCCATGAGCAACACTCTTACTGAGTGTTCTTCATATGGTACTCTCATGAATCCAGATGTTATGAAGTGCAAGAAATATACCAATAATCAATAGATAGTGCTGCGCTATAAAAAACATCAATAATAATAAAAGTGTAAAAATGGTAATCAATAAACATATATTGCTGAAAGTTCATATATCATATCTGTGACTAATTGAAGTGAATTAAAAAAATCAATACATCAACGGTGCAAAAATCCAAATTGCTTGTGCTTTCCTCCACTAGTATCACAGGCTGCTCACCTCACATCTGAGTCAAATCAGCAGTGTTCCCCTCTGGGGATAATAGAAAGGGCTGGCGTGGTGCTGGTAATAACTTTCCTCCTCCAAATTGCTTATTCACATAGGATAAAAACCCGATCATTTCACCAAATATGATGGATATGCAAAAGAAGGAAGGCAGAATCTAGTGCTCTCCGTTTATAATGTTTAATAATATATAAAAAAAGGTAAGGGATAAACTCACAAAAATTACACTGTAAGTCGTGCAAGCTGAAAACGCATTTCAGACCCAATGGGTCTCAAGATGGCCGCATTGTAAGGCGAACAAATACCACCAAAAGAAAGTTATATTTGTGGGGAAAAAAGGACATCAATTTTGTTTGGGTACAACGTTGCATGACCGCACAATTGTCAGTTAAAGCAACGCAGTGCCGAATCGCAAAAAGTGCTCTGGTCTGGAAGGGGATACATTCTTCCGGTGCCGAAGTGGTTAAGCCATCCAATATGTTTTTAAGATATCAAAATCCTAAAGGTTATCATACAGTATATGTTCTATCAATGATATTCAATTATATTGGTTGTTTAAATTATTCAAACATTATTTATTGTTTAACCACCTCAATACAGTGCATTTTCACCCACTTCCTGCCCAAGCCATTTTTCAGCTTTCAGTGCTGTCACACTTTGAATGAGAATTGCGCGGTCATACAACACTGCACCCAGATGAAATTGTTATCATTTTTTTCCCCACAAATAGAGCTTTCTTTTGGTGGTATTTAATCGCTTCTGCAGTTTTTATTTTTTGCGCTATAAACAAAAGAAGAGTGACAAGTTTGAAAAAAAACACAATATTTTTTACTTTTTGCTATAATAAATATCCAATTTTTTTTTTTTAAAACAAATTTTTTCCTCAGTTTAGGCCGATATGTATTCTTCTACATATTTTTGGTAAAAAATCGCAATAAGCGTATATTGATTGGTTTGTGCAAAAGTTATAGCGTCTACAAAATAGGGGATAGCTTTATGGCATTTTTATTATTTATTTATTTTTTTACTAGTATTGGCAGCGATCTGAGATTTTTATCATGACTGCGAAATTGCGGCAGACATATCAGACACTTTTGACACATTTTTGGGACCATTCACATTTATACAGCGATCTGTGCTATAAAAATGCATTGATTATTGTATAAATGTGACTGGCAGGAAAGGGGTTAACACTCGGTGGTGATCAAGGGGTTAACTGTGTTTGCTGGGGAGTGTTTCTAACTGTAGGGGGAGGGGGCTCACAAGGGGTGGAGACCGATCGGTGTTCCTCTGTACAAGGAACACACCATCGGTCTCCTCTCCTCTGACAGAACCGTGGATCTGTGTGTTTACACACACAGATCCATGGTCCTGCTGTGTTACCGGCAATCGTGGGTGCCTGGTGGACATCGCGGCCGCCGGGCACGTGCACCGGGTGCCCAGTGACACGGCGGGCACATGCACGCCCCCTGGTGGGCCGGGAAAGCGAGGGCGTCATATGATGCCCTCCCGTAACGAGAGCTGCGCCGCTTGGCCGTCAATTGACAGCCGGCGGTCGGCAAACAGTTAATAAAGATAAGACTGTGATAAATGTTGTGTGTATATGTTGCCATTCACTTTTATTACAAATATATATTTTATTAGGGCAACATAGGCACTTGAAGCCACTGGAATTTCAGTTAACAGAAAAAAAAACTGGTAAGTATTATGCTCTTGCCAATAATCTAAAAAATATAATTTAAGTGTATGTAAAATAATAACTTCACTTCTATGGACCCTTTTGGTCTGTTAAATTTATCCATTGAAAGCGTTTTCTTATATCTGTTCAATAAATCCACAAACATACCCTTGTATCAGTGGGAGGAATAGTGTCCCAAGGAAATGATAAAGGCAAGCAAAGGACCACATTCAACCCCCAGGCCACAGTTTGGAGACCACTGTTCTAAAGCATTTATTTTTCTTTTACCTTGTTCCTGTTGTGAGAAACAGCTTTTATTACTTGCAGTGGTAGCTGCTTGGGGATCAGTTCCTACTCATATAGGCATGCCCCATATCTGTTCAATAAATCCACAAACATACCCTTTGATCTTGCCAGAAATGTTGTGAACAAATGACTTTCTGTATACTCCCTGCACTATCTCTGATGTGTGTTTATGTTGGAGAGGGATTTATGAACTTGTATTCCCGTTTTAATATATAAAGAACAATATAAAATTAACAATGTTTGCCAGGCATAAACACAAGAGATCCCCTGCAAAGAATTACAGACTGGACAAATAGCATATATCATGTAACACCTACTTATTACATCTTTCATTATAACCTCTCTAAAATTTCTGTATACCTAGTCCATGGGCATTTTGGTAAACAAAATGTTTGAGTTAAAGACTTAAAATTATCAAGAGAAATTGAGATACTTTATAAATTGTACATTTATTGCAGTGCATATATCAAGTATTTTGAAAAATATTGTACTGAATGCTCAGGGTAGCCAACTCATTCTGTTAATTACTTACACATTTATGTTTTAATGGCTCTGTGGCTAATTCGATTCAGTCAATGTCTCACCTAATGTGTGTCACTAGCAAAGGGGATAAGGTGAAGAGGGATGACTTTGTTATCCTATTGATTAGTTTATAGTTATATAAATATATTTATATATATATATATTTATTATAACATCATGATAATTTATATCAATAATAATAATTAAGATGGACATTAGCTACGGTAACAGAAGACAGACATGTGATCTTGGTTTTTCAAAAACCAAAGCTAAAATATTCAGTGCAGTTTTGGTCATCTAATTGAAAAAAATATGAAATAGCAGCAGTAGAAAAGTATTTTTATTGTATATGTGGGATCCACAGCAAAAAAAAAAAAAATTTAGAGATTGTGCATCCCTTTGTGTATTGCGCGTACACACGAACGGATTGTCCGACAGAAAAAGTCTGACAGAAGCTTTTCATCGTCTATTCCGATCATGTGTAGGCCTCATCGGACTTTTTTTCCGAAAATTCTGAGGGACCTAGAAATGGAACATGTTCTAAATATTTCCGACGGAACCAATTCCTATTGGGAAAACCGATCGTCTGCATGCTGTTCCGACAGAACCAAAAATGACGCATGCTCTGAAGCAAGTACAAGACGGAAGCTATTGGCTACTGGCTATTGAATTTCCTTTTTCTAGTCCCGTCGTAAGTGTTGTAGGTCACCACTTTCTTGACGGTCGGACTTTGGTCGGACTTTGGTTTGACCGTGTGTAGGCAAGACCACTTGAATGGAGTTCCGTCGGAGAAACCTTCGGAGTTTATTCAGACGGCAAACCCGGAACTGTAAAGGTTGCTCTGAACTCTCTATCTGCTGTTGATAGAGAGCAATAGAGAGCAATTCAGTATAACAGTGTATACGCCTGGGACCCTTTTTATATAATGACACCTGTGGAGTATCATAGTCTCTGGAAAGGATTTAAACTTCACGGATCCAGAGGCCCAACAGCTGTCCCATGGTTTGCTACCACTGCTGTTATGCTCCTGCTCAGTGAATACTCAGGAAAAATGCAATTCATGATAGGTTATTTACTGTAATTAGTAGACCAGTCGTAATCTTGCCAATCCTCTCTATCCATATTCACAACAACATTCATGTTGATTGCAATTTCTAGTACAGATTTTTGCCTTTGTTAATTGTTGCAAGTAAAACACTGACTTGAAGATCATCCGAAGATGTAAAACTTTTAATCCTATTGTTACATAACATATATAAGCAAGAACATCAACTCTACTTTTTTAATAATGAACCTTGATGTACTACAAAAGCAATGCAATTATAACAATTTCACAGGATTACTTAGTAAAACATTGCACATGTCTTTTTATATTGATTTTCACGGTCTGGAGCTGCTGTGGTTTGATGTACAGTGTGCAGTGCAATAGGCAGATGTCATTCTGCTTTGTTGGGCACAACAAACTGAACTAAGGATGCTTTATTGAAACAGGTCACAACTATGGGCTGCTTTGTAGATTAGCACCTGGCTTAAGCACCATTTGAAATAGGTTCTTTTGACTTGCATTCACTACTGAACCAGATGCTCATCTAATTGGAGTAGGGCATAATGAACACTACAAGCAGGGTCAGTTTGGGTGAATTTACTGTATTTTGAAGGAAACAAACTGACAATGGTACACTGCAGAATGCCCTGTTAATCAAGTGCCAGGCAGGTTAAATTATTGATATTTGGAGACAAAATGCAATTCTTTAGGAATGATTTTGATGGATGAGTAAATTTAAAGCTTACCCTTAAACAAAACAGTGGGGAAGGGTTAGATCTCCATCAGGATTTAACCACTTGCCGACTGTCTAACTGTAAATATACGTCATTATTTTGATGGTAAATACCGGGGTTATGGCAGCAGCTAGCTGCCTTAACCCCCCCGGTATATTTTTTTTTTTGTTAGGCAGACGGCTTTCAGATAAAAGTGATCCCACCGGCGGATTTACCACAGGATCACTTTTATAGGTGGCTGGAAAGGTGGGCTCCCCTCTCCCGATTTTTTACCAGAGGCGTCGGTAAACCCAGGAGTGATACACTCCTGCAGCTGACTGGGCAGGAAGTCAAGTGAGGGCAAGATTGCCCTTACTTGGCTCTATGCCCTTGGAGGACCGAAGTGACACGTCACTTCAAGTTCTCAGGCAGATAGACAAGATTTTTTTTTTCCTAAAGTACTTTTAAGGGTAAATAATAAGAGATCTGGGATCTTTTTCACCCCAGATCTCTCACTAAAGAGGACCTGTCATGCTTATTTCTATTACAAGGGATGTTTACATTCCTTGTAATATGAAAAAATGTGATAAAAAATAAAGGGACAGTTTAAAAATAAAAAAATTAAAGCAAAATAAATAAGAAAAAAAAAGTCTAAAATGCCTCATCCCTCAGTGCTCATGCGCCGAAGCAAATGCATACGTAAGTTGCGCCCACATATGTAAACAGTGTTTACACCACACATGTGAGGTATCACCATGATCGTTAGAGCGAGAGCAATAATTCTAGTGCTAGACCCCCTCTTTAAGTCTAAACAGGTAACCTGTAAAAAAGCCTGACCTATTAAGATTTTCAAATACCGTAGTTTGTTGCCGTTCCATGAGCGTGCACAATTTTAAAGCATGGCATGTTAGGTATCAATTTACTCAGTGTAACATCATCTTTCATAGTATATAAAAAAAAAATTGGGTTAACTACTTTTTTGTTTTTTTTTTAATTCATGAAAGTTTATTTTTTACAAAAAAAATTGCATTTGAAAGACTGTTGCACAAATACAGTGTGACATAAAATATTGCAACAACTGACATTTTATTCTCCAGGGTATCTGCTAAAAAAATATATAATGTTTGGGGGTTCTAAATAATTTTCTAGCAAAAAAAAATACAGATTTTTACTTGTAAACAACAAATGTCAGAAAAAGGCCTGGTCTTAAATCAGTAGAATATGTAAAGGCAAAACCTCTATATTTTTTTTTAGTTTTGGAAGGTTACACCCTCAGTCAAATTTTCATTTTGGTCTGTGTTTTGGTTATGGAGGTTCATTCCTCTACTCTACCGCTCACAGCCACTGAGAAAGTGAAAATTTTCAAAATTGTCACCAGAACAAGAGGTAAGGGAAAATCTTTCAATGGGGACACCTGTTCTAGTAATAACTGTGTAAGGCTCGGTTCACACTGTTGTGATGCAAGAACCCGTGCGAAAGCAGTACAGGTCTCGCATCGCTTACAACTTGCAGGCAGTTCACACTGTCCTATGCGAATCCCTGCGGGTGTCAATACAAAGTTAATGACACCCTTAGATTGGTTCGCATATCGCAGTGCGAACTGTCAATTTGGACAGGAATTGGATCGCATGGCTGCGCGAACCAAAAAAAAGCGTCCTGCACGACTTTGGTCCGAATGCGATGCAAATTCAGCCATACAATCTGTATGGCTGAATTTGCATCGCACAGACAACGCTTGTGATTTGCACAGCAGTGTGGTGTGAATCACATGCAATGTCTTCCATCGCAGCAGTGTGAACCGACCTTAAGAGGGGAATTTCCTTCAATCTATCGCTGAAGCTTTAGGACAGAAAGTGAAAGTAAATCTTCCCAATGGTGCACAGACGGCAGAAAATAACACGACAGGGTTTTAACCCCACCACAATATTCAAAACAAACAAGTTTTTGTTATACATAAGCTTTAAATGCTGTCTATTTGCCCATTGGGAATTTTTTGCTCTTTTGCTTTGTCTGACCTATTACCTGAACAGGAAGTAAGCGGAAATAAAAACCTGAGAAAGTTTCTAACACTTACCTCCTTTACTAAAGAAAAAGATAATGTTCATCACTTCCTTTTCTGTCTGACACCCATCAAACAAACAGGAAGTATAGGGAAATCACCCCAGCAGGGCCATGGACAGCAATAAAAACTCAATAGAAGTTTTAACCCTTACCCATTATATCCTAACATTCCTGTATCCTAACTCTATAACTAACATTAATAGCTGGAGGTGTGCTTTAAAGTATGCAATACAACTGCTAGCTATTTAACAAAATAGATTATTTATCAAGTTTGTGACATTTCATTCTTTTTAGAGATGCCTTCACCTCACTGTTTCTTAAAGAATAAATTATGGGATTTAACATGGGAGTCAATAAAGTATAGAAAACAGCAATAGCCTCTTCCACTAAATAGCCCATGGAATCAGGACTAATATAAATGAACACAGGTGGCCCGTAGTAGAAGATGACAGAAATCAGGTGTGATGCACAAGTGGAGAAGGTTTTTCTTCGCCCTTCAGATGTTTGGATCTTCAGTATTGTTTTTATTATGTGGAAGTAAGATACTAAGATCAAGAGGAAGCAGATGAGAGCAACAGCCCCAATGTTGGTGATGATTATTGCTTTGTTGATGGATGTGTCAGCACATGCAAGTTTTAGTACTGGAATAACATCACAGAAAAAGTAGTTTATCCTATTTGGGCCACAGAATGGGAGTCTGAAGGTTAGTGTAGTGTGTATCATGGAATGGAGTGAGCCAGTGAGCCATATGCCAGCAGCAAACTGTGCACACAGCTTTAGGTTCATAAGGTTTGGGTAATGAAGTGGCCGACAAATGGCCAGAAATCGATCATAAGCCATAACAGTATACAGAAAACACTCAGTGCTTCCAAAGAAATGGAAAAAATACAACTGAATGATACAACCTCGAAAAGAAATGGTCTTGTCCCTCTGCAGAAAATTTGTGAGCAGTTTGGGCAATGTAACTGTAGATAGCCAAATGTCTAAAAAAGAAAGATTCAGTAGGAATATGTACATAGGCTTGTGAAGATGGGGATCCCTTTGTACGGCCAAAATTAGTATAACATTTCCAAAGAGTGTAGATATATAGATACACAAAAACAACATGAATAATGGAATTTTCATCTCTTCTGAATGCGGAAGTCCTAAAAGGGTGAACTCAGTCACTGAAGTGTAGTTCATGTACTCCATTATTCTATTTATCAAAAAAGAGAGAACATAGTACAGTGTCAAGCAAAGTGAAATAGTGTTGTTTAGTATACATTAGTTGCCATTATTACAAGATAAGTGAAAGTATCATTATAGCTTACATCTGCATACCATCACTGCAATTGAGTTGATTTACTAAAGGAATAGATGACATTCACTAAGCTTAGTAAGCTAATCCAAATTCACTTCAATGATACAATTATGTAATAGCAAATATCTATTATTTTCCCATTTCTGCTGAACATGTTTGAATATTTAAAATGAGCACAACTGTAATGTAAATTACTATATTTTCAAAAATGGTAATAATTAAAGCTATGTCCTCTTATAGAAACAGTTGGTCTGAATTTTAGCTTATTTTCAGGGACCATTTTAGCACATAAGGTACACTATCCTAAACTTTGGTATATAAAAGAATTCTAAATTAAGGAAATAATTGATTGCATTAAACTTTGAATGCAATGCTATTTAAAGGTCTCCTTTTTGCTAACTCGTGGTAAGACAGAAGATGTGTTACTTCACATACAGCAGATTAAGGAAGGAACATAGAATCTCTGTCTTACATACCAGAAGGGGACCACAAGAGCAATATTCAATATATTTTTAACACTTATCAGCACTTTTCTGGGATAAGTCATAGAATAGCTAGTAGTAGTAAATTATATTCAACTGGGCTTGCTCTGTAATTCTGAAGATGTGAAAGAAGTCACCTACGTCATACTGTAATAACAATCAATCTCTGAACAGGAGTGGGGGCCTTTGTTGCCACCCATCACCCACATACCTTAGAGTGCCATTTTAACTTCTCCAACCCAGTGATTTGACAGGCCAAACCTTCCGCCATGTAACTTGATTACATGTCTCAGGCTTCCTGGCACCATAATCACTGGATTAATAAAATAGAACAAGGTGGTGGTCTAAGTAGTATAACAGTTGGAAGAGTTGGAAGGGCTTAAAGAATATCTAAACCCGGGAAAAAGAAATGTTATATATTGCGGCTCTGTCTGATCTTGGGTGGGAGAGAACTGATGCACTTTAAGTATTTTTTTATTCATTTCAAGCGAACCATTAAAATTAATAAATCCTAGTGCTTGAAGAGGTTAACTACCTGTAAGTGCTTTTGAAAGTTTGCATCTCTAGATACATTTAGTTAGCCAGAATAAAAATATCACCTGCATTTTCACTTTAGGGTCAGTCGCCCTTATATGATTCCCTAAGGTATCTTGTGTAAACTCTATCAATTCAGTTTTAGCTTTATCTCTCCTTGTTCATTTTCCTCTTCATTATACTCTCTATTGCAGCTTTCAATGTTTACATGTTTTTAGCTCACTAAATACCACAATCAAGATAAAAAACTATAACAATGACACATTATACAAAGGAAAGAACGTGTAAAAAAAAAAAAAAAGCTGTGAGTCAGGCCAATTGTTTTTTAATTGTTTTTGTTTGGTAAAAGGTAACCAGAGCACAAAATGTTAACCAAAAATTAGCACGAATAAGTTTAACGTCACTACAAAAACCCTGATCTGGAACACAATCAACTTGAGAAAACAACAGAGACAATGTGTGATAGATGAGACATCTCTGTCACAGGTATTTTGTATTATTTGAATGATCAAACAGTATGTGTGATTATATATATATTTATACATTACCTTAGCAAACTGCATTAGCTGTAGCACTTCAGGAGAATATTTACAGTCATATACATAACATCAATCTATCAATGACGCCAACATTTTTTTGTTTCTGCCTTACAATCAGACATACTTCCATTAATTGAATACATTTTCCTTTCCAAATAGTCTTATGTCCACCAACCTATCAACATCATGATTTCCAAGAGTACATTGCTATTTACCTATATTTATTCCTCTTTATTCCTATATGAGGAATAAACCACAAATAAACATGGTAATCAATGAATACATGGCTAAAATTAAAACTGTATAGGAATATAAATTAGATGTATAATTTTTAACATCAATCCATATAAAATGCATAACTTCAAATTGTGAATGGAAAGCTGTATTCCAAAGTTATTCATGTATAATAATGTAGTGGAACAGAACAGAATCAGTAACAGGCAGTACTTGTATCTATATGCATTTTATTACCTTAGGGAAAATATTCCCTATGCTATTATTTTTTCTTGTTTGTAGTTTAATGTTGTAATCATTTGATTACATGACCAGGATAACCACTAAGGGATATCTTTGGATATAAGTGGTAAATGTTTTTAAACTAGTTAAAATAGTTAATATTACAGTACTTAAATGATGACTGAATGAATATTATTCACCTGCTGGTATGTTTTTCAGTTAAGCTTCCATTGTCAGGATGCTTTGCTCATTTCAGGCATACAATAATTTGTCCCATTTGGCACATTGTTCCAAGTAGTGCACCTCTTGGGTAGAATGAATTTTAGTCAGTTATAGAGAAAAAGATTAAATTGCGGAATTGCAGAAGAGGCAAAATCTGATATACAGCTAAATATTAAAAAGAACATTCATTTACTGTTTGTAAGCAGGTGCAGTTAGCTAGTCTGCCACTGGGTGGCTCTGTCCCAAAATAGTGTGGTAATAGGGAATTGTGTAATTGGGTGTTAGGTTCCCTTTTAGAGAAAGACTTCCTCTAGATATGTAATGTGTGGAGTTAAAGCCCAAATGGGTGCAGGGATGGGTGGAGCCTTAGAGAGAATAGGCATGGGAGCCAAATACCCCAGAGTCATATGGATATAGTCAGGTGAGGTAGTTTAACACTCAAAAGAACCAGTTGTAGTCGCCCTGACTCTTCTAAATGTACGTACACATTTTTTTCCCATATCCCTTTGACAAAAACAGTCTGATGTAGACTGTAAGTAGAATGAAGAAAGCCTTTTAGCCCAAGCTAATGTGAGTACTAGTACACCTAGGAGTGAGAGAGTAACATCTGGGAGTGTTTCCAACTGGGCAGAGCTAGAGTATGGGACAGATTGGTATATCACAGAAAAGCACTTTGCCAATCTTGGTGACAGAAGTGGAAACCTGTGAATCTAGTAAACAGTGAGATTAGTCCCTACACTGTGGTGCTCCTGAGGTGAGAGGAGATGCTAGAGAGAAGATAACTAATATATTATGTTCTGGCATTCTGCACCTAGATGACTTCTACAGAATGTCTGCTCCTGTGTATAGTGTTCAGCGCTGAAGAGTTCTCTTACTATGTCAATATAATGTTGAATGTCACTGCCAACTTTGAAAAGTGTCAGTGAAGTCCAGAAAATGCTTTGCTTGTGTAGATACTCCTTTATTCTTGAATATGAAGGCCTAAGGCCAGGGATGACGTGAGAGGGCCTATGGCCAGGAATTGGGTACAATATGGTGAAGGCTTTCATCTACCAGAGGTTATGAGCTACCTGCACTGGTGATTCCAGTTTTTAAATATACTTTATGCTTAATAAAGCCTTATAAAATGGCACCTACACTTTTAGAGTTCTTATTCTTCTTTTATTTGGATGCTTTTATGTAGAAAATTGATGCTTTAAGTTAAAAAAGAAACTTACATGGTGGAGGTCTGTACAAGAGTATACAATGCAATCTGTAGTGCAGTGCAGTGAAGGTCCAGGGACTGTGGCAATTCCAATTTGATGTGGAGCACACTGTTTTGATTATTTAGACCTCTTTTCTCATATGAGGTCCAACTAACTGGTACATAGCCTATTTTCATTTTTGGGTGAAGGTCACATTTATTTGCAGTCTAATCATCATAGAAAATTGTAAACAGAGACTTCAAATATCAGTCATACATATTTCTGCACATTTTTTTTTTAAGGAGGTCATCAGTTTGCAGTCTGATCTTCAGGGAGTAATCCAGTACTTCCAGAAAATCAAACACCCTTCTCAAAAAAAAAATTCTTACATTATGTGCAAAACTTTTGTGCAAATCCCCAATGTTAATGAAAGTCCAACATCTAATATTATAAATCTTCTCTTATGTGATAAATTCTTCCTTCTTCCCTTAAAAAAATATTAAACTCTCACCAGATATTTTGACCCAAAAGATCAATGGGTCATGTAACGCTTGATGAGGTAACAAACAGATTCTCCAGATATGGTACTTCTTCATGAAATCAGTGCTCCTCATTCATTTCTTCTTCATACATTCTACACAAAATGTTCCAAAAAGAAACAAAACTATATAGTGTAGTCCTTAAAGAAAAACTTTTCATACAGTAATACAATTGTGCTCACATGAATCCGTGATCCTAAAGTGCAACTGTAAAAGCACCATGCAAATTCCCCCCTTGTGTCACACACTGCATGCAGATGTTCTCCTACCAAACATACAACCCTTCCACCCCAATGCTCAATAATGCATGGATACTTTATATTTATACTCCTCCTTTAAAGCAAGCAAACTTCCTAAAGCTCCTTCCAGAAACTCGAAGCACGGTAGCTGCCATCTTTGTTATTCTGCTGTTTGGAATATTGCTTTTCTGAGACAATGGCTTCAATTCACGAAATGTTATCTACTATACTGCTTTAAAATCAGCAGTAAAATAGCTCACAGCATTTAAAAAAAAAAATTTTATTTCACTAAAAAACACTACTAAAATACTGCGTGCACTATTTCTTGAAGTGATGAGGTACCCGCCATGTCCTTAAGGGCTCATTTACACTTGCTTCGGCTTCAATATACATTAAAGGCTAGTTTACACTTGCTTCAAAACAAGGCTTCGGACAGGCTTTGTTAAAGCTCTTTGAACGCTAGTCAAAGCTCCTGTCACTAAATAGAATGGTTAGCTTACAGTCCTGTTTACACCTTGCTTTTTCTTTGCTTTGCTTCGGCTTCGCTTCAAAAATGTTACCCCATGTAGCTTTAGTGGTGCTTCAAAGCGTCTTTAAAGCCTCCATAGAAGTCTATGGCAAAGCTCTCTGACGCCCCCCTGAAGCCCCACGAAGCCCCACAAAGCCTCACCAAAGCCCCACCAAAGGCTCATTGAAGCTTCCCCAAAGCCTCATGGAAGCCTCACTGAAGCCCCACTGAAGCCCAACTAAAGCCTCATGGAAGCCTCATCGAAGCACCAAGCAAAAGCAAGGTGTAAAGAGGACTGTAAGCTAACCAATTTATTTAATGACAGGGGCTTTGGCTGGCATTCAGAGAGCTTTAACAAAACGTGTCCAAAGCCATGTTTTGAAGCAAGTGTAAACTAGCCCTAACAACTATTGCCTCGTACACACAATCTGACTTTCCAAGACCAAAACCATGGAATTTTGTCCGAAGGGTCTTGACTCAAACTTGTCTTACATACACACAGTCGCACAAATGTTGGCCAACAATTATGAACGTAGTGACGTACTAGACGTACTACGTGGTTTTTCAGCTCTTTAGCGCCAACCTTTGGGATCCTTCTGCTAATTTCGTGTTAGTAGAAGTTTGGTGAGTGTTGATTCGTGCTTTTCATTTTGCGGTTTTCATTTAGCGCTTTTCAGTTCGTTTCTGAACGGCTGTTCATCAACCATACATGTTGCAGAATCAGAGGAGATAACGCATTATTTATTATTGGCCTTGGAGTTATTGCTTTGACATTATTTTTTTGGTTGAATAATGATTTGATTTGGTATATTTTATATATTTTTGGATGCATAGAATGCAATTTTTGGTTAAGTTCTATTGGCAGATAGCATGTCTAATTTTATTTGTTTTCTTTTTTTAATGCACAGTAAAAAATTGTGGAGAATATTACTTGGCTGTGTGTTTTACTTCAAATGACAGTTTGGGAGTAGGCAGTTACATTTAAAAAAATACAATGTAAAACTGACAAGGGACACCAACATAGTTGTATCTTTGATCTTAAAAATTACAGGATAATGGTGTTGTGGTAACTTGCCCAAATAAAATAAAAAAAAAACATAATAGTATTATTCTTGATATCACTAGAAGAAAAAAGCCTTTGAAAATTTGTTTGCAATAACTCCATCAGTATCACCAGCAAAGCAGCTTCATTATTATCCCATTAAAGAAGAAGAGAATTGTGCGCTGCATTTGGAGATTTCATAATTTGCCTTGTCACGAATGTTAATTCTTCATTACAAACGCTAGTTTACAAGACCGACCGCTTCTGCTTTTGAGCATGCGTGTTTGTACTTTGGACTTTTGTCCGACGGACTTGTGTACACACGATAGGAAAGTCTGACAACACACATTTGTTGGCGGAAAATTTGAAAACATGCTAGCCAAATTTGTCGGCGGAAAATCCGACAACAATTGTCCGATGGAGCATACACACGGTCGGACACATCCAACATTTCCCGTCAGAAAGTCTGATCTGTGTATGGGGCTTAAGACTAATATGCTGTCACCGGGATTCCCCCATTGTACCTCTACTCATTCACCAAAACAATGGACATAGTAAATAAAAACACAGAGCCAGTTTTTGACTTTATTAAAAAATACAAATAAATAAATTAATGTGCCCCAAAGTAAATCCAGCATCAATCACAATAAGCACCACAAAAAAAACCCTGTTTGCACCCGACACTTGGCTCCTTCTGATTGACAACTCTGCTTCCCACCCACCACTAAATAAACTAAAAGGCAGTATCACTCGGTGACATTACTGGGTGACCCCGTCCCCTTTGTGATTTAATCCATACCGAAGGGCCTGGTATGGAATGGGAGGGGGATCTTATGCTGTTTTTGCTTCAAATTTCTTTTTTTTTTGTTTATATTGAAACAAAACTCATGAGCCATGACTGTTAAGGACACTCCATAACAAGCAACTATTCACTGGTTATTAAGGATGTCAGTGGGTGCCGCCTCCTTAACAACCAGCTGAAGTTTCAGCCCAGCCTAATTTTCAGCTTTCAGCGCTGTCACACTTTGAATAACAATTACTCTATCTGCAACACTGTACCCAAATTGAGGCTTTCTTTTGGTGGTATTTGTTTATTTATTTTTTGCTAAGTAAATTGGTCGCAGTGATCACATGGTAGCAGCACCTGTCCGGTACAATGATCTGTTATCCGCAGTGTCCGGTGGACACAGCAGACAACAGATCGAGCCGCAGCATGACCCGTGACTGGGAGAAGGTCATATGACATTTCCCCAGGATGGGAAAGCTCCCGCTCAGCCATCATTTGACTACAGGCCGGGTGGGAAGCAGTTAAATATTGCACGCATGGACCACTACTTACTTAACACATGCATTTATTTATTTATTTCCGTTAGTGAGTTGACTTTAACACTGTTTCCTGATGCCAATATGACAGCATACATATAATATAGATCCGCCCCTATATTCACCCACAGGACCTGTTTAAATCTATAAAAGTCTGACTGAGAGCAACCTCCCCAATTCTCCTTTTTGTTCTCAAAGATCAACACCTACAAACTATACTCAGAATAAGCTCTTACCTGCCGACTACATCAGAGTCCATCTGGGTTCAGCCTCTCCCAGGCGCAATCCCACATCTTAGGCTGCTAAACGCTCTATCAAGGGGGGAGCCCCTTCTGGTGGTCTTTTGGGGCTGAGGTGTTCTCTAATCAGAGACGGTTAACCCTCTTTTGGCATGCCTGCTGTGGGGTCCAGATCAAGCAGCTGGGACTGCATGGTGTCTGTGTCTTTTCATGTCTCCAGTGATTACCTTTTCTTTTTTTATGTGTATGGGCTTAAGGGGGGAGGTTTTTCGTGTGTGCAGGGGCCCTTCTGGCATTTCTCTCCCTCCTTGTGTGTTCCTCGGGCGATTCCGCTCTTCCGCGCATGTGCGGTGGTCTCTAGTGGCCAAGTTTTTGGGGCCTAGAGACTCTGACGCATGCAGCCATCTTGGATGAGGAAAAATGCTTCCCTCTGATGAAACTGCCCTCCTGGATTGGAGGATTGATGGAGGGGGGGTGGAGTCTCTGATGAGGTGCCCTATTTAAAGGGCACACAAATTTGATAATGAATGCTTTTTGATTTAGGCATCTGTACACAATGTAGCAGGGCAGTCATTCGGTATGGGACCCAGAAACAGTGTCTATCACATTGATTTCCAGCTTTTATTGTTTTCAATCCTCTTTTATCAATTTTTTAAAAACAATTATACAAATACATATAAGTATCTTTCATCACCAAATTGAACATTATGTTATTATATTGCATTCTTTCCTTAGGATAGCATCGTTCCACCATAATTTCTAATAACCAGTTCTATACTAAACCATCTGACATGCATTTCTTTACGTTATCCATACTCCATTCCTCCCTATCTTACTTTTACAAACATACACTCTATACAGGTTCTCATACATATCCATTCTTCCCCACCTTTCGTCCTCACCTTTCTTTACCAAACATACTCTCTACACAGGTATTCCTCAAAAAAAAAAAAAGAAAAAAGGGAGGGGGAGGAAAAGGGATCTCTCCCATCTCTACTGGGTGTTCTGTTCCCTTTCACAAAAATTGTATCATTTTTATCGAAGTCCGAAATTTTTCCCATTGATGCCACATTATGGGCTTTTGGTCCTTTTCCCTCCCCTCTCTCCTTATTTGCTCCTCCATATATTGTATTTCATTCATTTCACATATCCATTCCATTATTGTAGGACTATTTATTTTTCTCCATTTTCGAGCTATTATTGTCCTAGTTGCATTTATCATATGGTGAAGAATATCCGTCTTTATAAATTTCAATGGTCCAGGTATTATAGATAGTACCGAAACCTTAACGCTTGGTGGCATCTTGTTTCCAGACATCAATTTGTATTTTTCAAATATTTTGTACCAGAATTCCTTCACCACATGACATTCGTACCAAATATGTATCATTGTTCCTCTATCCCTTAAGCATCTCCAACATTTTCCTAAATTATCTTTATTTATTTTATTCAGATCTACTGGACTCCAATACCATCTCATCATCATTTTATAGTTGCGTTCTTGATGCTTGACTGCTGCTAAATAGTTTATGTGTTAGTAAAAATGCTTTATCCCATTCTAATAATGAGATCAGACTCTCTAATTCACTTTCCCATTTTCTAATACTTGCTATTTCATTAAGGGGTCTGCAGGAAGTAGAAGTTTATATATTTTAGATTATAAGTTTATGGGTAGGTTTTCGTTCTTCTATTAACAATTGTTCGAATTTAGTTAATGGTCTATCAATCCTAGACTGCTGTGTCAGAAATTCAATATATGTATTTAATTGATAATATTGTATCCATTTATTATTGTGTTCAGGCCCCATTTCAGGCAATTTTGGGAGTTTACCTTCTTTTAGGGTCTCATCTAATCTTGTGTTCTCCAACCTGTTCCATTTGATGAAATGAGATGCTGTTACTGCTGGTGGAAATTCCGGGTGGGAGAACAATGGAGTCATTGGCCCATTCATTGTAGAAGGTTTCCCCTTTTTCAATACTGTATCCCATATTTTTAAAATTGCTAACATAAAAACGGTTACGTTTTTTTTCCTGGTCGAAATTGAGGTTTAATCCATGGAAGGGATTTTAATTGCAGACCTTTTATATCTTCCTCTAAAGTTATCCATTGTTTATTTTCTACATTGTGATACCAATCTATTATCCTTATCAGTGATGTAGCCTGTGAATACCTTGCAAAGTCGGGCAATGCCAGACCTCCATCTTTTTTTATTCTACTTAATATTTCTCTGTTTATTCATGGTGTTTTTTGAGTCCAAATAAAACGTTCTATAGCTTTATGTAATTGTATTATTAATTTTTTGAAAGGGTTATAGGTATGGCTTGAAATACGTATAATAATTTAGCCAATATATCAATTTTTGCTACATTACTACATTTACTTCCTATCCAAGAGTGAATTATCTTATCATATCTTTGAAGTGCTTTTATAGTTTTACCAATAATCACAGAATGATTTAATTCCTGTAAATAAGTCAAATCCCCTGGAATAAATATCCCTAAATACTTTATTGCTTTTTTTTGCCATTTAAAGGCAAAGTCCTTTTGAAGAAGTTCTTGCACCTTATCTGATAGAGATATATTTAACATTTCTTATTTGTCGTAATTAACTTTAAAATTACTTATGCCCCCAAATTTTTTAAATTCCTGTATGAGATTTGGTATAGTAACAATTGGATTAGTGACATATACTAACAAGTCATCCGCATACACCGCCATTTTATATTCCTTTCCTTTAACCTTTATCTCTTGAATATCCCCATTCTTCCGCATTGCTGTGGTAAGGTGTTCAATAACTAACACAAATAACAATGGGGACAAGGGACATCCTTGTCGAGTGCCATTTGTTATTTCTATGTATTCAGAGAGCATTCCATTAGTTTGTATTTTTACCCTCGGATTGGAATATAGTGCCATCATTTTACTAAGCATCTTTGGTCCAATCCCAAGTTGAATTCTTCCAAAAACCGCCATCCCACCCTGTCAAATGCTTTTTCAGTGTCTATCGACAGAAGACACACTGGGATGGCAGTCTTCTGAGCATATTCTACTAATGTACATGTTTTAATTATATTATAGCTCGTTTCTCTCCCCATTGTAAAGCCAGTTTGATCTAAGCTTATATGTTTAGGTAAAATACTTGCCAACCTATTAGCAATAATCTTAGAATATAGACGTACGTCTATATTTTAAGAGAAATTGGCCGGTAGTTACCACGCAATGTGTGGTCCTTTTCTGGTTTAGGGATAAGCGAGATATATGCTTCCATACCTTGTGATGTAAAAGTTTGTGACGTCGATATGGAATTATATGTTTTTTTAGAATAGGTGTAATTATCTCTTGAAATATTTTATAGAACCTTGGGGAGTATCCATCTGGGCCTGGGCTTTGTTGTATTTCTTCTGTTGTTATTTCTTTTTCTAACTCTTCCAATGTTTCTTTAGATAGGGTAGGTAATGCATATGCTATATGCTATATGAGTAACATTGATCAAAGCTGGACCAATGCAGCTAAGTAAAAAATGCCAAACCTGGAATTCTTCTTTAATTTTATGAAGATAGATGACAAATTTTATGTTTGTGCTACATTTAAGGGCATATTTAGACAGAAAATTTACCTACAGAGAATTTTTGGTGAATGTAACATTCACTGATTTATACATTTTCTCCTAATGCCGCGTACACACGGTCGGACTTGCCAACAGGATAACCTCCTTCGGCATTTCCGACGGAAAAATTTAGAACATGTTCTCTAAGTCCGCTGATGGGGTATACACACAGATTGTAATTGTATTATTAATTTTTTGAAAGGGTTATAGGTATGGCTTGAAATACGTATAATAATTTAGCCAATATATCAATTTTTGCTACATTACTACATTTACTTCCTATCCAAGAGTGAATTATCTTATCATATCTTTGAAGTGCTTTTATAGTTTTACCAATAATCACAGAATGATTTAATTCCTGTAAATAAGTCAAATCCCCTGGAATAAATATCCCTAAATACTTTATTGCTTTTTTTTGCCATTTAAAGGCAAAGTCCTTTTGAAGAAGTTCTTGCACCTTATCTGATAGAGATATATTTAACATTTCTTATTTGTCGTAATTAACTTTAAAATTACTTATGCCCCCAAATTTTTTAAATTCCTGTATGAGATTTGGTATAGTAACAATTGGATTAGTGACATATACTAACAAGTCATCCGCATACACCGCCATTTTATATTCCTTTCCTTTAACCTTTATCTCTTGAATATCCCCATTCTTCCGCATTGCTGTGGTAAGGTGTTCAATAACTAACACAAATAACAATGGGGACAAGGGACATCCTTGTCGAGTGCCATTTGTTATTTCTATGTATTCAGAGAGCATTCCATTAGTTTGTATTTTTACCCTCGGATTGGAATATAGTGCCATCATTTTACTAAGCATCTTTGGTCCAATCCCAAGTTGAATTCTTCCAAAAACCGCCATCCCACCCTGTCAAATGCTTTTTCAGTGTCTATCGACAGAAGACACACTGGGATGGCAGTCTTCTGAGCATATTCTACTAATGTACATGTTTTAATTATATTATAGCTCGTTTCTCTCCCCATTGTAAAGCCAGTTTGATCTAAGCTTATATGTTTAGGTAAAATACTTGCCAACCTATTAGCAATAATCTTAGAATATAGACGTACGTCTATATTTTAAGAGAAATTGGCCGGTAGTTACCACGCAATGTGTGGTCCTTTTCTGGTTTAGGGATAAGCGAGATATATGCTTCCATACCTTGTGATGTAAAAGTTTGTGACGTCGATATGGAATTATATGTTTTTTTAGAATAGGTGTAATTATCTCTTGAAATATTTTATAGAACCTTGGGGAGTATCCATCTGGGCCTGGGCTTTGTTGTATTTCTTCTGTTGTTATTTCTTTTTCTAACTCTTCCAATGTTTCTTTAGATAGGGTAGGTAATGCTGTATCCTTAATATATTGACATATTTCTTCTATATATTTTTTCCTCTTCCTTATTTACTTGTTGTGGCTTTATATTATGTAATTTAGAGTAATATGTGTGGAATGTGTTGGAGATTTCTCTAGGATCATATGTTATTTCCCCAGAAGTTTTTAAGATTTTTACTATGGTTGTGGATTGTTGTTGTTTTATTGTTCTAGCTAACACTTTCCGGTCTTATTCCCATATTGATAAGACCTGGCTCTATTTTTATCCCTTAATCGTAAGGACTGTTCATCAAACAACTTTTGTAATTCAATACGTTTATCATTTAGCATTATTTTATCTATTGGTTTACTTTTTTGTTTGTGTATTTTTTCCAATCTTGAGATTTCTCCCAATAATTGTGTTATTTTATACTCTTTTTCTTTTTTTAATCTAGCTCCGTGTTTGATGAACAGTCCCCTTAATACACATTTTAATGTTTCCCTTTGTATAGGGATTGCTGTTTTGTCTGTCTCATGAATCTGCAGAAATTCTTCTATGGCCTGTCAGATATCCTTTTCGCATTTTTTATCCTTATTCAGGTTATCATTTAGCCTCCTTTTTTTTCTCTAATGGTTTCTTATTTTCAATTAACTTTAGTTCCATATATACTGGGGCATGGTCTGACCAAAGAAAATTTCCAATATGGGTAGTTGGAGTCATCATTAACCCTGTTTGATCAATATTTCCAGCTTTTAGAGGAATGTCACAAGTATGCTATATGAGTAACATTGATCAAAGCTGGACCAATGCAGCTAAGTAAAAAATGCCAAACCTGGAATTCTTCTTTAATTTTATGAAGATAGATGACAAATTTTATGTTTGTGCTACATTTAAGGGCATATTTAGACAGAAAATTTACCTACAGAGAATTTTTGGTGAATGTAACATTCACTGATTTATATATTTTCTCCTAATGCCGCGTACACACGGTCGGACTTGCCAACAGGATAACCTCCTTCGGCATTTCCGACGGAAAAATTTAGAACATGTTCTCTAAGTCCGCCGATGGGGTATACACACAGACGGAATATCCGACCAAAAGCTTCCATCTGACTTTTTCTGTCGGAAATTCCGACCGTGTGTACGCGACATTAGAGTTGTTGTGTGCACTGTCTCCACCTTTCTATCATAGGAAGTCCAATATTGCATAAATATAGTTCAATATGTATGTTATTAGTGCACTTTTAAATACAGGTCCACAAAGCACTACTGCTGTAAATGAAAAGCAATTATTTTATTGTTTAAAATGTTTAGTCTTCCACGTTCCAGTAAGCAACAGTGTTTCTCTAATTTCCCAAAAGACCAGTTATTGGAGTCAAGGGAAAAAGGATATTCACAGAGGATATTCTTCTGAGATTATTTATTATTGCTGTCATAACAAAAACACGAAGCAAAGAAAACATTTAAGTGGCACCCATGGGATAAAATATATTGCCAGCTGATTACATTTTTCAATATTCTTTAAAGTAAGTGACAGGTTGTAGTGAGAAGGATCCTATTTTATATAAAATAGAGAATCAATGCATATGCTAACAGTCAGTTTTGTTAAATAATGAAAATGCAATTTCCATCCACCAATCATAGCCTATAATTATCATATTATGCTAGGTTTAGATACAAAATCAACATATATCCATAATATATGTGCCAATGTAATATTTTTGGTGATTATTTTCTTTTTTTTTTTTAGAGCAGTTTTTTTGACACTGAAAACTAAAAAAATGTGTGCTGTCACAGACCAAACATGAAACCTATCTGTAAGCATAAACAAAATGTGGAAACCCTTGGATCAGTGTAGAGGAGAAGTCGTTTTTCCGCAAGTGTATTTTGGACATTCAAGTACAATCAGTATCAGGAAGGGGGCTGCATTTTTGAATCTTGGGTTTGGGTACCAAATAACCTTGCCCCAGCACTGCTTTCCTTGGTATTGCATAGAAAGTAAGAATTAGCAAAGTACACATTTGTTTTAATGTGATTTGTAATGAACCTCATCCTTTTGAATGCAAAGTGGCGTATTTAGTGAAAAGAAAACGTATAAATGTGGTAAAAAAACACACACATATAAATGCAAATGTAGAATAGATTAGGCATCTGTCGTAGCTATACAACTATTTAAATGGGATCATTTTATAAATGGCTGTACCAACAAATTGTAAAAGGGTGGCTTAACCACTTAAGGACCGGAAGGATTTGCCCCCTTAATGATCAGGCCATTTTTTGTGATACGGCACTGCGTCGCTTTAACTGACAATTACGCAGTCATGCGATGTTGTACCCAAACAAAATTGATGTCCTTTTTTTACCACAAATTTCTTTTGGTGGTATTTGATCACCTCTGCGGTTTTTATTTTTTGCACTATAAACAAAAAAAGAGCAATAATTTTGAACAAAATAACAATATTTTTTACTTTTTGCTATAATAAATATCCAAAAAAAATAAAAACTAAAAACAAATTTCTTCATCAGTTTAGGCCAATATGTATTCTTCTACATATTTTTGGTAAAAAAAATCGCAATAAGCGTATATTGATTGGTTTGTGCAAAAGTTATAGCTTCTACAAAATAGGGGATAGATTTATGAAATTTTTATTATTTTTTTTTTCTACTAGTAATGGCAGCGGCATTGCAGCGGGCAGATCGGACACTTTTGACACATTTTTTGAGGCCATTGACATTTATACAGCAATCAGTGCTATAAAAATGCACCGATTACTGTGTAAATTTCACTGGCAGGGAAGGGGTTGACACTAGGGGGCGATCAAGGGGTTAAATGTGTTCCCTGGGAGGTGTTTGTAACTGTGGGGGGATGGGACTGACTGGAGGAGGAGAGAGATCACGGTTCCTAATCACTAGGAACAGCATATCTCTCTCTACTTCCCTGTCAGAACAGGGATCTGTCTGTTTACATTGACAGATCCCCGTTCCAGACATCCCAACCTGCAAAAACTCATTTCAGGGAGGTTTCATACTCATTTAAGGGAGGTGACGCTTTGCGCCGGCACCGACTCTCCCCCCCAATAAAATGCAGTCGTACCAGTGCCAATTAAATGCACCCTGATCAGAGCCAATTAAATGCAGCTATACCAGTGCCCATGAAATGCAGCCTTACCAGTGCCCAATGAAATGCAGCCTTACCAGTGCCCAATGAAATGCAGCCTTATCACACAGCTGCTTGGGCTGGGCTAACGGTCCTGGGGTCTGGCTGCTAGAGCCTGGCTGCTGGCGCCAAGGGTCTGGCTGCTGGAGCTGGGCTGCTGGTCCTGGAGTCTGGCTGCTGGGGCCAAGGGTCTGGCTGCTGGAGCTGGGGTCTGGCTGCTGGTCCTGGGGTCTGGCTGCTGGTCCTGGGATCTGGCTGCTGGGGCCAAGGGTCTGGCTGCTGGAGCTGGGCTGCTGGTACTGCAATCTGGCTGCTGGGGCCAAGAGTCTGGCTGCTGGAGCTGGGGTCTGGCTGCTGGAGCTGGGGTCTGGCTGCTGGAGCTGGGGTCTGACTGCTGGTTCTGGGGTCTGGCCACTGGTCCTGGGGTCTGGCTGCTGGTCCTGGGGTCTGGCTGCAATGGGGCTGGTGAGCAATCCCAGTCAGAAAATTTCCCAGAAGGAAGGGGGTGGGCGGAGGCAGAGAAAAGACTCTTTCTCCACTTTCGGCTGCTGCTGCGCAGCGATGTCCTGTTCGACAAGTACATGACAGTCCCCATCTCTTCTATTTCAATCCGCTGGGCAGACTGGGACTGTCATGTACTTGCCGCACAGGAGATCACTGCGCAGCAGCAGCCGAAAGGGGGGAGAAAGAGTCCGCTTGACAGGGGAAAGTTTTTTTTTTCTTTTAATTGCTACAGCCTGCAGATCACAGTCTTCTCTCCCAACCCCCTCCTTCCCTGCTGAATCGGCTGGATTGACCCCAAAAAAAAGTACCCATGCAGCAGCCAAAGCAGGCTGGGGACAGCAGAATGGACAGTCCCCCCCCTCTGCCTCAGCTCGCAGCACCTTACATCTGCCTGTCACTCAGCCACAGACAAAGAGGCCGTACTCCATTCGGCCCCTCGGGATGCTCCTGTCTGTCTGTGGCTGAGTGACAGGCCCAGCCGGGAGAACACCCTGCGCTCGCGGGTGTCCGGGAGCCCGCAGCCAAATACGGGAGACTCCCGCGGCTCGCGGGAGACTTGGGATGTTTGCCGTTCTGGCTCTCTGTGGAGTGATCGCTGGTGGCCAGCGGACATCGTGGCCCCCGGCCACGCGCATTGGCTCCAGCGTCGCATCGGCTCCAGCTTTTAAAGCGGCCAATTCGCCCAGGAGAGCCAACCTGCATATATAATATATAATGAAGCCGGCTGGTCCTTAAGTGGTTAATCTTTAAAATTACCATTGATGAAATACTGTGAAATAACCCTTGTAATATATGTTTGTTGTGAAAGCTGTTTGAGTGGACTATAATATAGGGAGTTTGTACAGTTATTTAGGGGTATGAGGAGTTAACTGCATATTTGTGCAGCTTTCTAGCTGTATTACAGTGCCCAAAATATCAAACTTCTAGGGAAAGTCTGCTTTAAATCAGAATTTTGAAAAAAATAAAAATTCTAGAGTGCTAGTTTTGATTCCTGGGCATAAACGAAGCCCTCTTTCTGTGGTTTTAAATTGTATTTTAGTTTTTTATTTTTGTATTTTTATCCCACTCCTTTTATTTCTTCAGCCAAACTAAACATTCATGTTAATGGATTCCTCTGTCCTCACAATTGCATTTGAGCAATTGGCCATGCTTACACAGCCAACTGCCCTATATATATAAGGTTACGTTTTTGATTATTTATGACTTACTTGTAAATAATAACATCATGGCGGCTTATAGCCCTGGTACTACATTGCTTGTTGTAGGTCTACCTATAGAACCCATGTGTTGTTCCTCAGCCCTGTTGGGCATTTTTATTTCTCTGCTTTCTAGGAAGTTTTAAGGCTATCAGTGTTGGCTTTCTGGCTGATCATTAAGTAACACATTTTCTAATTACCAGTGAATGTTAAGTGGAGTGATGCAGCAATATAGATAATTGCATCTATACACTTCCTCCTCACATATGTATAGAAAGCCAATTACTATTAGCAATTTCTTTCTTCTTTTTGTAAACTCAAAAAAATTACCATATGCTAAATTGAATTACTGGCAGATATGAAGTATAAAAGTTGTTTTAAGTCTAGTTTGTACTAGACATGTGCATGACGAAAAAGTTATTTTAAGTTTAGTTTTGTTTTGATTTGTTAATCTAGTTATTTCATTTAGTTCAATTCAGTTAATTCGTTCAATCAATATTGATTCGTTCAATATTCGGAATTCGTATTCGGAATTTTCGTTTTTTCTTCAAATTTAGCGCTTTTTTCCGAAATGTTCAAATTGATACATTTTCGAATCGATCGAATGCAGCAAAGTGAACAAACAAAAAAAAAATCTTCATCAAATGATTACAATGACTCTTTAAATCACCTTTGGCTTAACAAAAACAGTATTATTTCGAAATGGTACTCCAATAACACACACAGTCTTTGATTTCAGCATTATGTGTAGTTAGAATTCGACTGGAGTTCAATGTAAAATGCGATTCAAATTTCAGCCCGTATTTCGTTACGTTATTCGGAGCAGTCGGTAAAATTTGTTTATATTGTAATTCGGGTATTCGGATATATCCGAATCTTCAAATAACGAAAAATTTGTCTGAATATTAATTCGGAACGAAACAAACCTCACATGTCTAGTTTGTACTTGTATACTTCCAAACGTAAAATTACAGGCAGGTACCACTTACTGATGAAAGCTGTAATGCATTTTCTGACATATTTCTCAGTTTTGTCTTTATGTAAACATATTACCCAGTTTATTTCCATATGCAAACAGTTTTAAAATCTAAAAATAAAACCTGTATGACTCACTTCCAGTATTAAAAAAGTCATAAAGGAATGAAAAAAACACAGGGACACTTTATCTTTTTTAAGTTACAAAAAGTGCAACAAAAGCTGCAAACTAGAAATAAAGTAGGTCTGAAAACATGGCCCTGTAATTAAACATAGCATTGACTACTAGAGACAAATAGAAAGCAAAGTGTCCAACCAAAACTTCTTTTTTTTTTTAGTTTCAGAGTGGGGGGTAAGTACAATCCCTGTCAAGTTTGTATTTCTATCTCGGGATCCCTTAGAAAGATTTCTACTCACTTACTGAAGTGACAGAAACATGCAAATGGGGACCTTGCTTTCCTCTATTTCCTACTTTATTATTTGTATCTAGGTCTTGTTATGTGAGGACTACATCCTCAGTGTACACCTTAGCCATGCACATCCTTTGTATAGGCTGATTACTGATGCCATGATTTTCTACTGAGTATGATGCCCCTGTTTAAACGTAATGGGAGAGTTCTTATAAGAATAAAACACTCACTAACAAAACAGACATATAAAGTGCAAATAGGTTTGGGCTGCACTGTGGGCAGACACATCCTGACCTATTTTACTGCGTTGTGGGTTACTGATATTGTACTTGAATACTAAGCAAGAAGCAGTTCACTGTTAAGTCAGGATGTGGCAACTGAAGAAGCACGGAAACCACACAGCTGCTTTAAAAAATCTTATAATCTACACATTTAGTACATAGGCACATCAACCTTATTTTGGTCTAGCTATGTTGTTTACTTTATCTGTCTTAAGTAATTATTTATTATAGTAACTTGTTTAGTTGTATTTGTTCAAAGATTATTTAAAAATAATGAATTAACTTGTATTAAAATTTATTTTTGTATTTTATGACCCACTGTATAACAATCTGAAGTAAGCACACCCAATTGGTCATCTAGCTCTTGTCAGTTTCCACTGTGGCCATAGCCTTGGTTGGCTTCATGACGGTTACCTGGCAGGAGGTTACCATTCTTTCACATAAATCGAAACAAGATTGTATTGGGAGGGGAAGTCCTACATGATTTTTTACTGTTACAAAAATATTTTCTGTCACTCAATACACAAAAAATATACGGTATATTTTTGGGGTATTAATATTGTTTGCTTGTAATTATTATTTATGGTTGTGGCCCTAGGACCGAGACAAATATGGATCACATAAACACGCAACAAGGCTTACAACATAACATAGACCTGAGGTGTGCCTTGGTTGTTTGGTTGGTATGCCAAGAAAAGGGGACATACCCAAGATAAGTAATGGATGATTGTGGAGAAGAATGTGCTGAGAAGTGCCCTGAAAAAGGGGATAGGAGGGAGGGTATTGTGCACTGGAACCGACAAAGAGCATGGGCGAGTGGTCTGCTTAAATACCCCCCAGCCTCCTCCCATAAATTCAGGCCACCATACTGGCCTTCTTATATTACCCTACTACTCTCTAAAGGAAACTATCTTTTCTTTAAAGTTTATTACAAGACAAAACCTTTTTTTCAAGGCCAGGTTGCAAGCTTTTGTTTAAAAATTGCATGGGTAGTTGGCACTGCCATGGAGGACATGTACCAATGGCAAAATTAAAATAAATACTGCTTGGTGGGGAGCAGGTCTTTTAACCGCTTCAGCCCCGGAAGATTTGGCTGCTGAATGACCAGGCCATTTTTTGCGATTCGGCACTGCATCGCTTTAACTGACAATTGCGTGGTCGTGCACGTTGCACCCAAACAAAATTGGCGTCCTTTTTTTTCCCACAAATAGAGCTTTCTTTTGGTGGTATTTGATCATCTCTGCGGTTTTTATTTTTTGCACTATAAACAAAAAAAGAGCGACAATTTTGAAAAAACACAATATTTTGTACTTTTTGCTATAATAAATATCCCCATTTTTTTTAAAAAGCACATTTTTTCTCAGTTTAGGCCGATATGTATTTTTCTACATATTTTTAGTAAAAAATCGCAATAATCGTATATTGATTGGTTTGCGCAAAAGTTATAGCATCTACTAAATAGGGGATATGTTTATAGCATTTTTATTAGTATTTGCAATCTGCGATTTTTATCGGGATTGCGACATTATGGCGGACATTATTGTGGACACATCGGACACTTTTGACACATTTTTGGGACCATTGGCATTTATACAGGAATCAGTGCTATAAAAATGCACTGATTACTGTAAAAATGTCACTGGCAGGGAACGGGTTAACACTAGGGAGCGATCAAGGGGTTAACTGTGTTCCCTCTCTGTGTTCTAACTGAAGGGGGGATGGGACTGTCTAGTGACAGATCGCTGTTCATACTTTGTATGATCAGTCTCTTCTTCCCTCAGAGAACCGGGATCTGTGTGTTTACACACATAGATCCCGGTTCTAGCTGTGTCACGAGCGATCGCGGGAGCCCGGCGGTCATCACGACTGCCGAGCACTCGCATCGGCTCCGGGGGCGAGCAGCGGGCGCGCCCTAGTGGCCACAGGGCGAAGCGACGTAACATAACGTTGTTTCGCCCAGTTGTGCCATTCTGCCACAGTAAAACTGCGGCGGCTGATCGGCAAGTGGTTAAAGAGGTTTGAAAGGGCAACATTAAGAGACACAATCTCTTTAAAAAACTTGCTTGGATGATGCCTCAAACCTTCCCACATTTAGGAAGAAAGAAGAGAAAACAAAAAAATGTGCTGTTAATTGACATTTCCTGGCCTGCTGCTTGTTCTTGTGTTTCTTGCTGTTGGAAATTTTCTCTCACTTTCTGCCTGATGAAATCATTATTAAAGCACAGTAAGGAAGCTTACATTTTTCTAATGTAGACCTGGATATCAGTAAAACCAAGTAAGGGTTCTAATCCTCCTTCACTATAGGGTTAATTTACTAAAGCTTTAAAGTGCAAAATCAGGCTCACTTCTGCATAGAAATCAATCAGCTTCCAGGTTTTATTGCTAAAGCCTAATTGAACATGCTGAGGTTAGAAGCTGATTTCTATGCAGATGTGATTTTGCAATCTCCAGCTTTAGTAAATAAACCCCTATATGCATAACAAAAAAATGTTTTGCCTAGAAATGCACTTTGAATGGGGTTTTCACTGTAGATACAAAAGGATACTCTCTTTATCAATGCTCTGTAGAGGGTTCCTTCCCTCCCCCAGATCCTCTCTGTCTCTTCTGGATTAGGAACTGTTGTTAGATTTCACATGCAGTATTGAAACTGATAAAAATAGTATCCAGGCAAAAGCATTTAGGTGGAAAAGTACTCTTTGGTCAGACTTGTAAACCATGAAAGTGTTTACAGGCTGCCATAAATATTTTACATTATTTTACTTTAAAGGTAAATGACATATGTTTTTGGCTTGAGAAGAGAAAAACTTGGGTGACCGCACACATCAATTAAAAAATATCTTCTTTACACAAATTTTGAAAAACATTATAAAGTCAGACTATGTCACAGAAAACTCCATTATGCTTAAGCGTCCCAGTGGCATGAAACACGTCAATAGGCTTCCCTGGGGCTTTCAAATCCACAATAATTGCAGGTCTAGCTTATGACTATGTGCATGTGCAGAGGGAAAACTCGGATGACTGCACACTAATATCATATAAAAAATATCTTTTTTATTCAAACTTTTAAAAACTTTATAAAGTCAAATCATATCATAATGGGGTTTTCTGTGAAGTAGTCTGACTTAATAAAGTTTTTATACGTTTGAATAAAGAAGATATTTTTATATGATATTAGTGTGCAGTCATCCAAGTTTTCCTCCTCACATGATCACAGTCATGAGTTGGACCTGCACCCATTGTGGATTTGGGCTGTAAAGATGGACCAGTCTGGAGCAGTGCTTCCTTTTGTGTTTTTGGCTTGACATACAGCTTAAGAATGAAAAGGACTGAGGTCTATAAAGCTAAGCCTCTTACAAACACCATCAATTTTGATCCAGAGGAAGGCAAAGTAAAAAACACCAGACACTTTCAGAATGGGGAAAAGCAATTCTTCTTTGACCCCACAATGTGGTTGGATTAGTTTACTAGATGACACAACATACTATCCTTAGTAATTATAATAATGTATCCTGCTAGTTTTAATATAATCAAATAAAACAATATGTTTTACCTTTTGCTATAATAAATATCCCCCCCAAAAAATTAAAAAAAAAAAATTTCTTCATCAGTTTAGGCCACTATGTATTCTTCTACATATTTTTGGTAAGAAAAAAATCGCAATAAGCGTATATAGATCGGTTTGCGTAAAAGTTATAGTGTCTACAAAATAGGGAATTGATTTATTGCATTTTTTTTACTAGTGATGGCGGCAATCAATAATTTTTAGCGCGGACTGCAACATTGCGGCGGACAGATCGGACACCTAACTGACATTTTTGTCACTTTTTTGGGAACCAGTGACATTATTACAGTAATCAGTGCTAAAAATATGCACTGTTATTGTACTAATGACACTGGCAGGGAAGGGGTTAACATCAGGGGCGATCAAGGGGTTAAATGTGTTCCCTCACTGTTTGTTCTAACTGTATGGGGGACTGTGTGACTGGAGAAACACACAGATCCATCTTCCTGCTTAGCAGAAAGACAGGATCTGTGTGCTCTACCCTGTCAGAACGGAGATTTGCCTTGTTCCCACAGGCAGATCCCCATTCTGTCACTGCGGGGAATGATCATGGGTGGCCAGCGGACATCGAGTCCACTGGACTTGCTGACTGGCTCCTCCGCTGGCCAATGGGAGCGCGCGTGCCCACAAAAGCGAGATCCCGTGCCAAAGTACACCAGCGGCGTTTTGTGGAATTGTGCCACCAGTATAATGGCGGCGGCTGGTCAAGAAGCCGTTAGAGTGAATGTTGTAGACAAAACTGAAGTGACGTGGTATTACACCACATACACGGTGCCAAAAAAAATTCCTTTAAAGCATAAACAAATAGTAAAGTTCACATGAAAAGAAAGATAATTGACTGTGTGCAAACCTGTGTGGGATATAAGTTATCTACTACCAGCTTTTATTCTGAACATATATATTGCTGTTATTACTGTAATACACTTGAGGTCCAGCCGCCATTCTTCTTGAAGTCTGGAGGCATCAGATGTAAGTGGTGTGATCGAGCAGAATATGTCATAGCGCTTTAACTTGTGGATTACTGTGTTTGGTTTTAACGTAATTAGGGTTGTCCCGATATCGATACTAGTACTGGTATCGATCCCGATACCAAGTATTTGCAGGAGTACTTGTACTTGTGCAAATGCACCCGATGCCTAGTCCGATACCTGGACACTCTGGAACAATTGGTGCGGCGGCGGGAAAGTTATAATCACTCCTCCCTGTGTGACTTTCAATAAACCAGCTGAAAGCCGCGGAGGGGAGAGGAGGAGAAGCACACAGGGAGATGGGTGATTATAGCTTCCCCCGTCGTCACTCCTATTGTTCCTGAGTGTCCCCTGTATCCTTCTCCGGCTCCCCTCTGTGTTCCTCCATGTGTTCCTCCGGTCTCCCCCCTGTCCTCCTCCGGTCCCCCTCTGTGTGCTCCTCCGATCCCCCCTCCTCCTCCACCGTTCCCCCTCCATTCCCCCACTGTGCGCTCCTCCGGTCCCCCTTCCTCTTCTGCTCCCTCTCTGTGCTCTCTCTGCTCCCCCCATCCTCCTCCGGTCCTCTTCTGTGCGCTAATCCGGTCCTCTCGTCCTCTTCCGCCCCCCCCCTGTCCAGGATCTTTCAGGATGGAGAGCGGAGGAAGAAGCCAGTAAATTTGTCATCCACTTACTCCTTCCTTTTCTGAATGAACAGAGTGACTCTGTCCATTCATAACTGAGCATCGTAAACTGCGTTTTTACGATGCTTCGGTTTATGAATGAAGAGGAGACGCTGTCTCCTCTTCATTCATCTTCATTCTTCATTCACCTTCAGTGCAGCTAAGGCTGCTGATAAAGGGACTGGGGAATCTCTATCCTCAGTCTCTTTCCATGTCTCACCAAAGCCACCCTAGCCTACGATTGAATAAAAAAAAAAAACAAAAGTAAACATTGTAATACATAAATATTCTAAAGTAAAATTGTAAAAATAATAAAAAAGAAAAGAAAAGAAAAAAGAAATCATTGTAAAAAAAAAAAAATATTTATATATAAAATTGTAGAAAAAAAATAGATTGTAAAAAATAAAATTGTAAAAAAATAAAATAAAAAGCTACTGACACAGTCCATGCCTCATCAGTGCCACCTATCAGTGCTGCATATTAGTGCCACTGTCACATGACATTAAAAAAAAGTATCGGTAATCTGTATCGGCGAGTACTTGAATAAACATATCGGGACAACTCTACTTTTAATCTTTTGTTAAAAATAAATTCTACACTATAAACCTTTCTCTCTCTCTGGCATTGGTGATTCACTGCTTGGATGGATGCGAGTGAGTTTTTCCCTTTGATGTCCGTGTACAATATTGGAGGAATATTCATATCCAGTGAATGCTGCATGCAACCAGAAAGAACAGAGAGTAATGAATGAGTTTTGCTGCTCTATATGTTAGACAGCAATTGGTTCTGGTGAGTTCACACTCTATGTTTGATGGAGGCAAGAACACCAACGTGGAGGTTCCCACACAGTCAATTATCTTTGTTTTCATATGAACTCTACTATTTGTTTATGCTTTAAAGGACTATTTTTTTGGCACCATATATGCGGTGTAATACCACGTCACTTCAGTTTTGTCTACATTATTGATCGTAAATATTCACTTTAATTCAATGTTTATTTGAGATGAAATTATTTCATTTTTAGAGCGCTGCATTTACCTATACTTATTGTTTTGTGTCTGTATATTTAAACATATTGCACACTGCCACACATTGACCAACCTAGCGCTGACGCACAATCTCTTCACGGTTTTGAATCATATTAGTTGTCCGAGAGAGTTTTTTTTTATATCATTTATAAATGATCACTATTTAAGTACTATTAATAAGGTTTAGAGGAAGCGCTTCACCATTAGATATACTATATTCCTAGATCTACTTTTATATTTTTTTCATTATGGTAAGCACTGTCTTGTGCGTTGTGCGTATTCTTGTGTAAAGGCTAGTTTACACTTGCTTCAAATCAAGCCATCGAAAAGGCTTTGTTAAAGCTCTCTGAATGCTAGTCAAAGCTCCTGTCACTAAATAAAATGGTTAGCTTACAGTCCTGTTTACGTCTTATTTTTGCTTTGCTTTGCTTTGCTTCAGCTTCGCTTGAAAAATTTTACCCCATGTAGCTTTAGTGGGGCTTCAAAGCGTCTTCAAAGCCTCCAAAGAACTCTATGGCAAAGCTCGCTTGAAGCTCGCATGAAGCACCTGCAGCTTTTGAGAGGCTTTAATTCAGCTTAGCTTTGTTTTGGAGAAAATACAGGTATGAGATATCCACACACACACAGGGCATCTGCCAAGCTTCAACAAAGCTTCAAAGGAGCATCACCGAAGCATCACTAAAGCTTCACTGAAGCATCACCAAAGCTTCATCCAAGCACCACTGAAGCTTCATCCAAGCACCACTGAAGCATCACAAACACATCATAAAAGCATGTTGAAGCGGTAGGCACTTTAATGTGTGTTGAAGCCGAAGCAAGTGTAAATGAGCCCTTAGTGGTGCCTCATCGAAACCCCACCGAAGCCCCATTGAAACCCCATCGAAGCCTCATTGAAGCACCAAGCAAAAGCAAGGTGTAAACAGGACTGTAAGCTAACCATTTTATTTAGTGACAGGAGCTTTGACTGGTGTTCAGAGAGCTTTAACAAAGCGTGTCCGAAGCCATATTTTTTACCCTGTATTAGACAAGTTTTCCTGCATATATAAAAGGCAGTACAGCGCTAACAAAATAAAAACTAACAAAAACAATTGTAATAAAGTTAGCACCAAAAAAATAATTAAAGTAGAGAATGAAAAACAGTCATTAAAGTTCTTATTGGAGCAAGAAGATTGCAAGAGCACTAGCAGATATCCAGTGATGAGAGTGAAGAGTTAAACATGTACGGTGACTTCTGTGACACCCTCCACCAACAAACGGAATGGCCCCTCACCTCATGCGGTGGACCCCTGAATCAATCAGTCAGGTCTAAAACAGCATTCACATATGGGTAATAAGGTCAGCAAGCTCACTCAGCATGTTTAGTTGGATAATGGTGTAAGTAGCTAGACATCATCGACTCCGAAAATAGGCACAAGGAATAAAAGTAACAGTATCTAGTGCTCTCTATTTTGTAAATCAAATCAGATGAATAAAACTCACAAAACTCGCACTGTACCGCAGTGCTAGGATGAATGGCAATGCAAAGCAAAGTGTATCTGCGAGGATCAGCGTGGAGGGACGCGGGTGACGTCACGAACAAGGTCATGTGATATCCGTACATGTTACGTCCCAAAAGGGGGCGGGACTTCATCAGTGGTAGCGGCATGACGTTCGTCACCTACTGTTATAGATCTGGTCAGCTGATCCGTCTAGCCTATGGGGATGAAGGTGTACCTATCAACATAACAACCGCCAGACAACGGAACGCTAATAATCAGGAAGTAAAAAAAGAAGCTGAATCCCCATCAAGCACTGCATTCCTTATGTGTCAAAAACAGTACGCAAGGATTGGGAAGGATTAGGAATAAACTAAGTAAATGGGACACGGAAGTTAAAACTAAGAAAAAGAAGAAATAAATCAGGGATTCTGATTCATTCCGAAGTGGGAACATATTTAAATGGCAAGTTGCCAATGTCCCAAATCCATCTATCCCAGTTAATGCACCAAGTCAGGTAGATGTGAATTCTCCCACACCACCTTTTAATAATCAGCCCGTTTATAGTTATGAACATCCTCCACCTGTCCCCCCACCCCCTAGGGGCAGTCAAGTATTCAGAGGGAATAATAGAGGGAAGAGGGGTAAGGGGAGGGGGATTGGTCCTCCTACCACTCCCTCCAGGATTAATTCTCATTACCAACAGAATTATGAATCTTCACCAAGGAGAGATAACTATAGGTTGGACTCCCCCCATTATTATGGGAATCAAGGGAGGGGGTTGTCACAGGCCTCAAGAGGAGGGCAAGTGCCTATTTCCAATAGATTTGCACTTTTACAATCTAATGCAATACGAGAGGGAAGGGATTTTTCGGGGGCACAGAGTGGACCAGGGAGGGGCCCACCTGTGCACCAAACCAAGGAGATTGGTGGAAACATCACTCCCAGCAGTCTCCACAACCAAATGCCCAACACCGAAAAAGAAAAGAGAGAGAGGAAGGAGAGGGGGTAGGAGAATTCAAAAGACAAAAGCCCCATTAGGTGCTGGTATTTTTAATTTAAGCAGTTGTTCTTTGTGTGAGAATGAGATAAAAGTCGGCTAAAATTCGCTCCCACTCAAAATCTTAGTAAGTTTCACACTTATGTCAATATTCATAAATTCATTAGATATTTGAATATGAAAAAATATGTTTTGACTAACCCCATGAAACATACCATTGTTCAAGAGGGTACCCACTCCAATCTTCGAAATAAATCTACTTTTAACCCTCTCAATGCTGATAATAAGTATTTGGATGTGTTTAAAAATGTGGTATTCAATGATTTGGACAAAATGAAAATTCGTAAGGTAGTTGATCCCCAGTATATCAGACAGGGTATGGAATCTCTGGAGAAAAGAAATTATATTATCATCTGCCCCGCTGATAAGGGGGGCGGGTTGGTGATTCAAGATGAAACCAAATATCTGGCTGAAATGAATAAATTGTTAAGTGATAAGGATACATATAGGATACTTAATAACGATCCGATGTTGACCTATAAGGATGAACTTCATTGGTTGATTGAGGAAGGGAAAGACACCAACATCCTTAACAAGAAGGAGGCGTCATATCTTGATCCTCTTTTTTGCAGAACTCCTATCATATACTGCCTTCCCAAAATCCATAAGGATAGCACCAACCCTCCTGGAAGGCCTATTGTGAATGGAATTGATTCCATCTCTTCTAGGGTAGGGCAGTATATTGATAGTTTCCTCCAACCATTAGTTTCTAAAACGCAAGCGCTCCTTAAAGATTCCAAGCACATAATTCAAATTATTGAATCAAGTAAGTGTTCCTCTTCTAGTATCCTTGTTACAGCAGACGTGGGATCACTGTACACTATTATTGGACATGAGGATGCCTTGTCCTCTGTACAGTGGGCAATGTCATCTTTTTCTGATCTCATGGCTAAACACCAAAAATTTATCCTGAGGAGCCTGAGTTTTTGCCTGGCAAGGAACTACTTTTGGTATGACCGACAATTCTATTTACAAATAAGGGAGGTTGCGATGGGAGCACGTTTTGCTCCCAGTGTGGCCAATCTGTTTATGGCCCACTGGGAGGAGGACATTGTCTTTAAGTGCCGCCCCCCTGAGTTGGTTTGTTACAAAAGGTTTATAGATGATCTTTTCATGATCTGGGAGGGGGACCAAAGAAGTTTGGATCTATTCATGCAGACCTTAAATCTTAATACCAAGAACATTCAACTCACTTGGAATTATAATACCGAAAAAATAGTGTTTCTTGATCTAGAAATCTGGAGAGATGGTGATAGCTTCCGGTTGTGCAATTATTTCAAGCCAACTGATCTAAACTCTTATATACCCCTGGGGAGCTGCCACCATAAATCTTGGTTATGCAACATCCCCAGGGGTCAGTTCGTTAGGTTGAGGCGTAATTGCACACGGGAGGATGATTTTGTCTCCCAATCACAAGTGTTGTCCTCCAGATTTCAGGAAAAGGGTTATGATAAGACTACCCTAGAAAAGGATATAGAGTTGGTACGCTCTATGGATAGGGCAACACTGGTTGCTGATAAAGTGAGAGATACCAGCACCAGTGTTTCCAACTTTAGAATGGTGTTGGACTATAATGTCCAGCATAAAAAATTTGAGAAAGTTATTGAAAAAAATTGGTTTATTTTGAAACAAGACAGAGTGCTGGGCCCTTTGTTGCCGCAGAGCCCTGCTTTTATATACAAAAAAGCCCCGTCCTTGCGCGATAGACTTGTTCCCGGGGTGGTGGACCCTCCAGTGCAATCTGAAAGTAGGCAGTTCTCCTTCCTCTCTGGTTTCTGTGCCTGTGGGCGTTGTACAGCCTGCAGGCATTCCAAATGTAATGTTAAAAATGAAAGAATTTTGTGGCAATGGACACTAATAAGGAATACAAGATTAACCAACTCATTACATGTGCGACAGTGGCCTCCAGTATATTGGGTGGACATCTAGGCCCCTCCATGTTAGATTGGGGGAGCATGTAAACAACATTAAAAATGGAATTAAGTCACACAATGTCTCCAAGCACTGTTGTTAGTTTTTATTTTGTTAGCGCTGTACTGCCTTTTATATTGTTGTTTTCAGGATTTGATACCACCAGTATTTCAGCTGCTATTATTAGAAATTGTTGTTGCGCTGGTTGATTTCCCTCTTTAAAGTTTTCCTGGATGCAGGGCACTTGCTACGTCTGTCCACCAAAATATGAAATTGTTACAATTTCATGGAATTTGGTTTATTTGGTTGTTTTCTTCGTTATAATTTTAAGTTATTATAACAGTGTTTATCTTTTTATTGTAAAAAACATTTTGGCATGCTTGCTCTATCCTCATTTTGTTTTGTGTTAAATATAGATATTAGTATATTAGCCATTTAAAATCACGCTTTATCACTTTCTTCTTCAACCTCCAAAAATGGAAAGGCGGCCATGAAACAGACGATTGCAAAAGCGTGGAAGATGCCAATTCTCAATTTCGATGAAGTGAAAAGTCGGGTGCACAGTACCCCGGTGAATGAGAAACTGACAGCGATATTAACTGATACACACAAAAAATGTCTACGTACCTGGCAGCCCTGGCTGGGCTATTTCCCATTAGCACAACCAACTATGACTTTCCTAGAACTGTAACCAAACAAAACGTGTTCATTTACCCATAGTGAGCCTTGGGACAGAGATGGTCCACCCCCCTTTTTTTTCTCTTTCATTCTTTTCCTTTCTTCTCCCTCTTTTTCTTCTTTACCTCTTTTCTCCCTTTTCCTCTTACTTTTCCATCTTACTCTGCGTATCCTCTCCGCCCAAGCATTGCCTTTTTGCCCATAAGCAAGAACGGTACCTCTTTTTTGTCCTACAGATGACTGTACTGTTCTTTCTAGTTCCAGGGCCCTTAGTTGAAAGGCCCTTTTCTTAAAAAAACAAAGCAAATTGCATCTCCAGGCAGGGCTCTGACAATTGATTATCTAACAATATAATGTTGCTTGGGACCAATAGTCCTTAATTTCTACATAATTGTTTAATGTTCCACATGTGCAGAGAGAAACCCCTCCTGAACTTGTTCATATTTTTGCATAGTATTTTTGGCTATGTAACTGTCTATTTTTTCTTGTCATTTCTAAAAAAAAATAGAATAAATTCAAGTGAAAAAAAAAAATAGAAAGGCTATACAGTCCATTTAATTTAGGCCTCATTCATACAGACAACCGAAGGCATGCAGCAAATTCTCACAGCAAAAATCAGTGGATTCTTAAGGCTAAACCCAAGGGCGGATCCAGAGTCCAGACTCGGGAGGGGCACTGCCAGAAAATCCGTTTTTTTGTGGGCAGTTTATCGGGGAAACGGCTGGTGTTGTCGCTTCAATCATCCCGCCACCATGGTTGTTACAGTGTCAGGATGATTGAAGCGCATTATTTCTATAATTATATTGTAATATAAAATGAAATAGTTCAACTCACCATAATGCAGAATCTGTGGGTGACCTGAGTGTGTCACTTGCCACACATTGCAAGTTGTCACTTGCCACGTCGCCTGCCACACCTTGCGGATTGTCACTTGCCACATCACCTGCCACACCTTGTGGATTGTCACTTGTCACGTCACCTGCCACACATTGCGGATTGTCACTTGCCACGTCGCCTGCCACACCTTGTGGATTGTCACTTGCCACATCACCTGCCACACCTTGCGGATTGCCACATCACCTGCCACACCTTGTGGATTGTCACTTGCCACGTCACCTGCCACACCTTGTGGATTGTTACTTGCCACATCACCTGCCACACATTGTGAATTGTCACTTGCCACGACACCTGCCACACGTGGTGGATTGTCACTTGCCATGTCGCCTGCCGCACCTTGTGGATTGTCACTTGCCTGCCACCAGATGCAGATTGTCACTTGCCACGTCACCTGCCACACCTTGCGGATTGCCACTTGCCTGCTAAGGTGGTGTTTTGGTTGTCTCCTGCTGTGTCTCAGACTCCCAGAGTCAGGCAGCAGAGAAATATTGTAATTTCTCTGCTGCCTGCCCAGTGAGGGCAGAAGTTACTGCAGGGATGCAGGGCTGGCGTAGAGAGATGATCTCATCTCTCTGCTTCCCCGCCCCTGGCTAACTGATTGGCCAGCTGCCACACAGAGCCTGCTCTCAGCCTCTCACTCTCACCTGCAAACACACTGAGCCACCTGGCAGCCCGACCTGCCCACAAACGGCGCCGCCCGCCCACAAACCACGCCGCCTGGTCTGCCCGCTATCTCACCCGCCCACGGAGCCGCCCGCTATCTCACCCGCACGTGGAGCCGCCCGCTATCTCACCCGCCCGCTATCTCACTCGCCCGGCCGGCAACAAATTTGCCCCCCCTGGATCCGCCCCTGGCTAAACCACAGGAGTTTGCAGACAGCTGCAGGTGCTAAGCCTGTACAAAGCAATGACAGGTTGAGGGTGACCATTGTTATTGACATTTATCCCCGCATCCACAGGTTACATGTGAGAATAAAGAAAGATGTCTGACCCTGGATGCAGAGATACGTAGATACGTAGATGCACCCAGGGTTTAAAAACTATAAATGTATTTAGCCACTTCAGCCCCGGAAGGATTTACCCCCTTCCTGACCAGAGCACTTTTTGCGATACGGCACTGCGTCACTTTAACTGACAATTGCGCGGTTGTGCGACGTTGCACCCAAACAAAATTGATGTCTTTTTTCCTCACAAATAGAGCTTTCTTTTGGTAGTATTTGATCACCTCTTTTTTTTTTTTTTTTTTGCACTCTAAACAAAAAAAGAGCGACAATTTTGAAAAAAAACATTTTTTACTTTTTGCTATAATAAATATCCCCCAAAAATATATAAAAAAAATAATTTTTACCTCAGTTTAGGCCGATATGTATTCTTCTACATATTTTTGGTTAAAAAAATAGCAATAAGCGTATATTGATTGGTTTGCACAAAAGTTATAGCGTCTACAAAATAGGGGATAGTTTTATGGCATTTTTATAATTAATTTTTTTTTATTAGTAATGGCGGCGATCTGCAATTTTTAACGTGACTGCGACATTATGGTGGACACATCGGACACTTTTGACACCATTTTGGGACCATTGTCATTTATACAGCGATCAGTGCTATAAAAATGCACTGATTACTGTGTAAATGACACTGGCAGGGAAGGGGTTAAACACTAGGGGGCGATCAAGGGGTAAAGTGTGTCCTAGGGAGTGATTCTAACTGTGGGGGGGATGGGCTACTACTCATATGACAGCGATCACTGCTCCCGATGACAGGGAGCAGTGATCTCTGTCATGTCACTAGGCAGAATGGGGAAATGCCTTGTTTACATAGGCATCTCCCCGTTCTTATGCTCCGTGACACAAGCGCGAGCACCCGGTGGACATCGAGTCCGCGGGACCCACAGTCATGGAGCACGCGGCAGGCGCGCGCACACCCACAATACCGCATCTTGACGGGGATGTACCTGTATGCCCATTTGCCCAGCCATGCCATTGTGCCAATGTATATCGTCGTGCGCTGGTCGGCATGTGGTTAAAGCAGATTTTTACTGCATCTGAGCCCCAACAAACAAAGACACTATTTAATTCCATTTTATTATTCAAAGCAAACTCAAAGCAAAAATCATTTTGAATAACATCCCCTAGCACTTCTGGCTGTTGCCATCTTTAGTAAGGGCAGATGATTCATGTAGCATTTACTTCCTGGAATCCATCTTAGCTCAGGCATGCATGCAAAAGTGTGTGCTTAGCTGGGAAAACCCCTCCTCCCCTCCTGAAGACTCCTTGGATGTTTGGCATCATTTGTCCAGGCAAAAAAACAGTAAGTAACTGAAGAAATGCAAAAAAAAAAAGTTTAAAACAAGTAAACTTTGCCAGTCACACAAGGATTAAAAATAATCACTGGGAGAGTGAAGTTCCACTTTAAATATGCTAGAAATAATGAGAAATTTGATTTAAAACAACACTTAAGCCCCGTACACACAATCAGAAATGTTGGCTGTCAGGCTGTTGGCAGAAATTCCGACCGCGTGTATGCTCCATCGGACAATTGTTGTCTGACTTTCCGCCAACAAATGTTGGCTAGCATGTTTTCAAATTTTCCGCCAACAAATGTGTGTTGTCGGATTTTCCAATTGTGTGTACACAAGTCTGTTGGACAAGAGTCCAAAGTACAAACACGCATGCTCGGAAGCAGAAGCGGTCGGTCTTGTAAACTAGCGTTCGTAATGGAGAATTAACATTCGTGACAAGGCAAATTATGAAATCTCCAAATGCAGCGCACAATTCTCTTCATCTTTAATGGGATAATAATGAAGCTGCTTTGCTGGTGATACTGATGGAGTTATTGCAAACAAATTTTCAAAGGCTTTTTTTTCTAGTGATATCAAGAATAATATTATTATGTTTTTTATTTGGGCAAGTTACCACAACACCATTATCCCGTAGTTTTTAAGATCAAAGATACAACAATGTTGGTGTCCCTTGTCAATTTTACATTGAATTTTTTAAAATGTAACTGCCTACTCCCAAACTGTCATTTGAAGTAAAACACATAGCCAAGTATTATTTTACATAATTTTTTTATTGTGCATTAAAAAAAGAAAACAAATAAAATTAGACATGCTATCTGCCAATAGAACTTAACCAAAAAGTGCATTCTATGCATCCAAAAATATAGAAAATATAGCAAATCAAATCATTATTTAAGCAAAAAAATAATGTCAAAGCAATAACTCCAAGGCTAATAATAAATAACACGTTATCTCCTCCGATTCCGCATCATGTCTGGTTGACAAATGGCCGTTCAGAAATGAACTGAAAAGCACGAACTAAAAAGCGCTAAATAAAAAAACGCAAAAAGAAACGCGTGAATCAAAACTCACCAAACTTCTACTAACATGAAATTAGCAGAAGGAGCCCAAAGGGTGGCGCTAAAGAGCTGAAAAAAACACGTAGTACGTCTAGTATGTCACTACGTTCGTAATTGTTGGCCAACATTTGTGTGACCGTGTGTATGAAAGACAAAGTTTGAACCAACACCCTTCGGACAAAATTCCACGGTTTTGTTGTCCGAAAGTCCGATCGTGTGTACGAGGCTTAACAGTTTCTTTTGCTTTGGATTTATTTATTATCTAGTCATTAAGTATATAACATGATCTCAAAATATATTGTATATACATAGAACTGTATTGCCATATTGAAGCGATGCATACATTCATGAATATATTACATGCTAATAATCAATATTATGTGAGATTTAAAAATGTTGTGAAAGCATGATATTGCTTTCTTTATTAGACAGTTGGACTTGACATTTATATACTCTTTTACTAAATATGAGCTATATAGAAAGCAGTTTTCCACCACTGATATCAAACATGTTTATCATTAGTATTATAATTATTTATTTATTACGTTTTCCTCCCCCAAAGTTTTTTCATTGCATTCTTCATTTCCTCATTCCTCAAGGTGTAGATAAAAGGATTCAGCATGGGTGCTATGATAGTATAGAACACCATCACTGCTTCATCAGCTTGAAAACTTTTTGATGGTCTCATGTAAATAAAGACACAAGGTCCAAAGAAAAAGGTCACCACTGTAAGATGTGAGATACAGGTTGAAAAAGCTTTGCGTCTCCCTTCAACTGTTTTTATTTTGAAGATAGCTTTGCTAATACCAATATAGGATATTAAAACAGTTAAAAAGCAGCCCAGTGATACAACGCCGCTGTTGGCAACTATCATGCCGTCAATCATGGTGGTGTCAGTACATGCCAGCCTGATTAGAGGAGGGATGTCACAAAAAAAGCTTTTGATTGTATTAGGACCACAGAATGGCAGTCCCATAGTTAGTGTTGTCTGAATGTTGGAGTGGACAAAGCTAATAGCCCAGGTTGCTGCGACCAAACACAGACACAGCTGTTTGTTCATAATAATGGAGTACTGTAGAGGTTTGCAAATTGCTACATACCGATCATATGCCATAGCTGTAAAAATAAAACATTCTGCACAGGCAAAGAAGTGAAAGAAGTAAAGCTGTGTGATACAGCCATTAAATGAAATGGTTTTCCTGCTAGATAGGAAATCTACCAACATCTTGGGTACAGTTACAGAGGAGTAGCAGAGGTCAATGAAAGAAAGTTTACCTAGGAAGAAGTACATTGGGTTATGAAGGCGATAGTCTTTCCTGATGGTCAGCATGATCATTATGTTTCCACTCAGAAGAAGAGTATATAAAAACAAGAATATCGAGAATACAAAGTATTGAAGATAGGAAGAGAAGTTAAACATAACAAAAACAAATTCTGTCACTTCTGTGGCATTTTGGGTCTTCACAGTAGTGCCAAAAACTTGGGGGTCATGTAGGTATATTTGAATATTTGACATATTACCTTGTGGGGACATGGTTCACCAAGTTGTAATGCAATTACTAGATCTAAAAAGCGCAAGAAAAGAAAAAAATAGATGATAACATTAATAATATTAAGCATGTAAAGGCTCATGAAATAAGAAGCTGTTGTTGGGGTGCATCACCCAGATTGTAATGGCACAGTGCCAGTTACATTTTTCTTTTAAATGTAAAGTTAGATGCAAACATGATCCATGATGATCCATCAGCTTTATCCTCCTATAACTAATATGGCCACTTCATCACTTGCAAAACTTAAAGTGATATTAAACCCTATACCAAAAAATGTATGTATTGCAGCTTACCAGTAATTAGATGTGGTGGCTGCATTTGTTTTCTTTTTTAGGCTTTCCCCCCTCTGTTTTCACCTGGTGATCTAGCCAGTAACATACCTCCTGTATTATGAGGTTGGGGAACACACAGTCTGGGGGAAGGGCTGTGTTAAATGTACTAGCAGATTTAGACACACTAGCAAACTGAAGCCAACCCCCAGCTCACACTTTATAAGCTAGGTTACAGAAAACATTTTTTTTTTCATTTTGGGATAAAGGTTTTACATAAATAAAAAAAGCTGATCATTCTAAGCACCCCTGTCAAAGGTAAATTGTTTGTCCCATCCTTGTACCTGCTACATCTGGAGGACAGCTTGTTTGGTTGAAAATGTATTGGCTGGCTCACCAGATGAAAATGAAAAGAAAAAGGCCCTAAGCAAGAAAACTCATGCAACCATCACATCTAATAATTGGTTAGCTGCAATATAATACATTTTTGCTTTTGGGTTTAATACAGCTTTAAGGCCACATAGTGTAATACTAATCTGTATGAGCCAGGGCTATACTAACGTTATGATGCTAACGGGCCTGTTCCTTAGGCCACAAGGTAAAAGAGGATCAAATGATAACATTTACATTTTTTATTTTATTTCCTTCTATCAGGTCAACAAGAGACAATTTTTTGTTAAAAGAAAACAGAGATAAAATATCTCATATCTCACCTTTCCTTAGAAAAGGAGAGCTGCTTGGCTCTCATACTGATCCAGTGGGTTCAAAAGTTTCTGAGTTCCCACTTGCTTCAAAATATGACTCCAGACACGCTTTGTTAAAGCTCTCTGAACACCAGTCAAAGCTCCTGTCACTTGATAAAATGGTTAGCTTACAGTCCCGTTTACACCTGCTTTTGCTTGGTGCTTCAATGAGGCTTTGATGAGGCTTTGGTGGAGCTTCGATGGCGCTTCGGTGAGGCTTTGTGGGGCTTCGATGAGCCTTTAATGGCGCTTCGGTGAGGCTTTGTGGGGCTTCGATGAGCCTTCAATGGCGCTTCGGTGAGGCTTTGTGGGCCTTCAATGAGGCTTCGGTGGGGCTTCAAGCATGCTTTGCCATAGACTTCTATGGAGGCTTTGAAGACGCTTTGAAGCACCACTGAAGCTACATGGGGTATAATTTTGATGCAAAACAAAAGCAGGTGTAAACAGGACTGTAAGCTAACCATTTTATTTAGTGACAGTGTTCAGTGAGCTTTAACAAAGCCTGTCTGAACTAGCCGTTCATGTATGTTGAAGCCGAAGCAAGTGTAAATGAGCCCTTACTTTCTAATCTGCATGCTTATTCCAGGTCAGTTGCACAGAAAGTGTTGAAGAGAGAGACAGCCGGGCTACCAAACAGCAAAGGCAGCCCTTGTAATTCTCATGGTATGGGACACAGAATTGAACGAAAAGGGATAGGGTGTAGAATCTACTAAAATGAATGACCAGCCTCCCTGTAGCTCTAATAATATATAGCTGTCTCCTCTTTAGCTTGCCTGCTCTTGGCTAGTGGTGAACTGTAGAATCGAATGTTTCGCGGTGCTGACATGTTGTCACACACATAGGTTGGACTTGTGGACTTGTGTCTTTTTTCAACCTCACCTACTAGGTAACTATGTATGTAACTATGTAACTGTGCTACAATAATTATGTTATACGGTGGGTAATAAACGGGGGGGAGATTTACAAAAGGAATCTTTATTATCTCAACCGTAAGAAAGAAAAAATTGTACATTAAAGTGATACTAAAGTCTTGTTTTTTTTTTGTTAAAAATAACAAACATATAACTACTTACCTGCGCTGTGCCGTGGGTTTGCATAGAGCAGCCCCGATCCTCCTCTTCTTGGGTCCCTCTACAGTGCTCCTGGCCCCTCTCTCCTGTTGAGTTCCCCCACAGCAAGCAGCTTGCTATGGGGACACCCGTGCTGAGTCACAGCTCTCTGTGTCTATTCAGACACGGAGCCCGACCCGGCCCCTCCCCCCTCTCACCCCTGATTGGCTAGCTGACTTTGATTGACAGCAGCGGGATGGCACTAATGGCACTGCTGCTGTGTCTCAGCGAGTCAGGAATGAGAATCTCGGATGGCCAAGTGACTCGTAGACATCGCTGGACAGAGAGGGACCTCAGGTAAGCATTTGGGGGGGGGCTAAGGGGGGCTGCTGCACACAGAAGGCTTTTTATCTTAATGTATAGAATGTATTAAGATAAAAAATAGACTTTTGCACAAAAGAAAGTTTTGTTTTGCTTTGTTTTGTTTTCATTTGTAAAATACATAATTTTGATTCGTTACGAAAACAAATTGCACATGTCTAATAAAAAACCTTCTGCCTTTACAACAACTTTAACTTGAGCTTGAAGTATAAATCCCTTCATGCTGACCGTACACAAATTTGCATTCATATCTTGAAGGGGTTATACCCCAGTACCGTTTTTTAGAACAGGCGGTTGGCTCTTTAGTGATAATACTCGATGCGGCTAAAAGCTGCTTGGCTGTTATCCTAAAGGAGCAGGAGGGGACTTCCCCCCCTCCCGCCACCTTTCACGGCTCTTCCCGGGCCTCCCGTCCCACCGAGTCATTCACCTTAGTCTCCAGTTGGACACGGGGGTGATGCTTTTTCTGGCGTAACTGTCGCCACGATCCCGGCAGTGAAACTCTAACCTTGATGTGTTTGGGTACGTGCTCCCCTATGTGATGACTTTGCCGTTTATTCTGTAACACAATGGCAACTGCATAATAATATTTATATAAAATTATTGATATACTCTTTCGTTTTTTCTAATTTGTTGTTATTCATATAGTGTGATTCTTCTCCACAAACTCCCTGACGAAGGGATGCCTTATCAAGTCCCGAAACGCGTAGGGCTGTGTTGAAGACTTTACAAACATCATCACCACTCCAGATCATTGTTTTTAATGATGTAATCTTTTGTACAATTCTTTTGGTGTCTATATTTATTGTTGTTTTTTGTATATTTTTGCTTATACTAATAAACTTGTTTTTTATTAAAACTTAGCGTTGCCATTAAAATCCCACTGACCTTTGGGGGTATTTTTATTTCCTTATCTCAGGGGTGTGGCAACCTTCATGGTCTAGCTGGATGGGTTTCTCCTTTTGTTAGATCCGTCCCACCGAGACCCAAACAAAGCCGGATTCGGCTCTGATCGGGTCTCCGCTGTAAAATCCCGGAAGCAACGTTACGACTTCCGGTTTACTCGGCTGCCAATGGCACAGATTTTTTAAAAAAATTACAATATTCAAAATCGCCAATTTTGGCAATCTGAATACTTTTAAGTGCAAAGGAGGGATTTGGGGTCTTTTAGACCCCCGATCCCTCCATAACCATAAAAAACCATAACCATAGTACCTGTCACCACCTATTACTGTCACATTACTGACTTACTTGTGACAGCAATAAAAGTGATCAGATTTTTTTTTTTAAAGGGACAGTGTAAAAAAAAAAAAAAAAGATACATTATTCCCCGCGTCCCCACGGGCTCGTGCAACAAATAAAACGCACACGTAAGTCGCGCCAAATGTAAACAGTGTTCAAATCACAATGTGAGGCATCGCCATGATCATCAGAGTGAGAGCAATAATTCTAGCACAAGACCTCCTCTGTAACTCTAACCTGGTAACCGTTAAATGTTTTAAAGCCTCTCTTATGGAGATTTTTAGGTACTGCAATTTGTCGCCATTCCACGAGTGTGTGCAATTGCAAAGCATGACAGGCTGGGTATCTATTTACTCGGCGTAACATCATCTTTCACATTATACAAAAAATTGGGCTAACTTTACTGTTTAGTTTTTCTTTAGTTCATAAAAGTGACTTTTTTCCCCCCAAAAAATGTGTTTGAAAGACCACTGTGCAAATACCGTGTGACATAAAACATTGCAACAATCACCATTTTTTTCTCTATAATGTTTGGGGGTTCTAAGTAATTTTCTAGCAAAAAATACTGTACTGTCTTTAACTTGTAAGCAACAAATGTCAGAAATAGGCTTAGGGGTGAAAGGGCAAAAAAACCATATGCAATGCATCGCTACAATGCATGCACGTTTCCCCATATTTTAGCTCTTTAAAATCCTGCAGGTACAGGAAAATACAAGTTGAAATGCATTCAGCTCCTAAGTCTAGTTGTGGGCTGACAACACACAGCAGTTTTGTGTAGTGAACACAGCTTCATATTACTTGAATGGTCTTGTCCAGGTTTCTTTTGCTAAACTACTTAAACCCTTCCACTCTCTTACCTCTATAACATTGACACTAGTTATTCTACAGTCCAGGATCACAATCTTCAGGCTTTTTTGAACTTATCAAACAAGATGCTCTCAATGTTATATTTAATAGACCAAAAGATAGGTAATAATATAAGTTCATTGTTAGGGTTTACATACACTTTAACCACCTCCCGTCCGCGCTATAGCCGAAAGACGGCTGCAGCGCAGACCTAATTTGCCGGGAGGGCGTACATAGATGTCCTCTCGTGCTCGAGCGGCCTGAACGCCCCCTGCAGGGCACATGTGGCGCGCTGTGTGATCAGCGAGTCTATGAGACTCGTCTGATCACAGATCGGAGTAAGGGGTCGATCCCAACCCTTACCACGTGATCAGCTGTCAGCCAATGACAGCTGATCATGTGACATAAACTGAGACAGTAGCTGATCACCGGCAGGTGTGAGAGGGACGTAAGTCCTGATCGTGGAGAGCCTCTGCAGAGGCTTCTGTGCCCACCAGCGCCACCTACCAGTACCCACCAGTGCCACCTACCAGTGCCCACAGTACCACCCATCAGTGCCCACAGTGTCACCTATCAGTGCCCACAGTGTGACCTATCAGTGCTACCTATAAATGTCACCAATCAGTGCCTCATCACCAGTGCTGCCTATCAATACCACCTACCAGTGCCCATCAGTGCCACCCACCAGTGCCCATCAGTACCACCTATCAGTGCCCATCAGTGACATCTATCAGTGCCACCCATCAGTGCCACTCATCAGTGCCACCCATCAGTGCCTCCCATCAGGGCCCATCAGTGCCGTCTTATCAGTGCCTATCAGTGTCGTCTTATCTGTGCCTATCAGTGCCCATCAGTGCAGCCCATTGGTGTCCATCAGTGCAGCCTCATCAGCGAATATCAATGAAGGAGAAAAATTACCCGTTTGCAAAATTTTATAACAAACTATGAAACATGTTTTTTTTTATTTTTTTATTTCTGTATTTTTTTTTGTTTGTTTAGCAAAAAATAAAAACCCAAGTGGTGATTAAATACCACCAAAAGGAAGCTCCATTTGTGTGAAAAGTATGATAAAAATTCCATTTGAGTAAATGTAGCATGACCGTGCAATTGTCATTCAAAGTGTGACAGCGCTGAAGGCTAAAAATTGATCTGGGCAGGAGGGGGGTTTAAGTGCCCAATTAGCAAGTGGTTAAGGCCCCTTTCATATAGAGTGGAGCCTGTTCCGATTAGCAGGGTATCTGTGAGCTGATCCTCTGCTGATCAGAGCAGAGCAGGACAGATGTCACATCTATGCCTGCTCAGTTTCTGCATTTCACTTTAAAAAGTGTATTTTCTTTGTGCATAGTAAGGCCTCTGGGATCTCAGCCTGTGCAACGTACATTCTGGTGTATTTCAGTGTTAATTTTCATCTTAGGACTAAAATGGCATTTTAGTTTTAGTCCCATTTTAGTCTTCTGCAATTGCTTTAGTTTTAGTCGTATTTAGTCAACTAAAATGTGCTATGTTTTAGTCGACTAAAATTTCCAGTACATTTCAGTAATTGCAATTTAGTTTTAGTCATAGTATTTTGACTAAAATGGCATTTTAGTTTTAGTCTCATTTTAGTCCTTTGACTGAAATTTTAGTCTTCTGCAAATGCTTTAGTTTTAGTCGTATTTAGTCAACTAAAATCTGCTATGTTTTAGTCGACTAAAATTTCCAGTACATTTCAGTAATTGCAATTTAGTTTTAGTCATAGTCTTTTGACTAAATTGGCATTTTAGTTTTAGTCTCATTTTAGTCCTTTGACTGAAATGGCTTTTAGTTTTAGTCTCATTTTAGTCATCTCAATTGTATTAGTTTTAGTCGTATTTTAGTCGACTAAAATTGTATTCATTTAGTCGACTAAAATGTTTTAGTCATTTTAGTCAACTAAAATGTTTTAGTCGTTTTAGTCGACTAAATTACTTTGGTATATGCTGGTGCTCTCGTGAACATGAATATAGCATATTGACAAATGCAAAAAAATAGAAAAATGTCTATGCTATACTAGTGTTTATGTAAATACGGGTACATACCTAGAACAGGCACACACAGCCATTTATGTCTATAGGCTACTGTACGCAGTAACTGGGCTGGGGGGGAAATATGCTGAGTTTACGTTGCATAAGTTCAGACGCCCCTGTGAAAGAGGCGTATATAATAATAAATAAGGTGAACCTGTGTTCATTCAAAATTCCCAATAATGTTCAATGGAAATTTTAAAACATTTGATTTTGCCAGCATTTACTGTCTGACTGCAGTGAACACAGATTTGTATTACTTTTACCAGTATTGTGAATTATATTTAAAATGATCATATCTATGAAAAAAGAAGTCTCAGCTTTTAGTACTACTTTAATATAAAAGATTTATATCTCCCTTCCACCCTTCATATAGCTTATCTCTGACGCCTAGTTAAAATGGCCATATATCTTAATTCTGGGTGTATTTATTATTATATATATGATATAAGTAATATATATTATTACTTTCACTGTTTCATAGTATAAATTAACCCCTTACAGTAGTGATTGTCTGCTCTTTTTTACTATAAAGGGAGAATTTTAGTTTTTTAACCCCATTATGACAGGTGATACAAAAAAAAAGCATGCTGCTGCTACCAAACGTCTTAGGCCTAGTTCACACCTATGTGTTTTTGGTGCCTTTTGCAGAAATGCTCTATAGTTCATTTAACATGGTTTCCTATGGGATCTATGCTTTTTTCAGCCGCTATGTATTTGGAAAGGGTCAAGGACTGTTTTTAACACAAAACGGTGCCTTTTTTTGTGCTTTTTTTGGTTCAATAGACTTCAATGGAGAAGTTGCAGAAAAGCATGTAGTGCATTGTTGCTGCGATTGGTGTTTTTTAATCTGCCCAACAACAAATTGGCCAAAAAAAAGCATAAACAATGCAAAACGCAAATCGCAGCAAAATCGCGTGTGCAAAAACGCAAAACGCACAGCAAAAAGCACAGTCGAAACAGCTCAAAAGCAAACTGCATAGGTGTGAACCGAGCCTTATGCTGGCCATACACGTATAGATTTTTAGACGAGAATATTCATTTGAAAAATCTTTGTACATTCGCTGAATGAAAGAATGTCGTTTGAAAATTTCACTAGCTTTTAACATTCAGTTAATGAATGTATTTTCTAAACGAAAACCAAAACACTGAAAATTCCTTTGACCAAGAAGTTTTCTATTCTGCTTCTTCAAATTTTCCCGTCACTGTGGTAGAAAACGAACAGCGATTTGACCCCACTAAAAATTAGAAAATCAACAAACATTCTTAAAATGAAATTTTTTTTGAAGGAAGACATTGTTAATAAGTAACAGCAGGTGCAGGTAGCTTTTATGAAGCCACCTGCCTATATTACAATTCTGTCTAAAAATCCGCAGAACAGTCTTTCATTTTTCTTTTTTTTCTTTTAATAAAAACTGTGATCTCTGAGTCTGATGATATTTACCAAATTCAACCTCTAATAGTATATACAGTATATCTCTTCTGTCTGTTATTCTCAGAGTAGATTAGAGATTTTACTCCCTAATCATAAAATTGGTTATTTATATTTACCAATGCATATAGATATTTAAGAATAAATTGCCTTTTTTTTAAACTTTTTTTTAAACTTTACATATTAACTAAATTATACAACATACTTTTTTAAGGTTATTATCTGATTAATCGATTAATCAAAACAATAATTGGCCAACTAATTGAAAATAGTCATTAGTTGGAGCCCTACTTTTGAATAAGTTATACCCAACTGGTCTTCTGCTCTCCCCTGCCAACATTTCTACATGTCCTAACACAGGCCACTGATTACACTATTCCATATGCTGTGGTTTATGCCAAATCTTGGCTCTTTGGGAAGCAAGTGCTTTACTGTATATGCATAGCTCTATTCTACTAAGCTAAGTAGAGTACTAACCTGCAAGAAGGCATACTCTCCATTATACACCGGTTTATCTAATTAGTAGAGCAAGCTGTATGTATGTATGTATGTATGTATCATGTATATGTTTAAATGTTATAGCTTTGATTTTATTTTAAAATGCAAAAAAAAACTTTCTTTAAGAAAGTTTCTCATACATATGTGTATTTATGACTATTTGTTAAATAAAAATAAACAACATATATAAAAAATCTAATTTTATTAAGTGTCAGAGACATGCATATTCTTGTCTCATTAGGTGCAGTTAGGTATCTATTTACCTGCTCTATGCCATAGAGTAGAATGTGATTACAGTGCTGATTCCTTCGGCACAGATGATAGCCCCCTCATCACCAGATATGATTACAATAAGCTGCAAATGCCACACATACAACTGCTTTATTTGATGAGCCTCTCCATGGGGAAAACATCCCATGGATATTAGCCAAGGTTATTCTTACCATTTCCTCTGAGACAGTGACTCTTGTTCTTGAATAAACTTCTTTGATTTCACTTAAGCTTATTTTAAAGAAGAAAGTTTAAAATTAGAAAGAAACTTTTCATTTTTTGTTAACTAGTTTGGCTCTAGATAATTTTTTTTAAATTTTGCACAAATGTAAAAATCTTAATTTTTGACAATAAAATTATGTAAACCTCCAGAACATTATATATTTTCTTAAAGCAAAGGACTGTTAGAATAAAAAGATGATAGTTGCAAACTGTTTATTACATGCAAATTTTCAGGAGAAAATATAATAAAATACTCATAATATTATACAATTTTTTTTGTAAAATATAAAAGATGGGGTCCATTGAAAAAATATATACCACACATGCCAAGCCTTAAAATGTTGTGCACCTATGATATCGCAAATAACTATGGTACTTATAAATCTCCATAGGTGACACTTTAAAAGCCTTTACAGCTCATAAGTTTAGCGTTAACTAGGAGCTTCTGTGCTAGAATGATTGCTTTCACTTTGACATTCATGGCAGTATATCACACGTGTATTGCAGTTAACATCTGCATGCGCACCCTGGGAGTGGGGTTGTGTTTGCGCATGTGTTCAGGGCAACGGGGGTTATGGCAATGTTTTACTTTTTTTTTTAAAATGCATTTTATTAGATGTTTATTTTTTAAAACTTTTTTCTTTCATTTATTTATTTTGACATGATTACTATCACAAGAGTGATAGTATTAGGCAGGTAACGGGTACTCTTGTTTTTCCTAATAGACCCCAATTTCTCCCCTGCCCTTCAACACCATCTAACCAAGCACAGATCTGTTCAGTTAGATATGTCCTCTGGCTGTGCTGGCCAGGAAATGTGGATCCAAAACCGGAAGTGACTAAATCCTCGTTGCTTCTGGTTTCTCTGTTCATATGTAAGACTGAGGCAGGGATAAGTCTCGCTCTGACACCGCTCTCCATCCTGAAGCCAACGGTTGCCATCCTCGGGGGGGGGGGGGGGGGGGCACTGCGCCTCCCTCTCTGTGAAAGTGATTGGCAACTATACATTACTTTCACTTTCAAGCTGGGAGCCGGCTGAACAAGCAGAGCACAAGCTGATGGCTACAGTAGCAGCCATCAGCTTGTGATTAACAGTTCAATCTTTTGACGTTTGTCCAAAGGACCAAAATAGGTAAAGAAAAACTGCAGTATGTAAACTATCAGTATCAACCTCTCCTTATGAAAATGCTAGCTGTGTAGCTATGAAGAATGATGCAATGACTTCAGAAGTTTTCAAGTAACTGATGTAGAACAAGTATAGGTAAAGGGATAGGGATCAGTTAATCTGCCTGGGTTCGGTTTGTGAACAGTTTTGCAAATCTTACTTGAAGTTTGCAAACTTCGTGGCAAATCTTTTTGAAGTCTATGAGAGAATAATCTTTTTATTCAACTGTGGCATTGGTGGGACTATTAAAGTGATTGCAAAGTCTTGTTTTGTTTTTTAAATAACAAACATGTTATACTTACCTCCTCTGTGTATTGATTTTGCACAGGGCAGCCTGGATCCTCCTCTTCTTGAGTCCCTCTTCGCTGCACCTAGCCCCTCCCTCCTGTTGAGCTGCCGTGACTTTGACAACCGCGGGAGCCAATGGCACCACTGCTGTGTCTCAGGGAGTCGTGGACATCGCTGGACAGAAATGGGGCTCGGGGTAATTATTAGGGGGTGCTGGGGAAACTGCTACACACAGAAAGATGTTTTTTATCTTAATGCATAGAATGTATTAAGATAGAAAACCTTCTGTCTTTACAACTCCTTTAAGCAAGCTATTGTCAAACAAAAAGCATGTGAAGCCAAGCAATGCTGTGGGTGGCATGTACTACTGCCAAAACTAAGTAAAAAACAAAAAAACCAAAAAGGACCTCTCCACAGAATTGCCATCGCTTCCTAATAGTTTCAATAAGCATTGACAACATGGCTGCTGTAAACCCACTCTTTTATAGTAAGGTGACTGGATTATCCATTGTTTCAAATGATTGCTTCTGGTGACTCAGTTGATCAGGGCAAAATGTATGCACTGTATAATAGGTTGCTCTTTATTTCTTGGGGTGAACCCATGGTTGCGTTGAACCTCAGCCAATGTTTTAATCTAGGGTCAACCTTTTTTCTCCCAGAGGGTACACCTTTGTGGGCATATTTGGGTGAGCTTGGGATGGCTGTGGGTCGGGGCCCCTGCAGCCTGGAGCTAGACCCATTTTGGTAGTAGGGCTCTGCTTCTCCTTTATGAATTGACTTGCGGCATTGTGCGCATACCCCATTTATTTGGGACCATGACCTCAGGTGCCCAGGGGTCACATTGGCGGAATCTATCTTCCTTGAGGCTGCTCGGCGCCCAGTGAGCATGCACGTGCGCACTAGTGTTCATGGGCAGCAGCGGCCACTTTGGGGCCAATGGGCAAGCGCCAGGTGGGCATGTGTGCACTCATGAGCGATTGTGATCTGAGACAGCAGCCATCTTGTAACTGCCTGGACACCGCTGGCGTTCTGGGTGGTGGTATGCCACATTTGACCAAGTTGGGGACTATATAGAGACTGTATTTAGTTCCCAATCCCAGGCTTCTTGTATTCTGTGGACATCCAGTTGTTGTTTGCAGGAGTAGATTTGTAATAACCCATCACACATAAGGTAAATGGTTACAAACTTGATGTTGTGGTGGGGGTTGATTTGCTGATCCCGCCTTGATGGAGAGACTAATTTTGATTTTGCATTGCTTTTTGGGCATATAGTGTTATTGGAGGTAGGTTTAAATTGATTTATTTATTTACTTTTTGAATGAGGATCCCTCATTATAATGATTACCACTTTATACATGTGAATGTGCTTTATATGTTATATAAATATATACCTATATGTGTATTAACTAAAGTGCAATCCCACTAATTGAAGTTACAATGTTTCCATCTCTTAAAAATCCATTTTCGACTGGGCATTGATATCCCCTGCCTTCAGCTTGTATTTTTGCTGCTAATCGAAATGAAATGATTGCAAGCTATTTTTGCTCTTAGAAACCCTGCATTACAATACATGTATACATGACATGTGATGTAGTATATTACTATCTTTTTCTTTTTTTATTCTTTGTAGTATGCTCTGTGGTGTTCCTATTACGTATTTTTGAACATCTCTTTTGTGCATGATGCCACTAGGAGAAAACACATTGATTTTATCAATGTTTAATTCTGTTCCCCATGGGGATTTCCAGTAATGATGCATTAATTGTTTATATAATCTTTGCATTATGGCTAGATGGGGGATGTCCATGGGGGAAGTGCTCTGGGACTTGGTGCTGCTGTCTATAAGCCCTCAGTTGGTTCCGGCCTATGGACCTTTCATCTTTCCCCCATCTATTATGTGCTCAAGGGTGTCACCCTAACAATAGAATACACCGACCGGGATAATGAAACTTGAATAATTTGGATTGTTTTTGTTTAGATTATTATGTGAATAATGTGTATAAGCATTTTGACAGCCCCCGAAGAAGTGGATCATGTCCATGAAATGCGTCTGACCACAAGGATCACACTATTTTTGATACAATGCTTTGGTTTATCACATTGATTTTATTATTTGTACTACATTTGGATATTTTATGATAATTTGTGGATAAATATGGAAAATCAGTTTTATGATTATTGATATCAAATAAATTGTGTTTTTAGAAGTATTATGTGACTTAAAATTCCCATTCCAGTGCATTTTTCTTTTTTTTTCTGTTTGAGATCCTTTAATTATCAAGAAGTTCAAAAGGGATGTGATCTACAGGTTTGGAAGAAAATCGCTTCATGCTGAGATGTGTTTTTTTCATATACAACTTTTGGAAGGAGTAGGGAATACTTAAAACCCATATCAGTTTTCTTTTTGCCATCTGTATTTCTTTAGGGAGATTTCTTTTTACTTTCTGTCCTGTATATATAAAAGGAAGGGAAAGAAAATCTCACCAAAATGAGTGAAAACCCCTCACTGACATATGTCTCTGGAATAAGCCCATTGGAAGATTTCTCCCCTATTCCTGTTCTAGTAACAAAACAAAATATGGATTTTCTAGTCCCAGTAACAATGCTCACCAGGACAGGTCGAGAAGAGATACACTTTAAGTGAATAAATATTTATAATAATCCACATATTAGTAAGCTAGTAATAGATACATACAGTACATTCAACTGGACTTGTTATGTAATGTTTAAGACATTTTACTGCTCACTGAAGTAGCTGAACCATTTCTGAGTGTCAAGAATATGTAGCAGGTGCCCTGCATATCCTGTGGCCTGGCCAAGCTGGCCGAGATTCTTCTGTGAGGGAGAAAGTGCTTGCCAGGGTCTGAGGGGGATATTCCTTCTTTTTTTCTCCTCTGTCCTCATACAGACACATAGGGCTGCTCACTCTGCATCCTCCCCTGTGTTCTTATTGGCAGAAGGAGGAGAGCCAATTACAGGAACCAATGAGAAGGACTTTAGCAGTAGCAGCAGCTGCTGCAAAGGATTCTGGGATATGTAGTACCCATCTGAAACGGCCCCATAGCTTTCTATGGACACAGAACTACAAGAGCCAGCCTGCCCTGGGGAGAGAGAAGCAAAAGACTCCATCTTAATTTCCTGAGGGAATTCAGTCACCACGAGGCAGAACAGACTGGACTTAGGGGAGAGGTTCTGCCCCCCTGGTCAGTCCACCGCATTGTTTCAGGCATTCAAAGCCGTTCAGGGACATGCAGCCTGAGAGAGGGGGATCTCAGGTGCATATCCAGAAGCATGTTGTGAAGCGCTCCAGTGTGAGGTGACCAGTCGGGTCGCTAGAAGAGCCTGCCTTTTCCTGGACGTTCGTTTGGGCCTTGACTGCAGGATTGGGTGAGAGGGCATTTGCCCATTTGCAGGAAACAAGGACACTGCACACACATAGAGTTGTATGGACACTGTATACAGACATCATTTCTCTTAATCACCTTGCAGACGCCTGTAGTGCCAAAGGGCACAAGGCCATTCAGATACAGAGACACAGTATACAGACACCATTGTCTTTTCACCTTGCTGAGGAAGATCCTGCATTCTTTACTTGATAATCTGGGCCAGTTGTGTTGTTTGACCCTGCTATTCAGGAGTTTAAGTGCACCAACGAGAGTGGCTAGCTGAAGATCCAAGGCCTCATCCTTCTTCAAAGGGACTGAAGTTACTGGAGCCATACGGGCATGCACACACATGTTCAGGGCTCTGTATATGTAGTAGGTGTGCGGGATAATTTACCTTGGGGGCTGATCTAATGAATGTTGATTTGAGTACAGTGTTTTCAATTTTGCCTGTGGTGTCAGGGGATCGAAGAGAGAGGTCTGGCATAAGAGAAGGTCATTCCTCTGCTCTCCTCCTGCCTGGACTCATAGAAGCAATTTGAATAGAGGAAACCATAACATAAAGTGTAATATTGTGATTTATTTGCCATTTAAGTGTGCCTTTGCTCTTGGGGTTATTCTCAGGTTTAGAATCCCCTGAAAGCAGCCTGAATACAGTATTGAGCTATATTGTTCTTGATCTCAGTTATTGCTCTCCAGTTGCAGTACTTGAATATACACTGTTGTTGTCTGTTACCCTTTTCCACAGAAATATTGCAGTAAAGACAGTTTCTGTGTTTCATTATAATGTTTGTGTTTCTCATTGGTCATTGCACTTACACTTTTGCCAGGTGTGCCAAGAGGGGCAGAGACTGTTATTGGGGTTGAGAGGCAGAGTACGCAACAAACATACCTAGGCAGCTCCTTTGGGGGTAGCACTACAAATATATTCAAGCAATTATAGCTATCTTGAATTAAGGTGGCTAGGGAAACAATGTGGCTAAAAATGCAAGGGTATATTCCTGACACTCATTCGATCTAAGGAAATCACTTAGAAGAGTAGTGAGACTTCTTCAACATTACAAAACAAGTCAAGTTGAATGTGACTAAATACTACTAGGTTTTTAAATCTTAGGGACAATCAAAGAAAAAAAATTGATATTACAGTCAAGAAAGTATAGTTATTGAAATAAAATGGCCAGGGCATATATTGTAGAACTTCCCAAATCTTAAATCAAATATGTTTGTTACTTTTTAAGACCTTCTAGTATCAGTTTTTAAATAAATGTAATGGTATACTAACTTGTTTTACAATTTCAGATATCAGTCTTACTACAAATACATATTTAGGAATTGAATGAATATTCCAACTTGCTGTTATATTGTGTGCACATTGGAAACTAAAAGCTAAAGATTATCACTGCTGATATGACACACGCTCAGAGCTCCGCCCTCTTTGCTTATATGTTAGCTGCATATTTAAGTTCATGATACATTTTATATAATGCAGATTATGCAATGATGATGGGCATTTGGCTTTGTGGAGTGCTGGTCATCTCCCTATTAGGTAAGAGAAGAAACCTTATTGGGTAACATTAGCTCATAAACATTTTGCTACCTGAAGATGTTTGTACAGCTGATTATGTCAACCAGTCGTTACTAAAATACATTGCACATGAAGGGAATCAGAGTCATCACAGAGGCAGCAAGATGCAGTTTGGGTACAGATGCAGGGAGAAGAATAAAAAGATGTGTATCCAATCACTTTCAGATTTATGTTTTCTCTCACTAACTGTAGTTTGCATGCAGGATGTTTGTTTTTTTATAGTCGCATTGCAAGCACAGGTGTGCATCTTATGCAACTTACTGTGTATGTTGTTAATTTGGAGCCAGTCTAGGCTGATACAAGAAAAAAATTGAAGTAAGTTGGTATTCCATGGAGCAATGTGGTACCAAGTTGGATTGGAGTGCGAGGTATGCTGTGTGCTATGTCTAGTGCTACCCAACTTCTACTACTAAGATTCCAAAGTGGATAGGGATCTACATGTATTAGTCCTACATGTGGGGGATAATATCAACTTGTTCCACGAGGGAACTGGTGGGTGACTTAAAATGTAGCCTTCTGCAGCTGTGGATGGAATTTCCCAAAATAGTTAGGGTATGGTCTGATCTTGTGGCCAGAAAACCTTGGGCAGTACACTCACTTTGTATATATAGAGTGGACAAGGCTTGGATGAAAGTCAGCAGAGAGATGGGAATATACATAGCCAGGAATGGGGGTTGTTACATAGTAGGTGAGGTTGAAAAAAGGCACAAGTCCATCAAGTCCAACCTATGTGTGTGATTATACGTCAGTATTAAATTGTATACCCTGTATGTTGCGGTCTTTCGGGTGCTTATCTAATAGTTTTTTGAAACTATCGATACCCCCCGCTGAGACCACCGCTTGTGGAAGGGAATTCCACATCCTTGCCGCTATTACAGTAAAGAACCCTCTACGTAGTTTAAGGTTAAACCTCTTTTCTTCTAATTTTAATGAGTGGCCACGTGTCTTGTTAAACTCCATTCTTGTTAAACTCACGAAAAAGTTTTATCCCTATTGTGGGGTCACCAGTATGGTATTTGTAAATTGAAATCATATCCCCTCTCAAGCGTCTCTTCTTCAGAGAGAATAAGTTCAGTGCTCGCAACCTTTCTTCATAACTAATGTCCTCCAGACCTTTTATTAGCTTTGTTGCCCTTCTTTGTACTCGCTCCATTTCCAGTACTTCCTTCCTGAGGACTGGTGTCCAGAACTGGACAGCATACTCCAGGTGCGGCTGGACCAGAGTCTTGTAGAGTGTCAGAATTATCACTTTATCCCTGGAGTTAATAACTTTTTTAATGCATGCCAATATTCTGTTTGCTTTGTTAGCAGCAGCTTGGCATTGCATGCCATTGCTGAGCCTATCATCTACAAGGACCCCCAGGTTCTTTTCCATCCTAGATTCCCCCAGAGGTTCTCCCCCTAGTTTATAGATTGCATTCATATTTTTGCCACCCAAATGCATTATTTTACATTTTTTCTAAATTAAACCTCATTGGCCATGTAGTTGCTCACTCAATTAATTTGTTCAGATCTTCTTGCAAGGTTTCCACATCCTGTGGAGAAGTTATTGCCCTGCTTAGCTTAGTATTGTCCGCAAATACAGAGATTGAACTGTTTACCCCATCCTCAAGGTCATTTATGAACAAATTAAATAGGATTGGTCCCAGCACAGAACCCTGTGGGACCCCACTACCCAACCCTCACCATTCTGAGTTTCCCCATTTATCATCACCCTCTGAACTCGCCCCTGTAGCCAGTTTCCAATCCATGTACTCACCCTATGGTCCATGCCAATGGACCTTATTTTGTACAGTAAACCTTTATGGGGAACTGTGTCAAATGCTTTTGCAAAATCCAGATACACCACGTCTACGGGCTTTCTTTTATCTAGATGGCAACTCACCTCCTCATAGAACAGGGGTCTCAAAGTACCGGCCCGCGGGCCATTTGCGGCCCGCGGACCGGTTAAAAATGGCCCGCAGGCAGGGCTGATAAAGGACTAGAGGTCGACCGATATTTGGCCATTAGGTCGATATATAGCACTGGCCGCTGCTCTTCCTTCCTTCTCCACACTCAGCGCTTGATGCTTGTGTGAAACTGACACGTAACAGGAGGAGAGAGACAGAGGGATCTGTCAGATTTGAGGTTGATGTCGGGGGTGGGCGGGACCCGGCCGGGGTGGGCGGGACCCGGCCAATATCAAACACCAGCCAATGGGATCTGGGCGGGCAGCTACGTGTATGTGGCCCGCCCCTTTTCTTAAGCAGCCCAATCATTGGCTGGTGTTTGACAGCTGCTGGCCCCGCCCACCTCGGCCGGGTCCCGCCCACCCCGACATCAACCTCAATTCTGACAGATCCCTCTGTCTCTCTCCTCTGTGCTACGTGTCAGCTTCACACAAGCATCAAGCGCTGAGTGTGGACAGCTCCTTGTCAGTTTCACACACTGTTACACTCCGCTCAGTGTGAAACCTGCCAGTGGCACCTGCCTGTGCCAATCAGTGCCATCTGTCAGTGCCATCTGTCAGTGCCAGCTGCCAGTGCCACTGCCAATCAGTGCCACCTGCCAGTGCCAACCAGTCTGCCATTGCCACCTGCCACCTCCAACCAGTACCACCTGCCAGTGCCACCTGCCACCGCCAATCAGTGCCACCACCAACCAGTGCCTGCCAGTGCCACCGCCAACCAGTGCCCCTGCCAATCAAAGCCACCTGCCAGTGCCACCTTCCGCCACCTGCAAGTGCCACGCCAATCAGTGCCACCTGCCAGTGCCAACCAGTGCTTGCCAGTGCCACCACCTGCCAGTGCCACGCCAATCAGTGCCACCTGCCAGTGCCACGCCAATCAGTGCCACCTGCCAGTGCCACGCCAATCAGTGCCACCTGTCAGTGCCAATAGTGCCACCTGCCAGTTCCAAACCAGTGCCACCTGCCAGTTTCAAACCAGTGCCACTTGCCAATGCCTGCCAGTGCCACCTTCCAGTGCCAACCAGTGCCACTGCCAATAAGTGCCACCTGCCAGTGCCATTGCCAATCAGTGCCACCTGCCAGTGCCATCTGTCAGTGCCAATCAGTGCACCCTCCAAACAGTGCAACGTGCCACCTGCCAGTGCCACCTGCCAGTGACAGACAGTGCCACCTGCCAGTGCCACCTGCCTAAGCCAACCAGTGCCATCTGTACTGAGGACATCAAGTGTTTGGTAGAGTGACAGGAGCAAGCAGGGAGGAGTGGAGTGGGTGAGGTTTTTTTTTTTTCAAATCGGCCTAAAATATCGGCCACAAAAATCGTCATCATATATCGGCCATCGGCTTTACCTCTCCATCTCTTCTGTCCTCTCCGCTGCACGCTGCTGCAGCCCAGAGAGAGAACAGAGCTGAGAATGGAGCGGAGGAAGGATCCGCTCATCGATCCGCCCACCTAGGCATTGACGATCGACCAGAGCTCCAAACCAGGGTCCTGCTGCCACCTCAGGGCGGGAGATTGTGTTCTCTGGGTACCCTGTCACTAGGCCTGTATGGAAGCCAGGAGGAGAGGATTTGGGAGGCAGATGATCCTGACTGCCAGGAGAGGTGAGTGAGCCATCACACTGAGGCAAAGTCCTTAGTGGGGTGACTGGGGTAGAAATTTGTGCAGTGTGGGGGGTATTTTATGCAGTGTGGAGGGTGATTGTGCAGTGTGGGGGGTAATTGTGTAGTGTGGGGGTATTTTATGGAGTGTGGGGGGTATTTTATGGAGTGTGGGGGGTATTTTATGGAGTGTGGGGCTATTTGTGCAGTGTGTGGCTATTTGTGCAGTGTGGGAGGGGTAATGCTGGGTAGTTAATAATGCGTTTGCTGACACCAATGCTGGGTTAATAATGCGCTTACGGACACCAGTACTGGGTATAATGCGTTTGCTGACACCAGTGCTGGGTATAGTATAGTATATTATTGCTGGTATAGTTCATTGCTTTTGAAGTTTTAAAAGTTTGCATGCGGCCCCCCATGGGATATGAAAACTTGTCATGTGGCCCTCAGGCAATTTGAGTTTGAGACCCCTGTCATAGAAGGTTAATAGATTGGTTTGGCAAGAACAATTCTTCATGAATGCATGCTGATTACTGCTAATGATACTGTTTTCATTATTAAAATCTTGTATATAGTCCCTTATCATCCCCTCCAAGAGCTTGCGTACTATTGCTGTTAGGCTAACTGGTCTGTAATTCCCAGGGATGTATTTTGGGCGCTTTTTAAATATTGGTGCTATATTGGCTTTTCTTCAATCTGCTGGTACCATTCCAGTCAGTAGACTGTCAGTAAAATTTAGGAACTATGGTCTGGCAATTACTTAACTGAGTTCCCTAAGTACCCTCGTCCCAGTGATTTATTAATGTTAAGTTTCCCATGTCTAATTCTAATTCTGTCCTCTGTTAGCCATGAGGGTGCTTTCTGTGATGTGTCACGAGGATAAACACTGCAGTTTTGGTTACTGAAACCCCCGATTCCCTTGTGAAGACTGAAGAGAAGAATAAATTCAATAACTTCGCCGTCTCCCCATCCTTTGTAACCAGATGTCCTTCCTCATTCTTTATGGGGCCAATATGGTCTGTCCTCCTTTTTTTACTGTTTACATACTTAAAGAATTTAGTGGGATTTTTTTTTGCTCTCCTCCGCTATGTGTCTTTCATGTTCTACCTTAGCCACCCTAATTGCACCCTTACATTTCTTGTTGCATTCTTTATAAAGTTTCAGTGCTGATGATGATCCCTCAACCTTGTATTTTTAAAGGCCTTCTCTTTTGCTTTTATATGCATTTTTACATTGGCGTTAAGCCATCCAGGACTTTTGTTTGCTCTCTTAAATTTTTTTTACCCAATGGAATGCACTGGCTAAAGCCCTTATTTATTATGCTCTTAAAGCAAACCCATCTCTCCTCCGTGTTCTTTGTTCCTAAGATTTTATTCCAATTTATATCTTCTAGCAAGGTTCGTAGTTTAGGGAAGTTAGCTCTTTTGAAATTCAGTGTTTTTGTATTTCCCTTATGTTTCCTATTTGTGTGATCTATACTGCAGCCAATTGACGTGTGATCGTCATTTCTTAAATTGCCCCGTATTTCCACATCCGTGATCAGGTCTGTATTTTTGGTAGTCAGTAGATCTAGTAATGCTTTATTTCTAGTCAGTGCTTCTACCATCTGACCCATGAAATTGTCCTTCAAGAAATTTAGGAACTGGCTAGCCTTAGACGAATGCATGGTTCCCTCCGTCCAGTCATTCCCATCCTTGCTGCTAATCCAGATTGTGATAGGAGGTCTGCCTCCCCCTCCTCCCTCAGGTTAGGGGGCCTATAGCATACTCCCAGTATTATTTTCCCCTTAGCTTCATTGCTTTGGAGCTCTACCTATAAGGATTCCATCTCCTCCCTAGCTACCTTAGCGGTGTCATCTCTCACATTCACTTGTACATTATTCTTGATATACAGGCATACCCCTCCCCCTTTTTTACCCTCTCTAGCCCTGTGATAAAGGGTATACCCTTGAATAGTTGCCAGCCAATCATAAGCGCTGTGGAACCAAGTCTCTGAAATTCACACAAAATCCAAATCCTCATCGTACAACAGTATCTCTAGTTCACCCATCTTGTCCGCCATGCTCCTGGCCTTGGTTGTCATGTCACGTAATTTAGACCGGTGGCATAGTATCCTCTTATTGGGTGTTCCAATATGGCAACTAGGACTTGTTACTATACTTACCTTGGGTTTATGTGCTTTAGTCAACCTACCACTAATGCCCCAAATATTACCATCTGGACTATGTTCCGTGCTGACTATCTCTACCTCTGAACCCTTCCCCCGTCACCTAGTTTAAAAACACCTCTGGCTTTTTGGCCATCTTTACTCCCAGCAGACCTGCACCCCCCTCATTTAGGTGCAGTCTGTCCCTTCTATAGTACTGGTGACTGACTGAGAAGTTGGCCCAGTCCTCCAGGAACCCAAACCCCTCCTTACTCCACCAGCTCCCCAGCCACTTGTTTACTTCCCTAATCTCCCTCTGCCTTTCTGGTGTGGCTCGATGTACTGGTAGTATTCCTGAGAATGCTACCTTGGAAGTCCTTGTCCTCAATTTAGCTCCCAAGCCCCTAAAATCGTTCTTTAGGACACTCCATCTACCTCTGACTTTGTCATTGGTGCCAACGTGCACCATGACAGCTGGGTCTTCCACAGCCCCTCCCAGTAATCTGTCCACCAGATCTGTGATGTACCAAACCCGAGCGCCCGGTAGACAGCATACAGTTCAGTGCTTCAGGTCTTTGTCACAGATTACCCTCTCTGTCCTTCTAAGAATTGAGTCCCCTGCCACCAGAAACTATCTATCCTTTCCCTTCGCCCCCCCCCCCCCACTCTCACTGGAGGAGTTCTTTCCCTGACAGCTAGGAGAGTTTCTCACCTCCAGCAGTGCTGGTTCCTGAATGGTTTCACCAATGTCACTCAATGGAGCGTACTTATTGGGATGCTCCAGCCCAGGATTGGCCTCCCTGGCCCTTCCCCCTCTATCCTTCCTCTCTGTCACCCATCTACTCTTTTCTGGTGCCTGCACCTCTTTGTCTCCACCCGCCTCTGTGCTGGCCCCTGCCGGGTACGTTCCCGGCTCTCCTTTAGTATGGAGGGTCTTCTCAGTGCTGACAGTTGCTTCCCTAGATTTAGAACCTGGGCTTCCAGGGAATCAATGTGCTTACATTTTTCACACCAGTATTCGCCCTCGATCAGATAATCAAGGAACGCATACATGCCGCAAGATGTACACCGAGTCGCATCTCCACACCCGCCTCGTACCTACCAATTTAATAAGGATTGGGATTATACCCTGTCCAAATTACCTAACAACTAGCTTCCTGACACTACTACTCAACAATACAATACACGGGTATTCAACAAGATAATACACAGGTACTTGCAGACCACGTGCACCAACAGATCCACGTGCACTCGCAGACCCACATGCACTCGCAGACCCACGTGCACTCACAGCCTATGTGCACTCACAATACACAGGTACACACAATACACAAGTAGACACAATACACAGGTACTAACGATCCACACACACTACTCGGACAACTCTGGTTTTTAACTCACCACTTAGTCCAGTTCCACTTTGTCTAAGTTCCAGCAAGCTCAAAGTTGAGCAGGCTCAAAATGAGTTCTACAGAAATGTATATAGGCCTCAAGCACCTGTGACCAATTATCCACTCTCCTTAATTAGTAGGCTGAAGGAAGGAAAGAAAAAAAAAAGGCTGTTTAACCGCTTCAGCCCCGGAAGATTTTACCCCTTTCCTGACCAGAGCATTTTTTGTGATTTGGCACTGCGTCGCTTTAACTGACAATTGTGTGGTCGTGCGACGTTGCACCCAAACAAAATTGATGTCCTTTTTTTCCCACAAATAGAGCTTTCTTTTGGTGGTATTTGATCACCTCTGCAGTTTTTATTTTTTGCGCTATAAACAAAAAAATGCGATAATTTTGAAAAAAAACGCAATATTTTTTACTTTTTGCTATAATAAATATCCCCCAAAAATATATAAAAAAAACAATTTTTTTCCTCAGTTTAGGCCGATATGTATTCTACATATTTTTGGTAAAAAAAAAAATCGCAATAAGCGTATATTGATTGGTTTGCGCAAAAGTTTTAGCATCTACAAAATAGGGGATAGTTTTATGGCATTTTTATTATTCATTTTTTTTTACTAGTAATGGCAGCGATCTGCGATTTTTATCGGGACTGCGACATTATGGCGGACACATTGGACAATTTTGACACTTTTTGGGACCATTGGCATTAATACAGCGATCAGTGCTATGAAAATGCATTGATTACTGTAAAAATGTCACTGGCAGTGAAAGGGGTTAACACTAGGGGGCGATCAAGGGGTAAATGTGCTCCCTATTGTGTGTTCTAACTGAAGGGGAGAGGGGACTGTGCAGGGGAGATGACAGATCGCTGTTCATACTCTGTATGAACAGATGATCTGTCTGTTCTCCCCTCAGAGAACCGGAAACTGTGTGTTTACAGACACAGGTGCTGGCTCTCGCTATGCCCCGAGCATTCGCGGGAGACCGCCGGGCACTGGCATCGGCTCCGTGGGCGAGTGGGCAAATATGTCCCTAACTTAACGATTCGCGCAGCCGAGCCATGTTGCCGCAGTACGACTGCGGCGGCTGTTCAGCAAGCGGTTAAAAAGTGACAGGGAGGGTGTTATAAAAGCTGGTAAAATAAGATGTAGTATGGTATTTACATTGATGTTACTGTTAATTAGTTATTTATGTTAAATTAGGTGGCAGCTATGGCCATTTAATATCAAATGTTATGCAGTTTTTACTATGGCAGGTGTTGGTGAATGAGAAAGGGCCAAATATTGACAAATTTTTCAGTCAAGTCTTCTCTGATAAGTGAGTGCTGCAGGAAATAATACACCCCCTATTTAGCATAATGAAGGCTCCTCTTGCTCCACTTTGATGAATATATATATTCGTGTCACCACAGAAAAGACAGCAACACATTTCTGGGGCAAACACACCGCTCATATTATACTATGAATCTTTGTCACTATGCCGCTGTTGCTTTTTGCTTAACAGGTGGTTTCAGTATACATTATGTTAAAATGTATTAAATATTTATTTTTGTTTCCTTAATTCTCATTTACTGTCTTAAAACAGGTATCTGCAGAGCAGAAAATGTCACACAGTCAAAGAAAGCAGAAACTGCAGAAACGGGGGAGCACATCACAATAGACTGTAAATATGAAACAACAGATAGTTCTCCCTATGTCTTCTGGTATGTTCAATATCCTGGGAAAAGTCCCCTGTACATCCTAAAAAGCCTAGGAGTGACAGAACAACTAACGGAAAATAACAAGTTTACAGCAATGCATAGAATGAATGAGAAAGTCTTCCCCCTGACAGTGTCTAATGTCAATGTGTCAGACAGTGGTGTGTATTTCTGCGCACTGACACCTCCCACAGTGCCTCATAGTAATGTACTGCTATGTCAAAAACGCATTCAGTGGAAATGATAAGGAAAGTTAAAAAATGGCCAATGTGGGGAATTCCATAAAGCTGCTATGCCACTTTTCTGGCATTAATTGCTCTTGTTACTGTGTTGCTTTTAATTCAAAAACATTTGTAAAGTTTTGGCTCTGATAGCGAATTGTGCAACAAATTCAGGTAGTTCTAATTTGCTCCACTTCTTATGGTGCAACACCTGCATCGAATTCAAAATAAAATACTGGTCTTGGTCCAGAAGCAGTCTGAATAAGGGGTGGGCACTGGGCACAACCACTGAATAATCCTACCGATGAGGAATCATATCAAAAAGGAATCAATGCCTGTGAACTTGGGAAAATACCCTAGACCAACAATGTAGGATAGTCAACAAGGGAGAAAGCCTACATACTTAACCCTTGGAGGCATGGAAATGTAGCATAGACAGATAAGGCATGTTCATTAAAAAAAAGTTCAAAGGTACAGGTATAAAGAATACAAGGAAAAGGAGGGTAAGCCTGTTTCAGGGCCCCCCTTTTGCTATGGGATTGTGACAGGAGCAGTTTCTAGGCCTCCCGCTGATCTGAAAATACAGAGGGCGGTCTATGAAAGGTTAGTGAAGGCAGTTAGAACAGGAAAATTGTGGAATAAGGCCCCCCGTTTCAGATTAGGCTAAAATAGATCATATGATCTCATGGAAGGTTCCAGAATGTTGGGGGGGGGGTCAATATATAAGGGATCCCCTTTCTAGGTCTGTTGCCAGTCATCAGAGGGAAGACCATCCAGCGGAGCTCTGAGATTTAATACTGAGCTTAGGAGCTATAGTACTGAGCCTGCCGGAATTCCCTTTGGCGACATGAAAACCCTCTTGAGGCGAGTTTTGGAACAGGCGGAGGCTGAGAAAGGAGATGACTGGCTTCGGCAGTGCCTCGCCTTACGTTTGGTTTAAGAACTCACCACTGAAGACCCTGTAGCCACCGCCAAAGTAACGGGGAGACCCGCTGGAGGAAGCCGACATCATGGATGAGGACGCTGGCACAGGAGAAGAAGTTCCACTTCCAGGGCAAGGAAGCTGCACCATCGTGGAAGGCGGGGCCATCATTCGGAGGACAGCAAAGAGGCAGCGCATCAGAAGCTGAAGATTTTCTCCATCTATGCCCAAGAGCGCATTACCGATGGGGGCGGAGCCGACTTATCGCATCAAGCGCAGCGAGGAACTGAGTGGAGGGTGGAGCACACAGGACCGGAGCGTCACCACGGCTGCCTATCAACCAGGAGCCATCTCCAAGGCAAGGAGCGACGCTTCCTGGGCCAAGTTGGTCAGGACAGCAGTCAGTGGAGCCAGGGATCTCTAGCAGCTCAGCTTTATCTACACAGCAAAGTAATGGAGCAACAGGACATAACATTCCGGTGCTGTTTTCACCACAGCAGCCGGATACAGCAGAGATTTTATCATCTACAATTAATGGTGAGTCTCAGCAGTTGAAGCTATTATTTGAAATATCTACATCTCTTTCAAAAGGAGTTATTGAATTACATTCAAAGCAAGTTAATATGTCTGCAGATGTTAGCGGGTATTGTGATCCATCTGCAATAATTTGGTCAGCCATTTCTGGTTCTAATATTGGATCTTTATCCCAACCCACTAATTTATCTAATTTAGTTAAAGACCCGGTGATGGCTGTTAATGCAAATACTGTACATGAGTCTTGTATTAAAGAAACGATTCCATGTGTTTTATCACCTTTAGATTTCCATCTTTCATAAAAATCTTTAAGTGCAAAAGAAAAAAAATTGGAGAAAAAAGATGAAAAATCTGAGGAGGAGAAACGTAAACCAGTGGCAAAAACTTTTGCTAACTGGTTGCAGGTTTTTTGTATATATACGCTAGCATATTATGCGAATAATATAGAGAAAAAAGTTCTGGTATCTTTCAGCATATAGATATTATACAAGAAGCGTATAGAAATTTTGGAGGTATATCTTGGTATACCTATAATGAGGCATTCCGCCAGAAATGATCAGTTTCTAGTTTACAGTGGGGTTCAAAAGACGTTGAGCTCTGGCTAAATCTTTTCTTACCACAAAGACAGAATATTACAAGAGCTCCTAGTAACATTTCCAACATTGGTTCTTCAGTTCCTTATAAAAAAGGTATTTGTTTCGCCTTCAACGACAGTCAGTGTAGGTGGAATGCTAACTGCAAATATAAACATGAATGTGCCTTGTGTACTAGTTCTCATCCAGTATCTAAGCGTTTTAGAAAAATGGCTATCAATAATCAACAGCAGCCTCAAAGGGAGTTTTTTTCTCAAAAGCAACTACCCCGGTGAATTTAACAAACATTCTTCCTTGGCTCCATCGATATCCAAACCACAAGATGGAAACGCTATTAATTAAAGGTTTTTTTAGAAGGTTTTTTACTTCCTCCTTTTGTTGAACCTGGTTGTACTATGGTTAACAACCTTAAATCTGTTGCTGAACATCCGCAGACGGTTTCACAAAAAATGGATAAAGAAATAAAGGAAGGCAGAATTTCAGGTCTTTTCAATTTTCCGCCGTTTCTGAATTTTCGTTTATCTCCCTTAGGTTTAGTTCCTAAAAAATAACCACATTCATTTTATTTAATACATCACTTATCTTTCCCTTGGGGTTCGTCTTTTAATGATCAAATAGATGATACTTATTCTTGAGCTAATTATACATCTTTTGATTGTGCAATACAGAAAATCAGATTGTTGGGCAGCAATGCTTTGCTAGCAAAAGCTGACATTAAAGGGGTTGTAAACTTTCATGTTTTCTCACCTTAATGCATCCTATGCATTAGGGTGAAAAAACACCTGACAGTGACAGGCCCCCCAGCCCCCCATTTTACTTACCTGAGCCCTGGAACTTGACCCGGTGGGGACACGCTGTCTCTCTGCCCGGGGTTCTCGGCTCTTGATTGGATAGATTGATAGCAGTGCAGCCATTGGCTCCCACTGCTGTCAATCAAATCCAACGACACGGGTGATGGAGGGCGGGGCCGAGTCATACATTTAGCGGCTATGGACGCCGAATGCTGGACTCGAGGCCATGCCCACAAGGTAACCCCCTCAGGAGAGCGCTTCTCATAGGGGGTTATCTGATATGGGGAGGAGCCGCTAGAGCCGCCGGGGGGACCCCAGAAGACGAGGTTCGGGGCCCCTCTGTGCAAAACGAGCTGCACAGTGGAGGCAAATTTGATATGATATTTAAAAAAAAAGAAAAACAAACCCTTACAATCACTTTAAAGTAGCTTTTACATTGCTCATTGTTTTAACTCATTAGGTTACATTTATTTCAAATCTTTTTCCACTTTTTTGGAATTGTCAGGCTCCTCCTTTTTGATACACTACCTAGATTATTTCCTTTTTATGGGGTCAGCACATTTCACACAATGTATTTCTCTTTTAAAAGTTTTCTTTACAATCACTTTAAAGTAGCTTTTAGATTGCTGCCTATACATTCGAGTTGTTTTAACTCATTAGGTTTCCAACTTAATAACACATTTTATTTTGATAGATGTCTCCCTATGGGATGTTCCCTTTCTTGTTTTTATTTCAAATCTTTTTCCACTTTTTTTAATATAATAGATAAATAAATTTGATTATTTAAATTGAAAATTTGGTGTGGTGTTTTTATTATTATGTTCAGGCCATCCTGTCTGCGATCCCATACACACTCAACCTTTTCCTCTAGGGAATAGGAGATGCACATATAGAAGAAGTCTTATGACTTTTCTTTTTTTTTTCTTATTTATTTTACCTTTATTTTCTATTTTTACACTTTTCTTTTTAAAAAAAAACTGTGTAACTTTTATTCCTATTACAAGGAATGTAAACATCCCTTGTAAACATCCCGTAATAGAAAAAAAGTATGACAGAACCTTTTAAATATGAGATCTGAGGTCAAAAAGACCTCAGATCTCATATTTACACCAAGATGAAATAAAAATAAATAAAAAAATAAAAATGTCCCTTTAAGAGCTATGGGCGGAAGTGACGTTTTGACGTCGCTTCCGCCCTGCAATGATATGGAGACGGATGGGGGCCATCTTCCCCTCACTCGTCTCCATGTCACACAAGGGACAATATCTGATCGCCTCCGCCCCTGCCGACGGCTCCGGTAAGCGGCGGAGGGCAAATCTCCTGCCGCCAATTAAAGTGATCATGTGGCGAATCCGCCAAAGAGACCTCTTTTATCTTGAAGCGGACCGCCCACTGAAGAAGAGGATACTGGGGTTATGGCAGCTAGCTGCTGCCATAACAACGATATTCCTCTTCAAAGTACTGACGTAAAACGACGGTGGGCAGTCCGGAAGTGGTTAAATTCCCTGTCCCTAACCCAGATTCCATGTGTAATGCAAATTTCTAATACAAGCCACCAGGAGTTCAATATACAGAGCAAATAGGAGTAGTGATAAAGGGCAGGCCTGTTTTGTGCCATTGGGGTACTTTTAATGGGGTTTTTACCTGAGTGGTGGGAGAAGTGTGTTCATGATAGCATTGAGGAAAGGGCCTTTAATTTCAATATGTCAATGTTTCAATATTTCAAAATTTCTGGAAAGGCAAGCCTTGTCTGTCAAATAACTTTTCTGCATACTGTATATAAAAAGTAGAAGGGCCTCTCTCTTCTCTCTGTTAGCTACATCAATAAGATCAATAACTTTTCTAGTTTTATCTCCTCTTTGACGAAATGGCATAAAGCCAACTTGGTTTTTAAGGATTATTGAAGTGAGGATTCTGTTAATTCTGAGGGACAATAATTTTGTAAATATTTTCAAGTGAAAATTTAATAAGGCAAAGGGTCTATAATTATAGCACACGGTGTGATCCTTAACTGGTTTGGGGATGGCTGCAATAAGTTATGATTTCATGTCTCTTGGTATGGGCCCTTTGTGGAGAAAGCCATTGAACACTGCAAAGCCATTGAAACTACACTGCATCTAAGCACCACAAACCAAAAATGCTATTTAACTGGTTCCCGATCGACCGCCGCAGTTATACTGTGGCAGAATGGCTCCCCTGGGCGAGCCGTCGTAGCTGTACGTCGGCCCTTTAAGACACTGTAGGAGGCGCGCTCGCCTGAAGCTGATGCGAGTGCCGGCGGGACAGAGCGAGAACCGGGATCTGTGTGTGTAAACACACAAATCCCAGTTCTCTCAGGGGAGAGGAGACAGATCATGTGTTCATACTAAATATGAACACCGATCTCTCTCCTCCCCTAGTCAGTCCAATCCCATCTACAGTTAGAACACACCTAGGGAACACAGTTAACCCCTTGATCGCCCCCTAGTGTTAACCCCTTCCCTGTCAGTGACATTTATACAGTAATCAGTGCATTTTTATAGCACTGATAGATGTATGATTGTCAATGGCCCCAAAAATGTGTCAAAAGTGTCCTATCTGTCCACTGCAATATCGCAGTCCTGATAAAAAATGGAGATCACCGCCATTACTAGTAAAAAAAAATAATAATAATAAAAATGCCAGAAATCTATCCCCTATTTTATAGACACTATAACTTTTGCACAAACCAATCAATATACGCTTATTGTGATTTTTTTTACCAAAAATATGTAGAATGCCGCGTACACACGGTCGGACTTTTCGTCTACAAAAGTCCAACGGACGCTGACGGACTAAAGCTGGCTGGTAATCCGATCGTGTGTGGGCTTCTCCGGACTTTCAACGGACTTTTTTAGCCTCAAATCCGACGGACTTTAGATTTGAAGCATGCTTCAAATCTTTACGTCGTAACTACGACGGACCCCGAAGTCCGCTCGTCTGTATGCTAGTCCGACGGACAAAAAAACGACGCATGCTCATAAGCAAAAACTAAACGGAAGCACTCGGTCTAGTAAAACTAGTGTTCGTATTGTAGGTAGCACATTCATCACGCTGCAAAATCTGTGATCGTTGAATGCAGCGCATTTTATTTCTTCTTTACGAAGGCTCTAAAGAACGAAGGTGTTTTGCTGTTCATAATCAGAGTTCTCCCAAACTGATTTCTGGATTCTTTTTCTCTTTGATCTCATGAATGATATAGTATGCATTTTAAAAACAATGTTTCCATACTAATAATACTTTTTCCCCTTTTTTTTTTTTTTTTTTTTAGGTTTGTAAAGTTACCACAAAGAACCCATTATTCTGTTTTTTTTTTATAGTGATTATTTTTTAGTTTTTAGATAAAGTTAACCCAAAGCACCGTTTTTGGTTATGTAAATTTTTTTATTTTCAAGACTTACCACTTGAACATTATTAACATTAGTAATGTATTTTTGGTGTGTTTTTTCCAAACTCAATGAGATTGTTGTCCCTTGTTAATTTAACATTGTGTGTAAAATCAATGATTTCAAAGAAAACACATAAAGTCTTTTGCTAAACTCAAAAAAGATCCATTTATTCATGGTCAAAATAAAATAAAGAGGAAGTCAACGCTGGAAAAAGTCGGTGTACAAGAAAATTGGGATCTTGCGGAGTCCATATAAGAGGGAGCACAATCTGGTCCAAGAATCCCAGAGATCAACAGCACCAGCAGATGATCTAGATGTCCCCAGACTGTGGTCCTACAACAGCCTGCGTCTTCTGTCAGACCAGACTGAACCCAGGTCATCACTTTCTTCTCTTCCCTGCAGCCTTTCCTCCACGCTGCCCTGCAGCCTTCCCTGTAGCCTTCTTTTGAGGCTGTGGCTCTGGTGTTTCAGTTGTGGCAGGAGGAGGAGGAGGAGGAGGAGGGGGGGCTGCCTCATGTAGTTGGGTGTTTTGTGTTAGCGTGCCCTGCAGCCCCTTATGGATTGTTTCCCCAAATAGGCGCTCACAAATGAGGCGCTGCTCCCAATCCATCTGAAGAAGCCTGCTGGCTAAGTAGCAGCCATAGGATTCTTCCGCTTCGGGGGGGCTCCTTAAAAAACGGGTGGCCTCTTGCATGAGGCGCAGGGATGCGTCCTGTGTGACCATCCCCTTCCTGGCCCTTTTTTTGGGAAGGTGGAGGGGAGGCACTTGGGATTCGGTCAGGCTCCTACTGGGCCCAGCCACCTCACTTGGCCCAGCCACCTCACTTGGCCCAGCCACCTCACTGGGAGCAGCCACCTCACTGGGAGCAGCCACCTCCTGCCTGACACTGGGCCCAGCCTCCTCCAGGATGATGGTGAATCCGGCCTCCTCCAGGCTGTCCATGGGCCCGGTCTCCTCCTGCCTGCCACTTTCCCCACATTCCTCCTGGATGGACTCATCCTGTGTATAAAAAAAGGACAATAGTTTGAGTATATTTTTTTGGGTTCATCAATGACACACAGTTTGCTTCTCATGAATAGCAAATTCAATGTGAATACATCTCTTTAATAAAAGAGTCTAATCAGACACCCTAATTATTTCAAGCAGGTGCCAAACATATTTAGCCACTACTGTCAATTGATATGTATACACAATTTTGAGTGCAAAATTATTTTAGACAATTATAACATCCAGTTAACATCATTAATATTAGTACAGTAAATATTTGTTAAAATAATTTACCTGACTCCAGATGGTCATATCTGGTTCATCCAGGATGGAAGACCCAGCTTGCTCCTCATCAGCCTCTGCTGGGGTGGAGGGAAGGGTGGAGGGAAGGGTGGAGGGAAGGGTTGAAAGTGATGGCCTGGCTTCATTCTGGTCATCCAGAAAACGGAGTTGATTGTAGTACCACAGCCTGGGTACATAAACATCATCTGCTGATGCTCCTGATCTCCTTGATTCCTGGATCTTCTTATGCTCCCTCTTATACATGTTCCTCAAGACCCCAATTTTCTTGAGCAATGTCTCCATTGTTGCTTCCGGGATGGTCGCCTGGACAAAGGACAGAAGTCTCTCCAGCGTTGACTTCCTCACATGCTTTGCATAATACTGAGGGTGTTTCACCTCCCACAAATTCCTCATCTCTCGATATTTCGAAATAAAAGCTGTAAGGAACTCTGGATCCTTAAATAGGGGATTCATTATATCTGGAAAAGATGAAGTCACAAGACAAAAAACACTTTTATTATAGGTTTCTGCTAACCCCTCATCATCTTCTCCCTATGTAGGCCTCATCAATCTATCAAGCCATATAGGCCGCTTGCTACAAAGTCATGACCATAAAACCCAAAAAATATATATCTAAAATTACCTTCGTTTTGTAACGTCCTGGTCCACTATCACCTACCACAGAACGTACGTACGACACGTGCGCAAGGCTCTTTATACACTACGCAT